>NC_059380.1:17811250-18175000 GCF_019703515.2 Myxocyprinus asiaticus
AGTTTTGAAACCATTATCTCGGCAGAGAATCCCGATGGTCAAGTGATTAATTGCTGCTGAAAGACGCTAATGCACACTATTATATGTAAATTAAGCTCACACCTGAAAATCACTGGAAAAATCGGCTAGTGTGGCATGGGCTTAACACATAACAGCAAACAATGGGCTAAATATCATAGCCATTATTACAAGTTACAGGTGAATTTGTGCCAAAGTACTGTAGAGATTGATTGGGCCCAACACTTATTTATTTTGTTATCCTAACTATGCATTATTGTTGTTATATGGTTAGTTACATTTTATTATTTGCATTTAGCAATTTTTCTTTTTCTATTCTGAACAGACCTGTGACCCATTTTTGGGTTGTGACCCACCAGTCGAGAACCATTGCTATACAGTATAGGCTTTATAAGAGTGTTGATGAGAGATTGCTTATTTAGATCTGTTGGTGCCCCGGCTGTGTTTCAGTGTTGTTCAACTGGAATCGTCCCGCACGGCAGAACCTCGTCATATCTTGAACCGGCACTCTCTCCCCATCACCGACATCCACTGCGGCCTGATGGGACCACAGGCTCGTGTTGCATCAGCATCCCTGGACCAGACCGTGAAGGTGGGTTTTTCTGTCCACAGTATCTCCTAACTAGTGTTCAGCCAGTATGGCCGATACTGATATCTAGAAAGCAGGGTTGTTGATGGCCGACATGCAGATACTGTACATAGGGAAGACAGGGGCTAGTTGTAACCCAGGGAAGATATTACAAGGGATATATTTTAGTAATGATACAATTTAGTCAAAGGTCCAATTTCACAAATGTGTGTTGTCTCTAACAGAGAATTTGTGTGTTGGTTTCAAACACCTAGTTTAAAACCCTCTTAAATTAAAATATATTTTTGTGAATTCTACCCTCCGAAGTAAATTTTCACAATAATAATTTTTGTAAAAGCTCTTTGGTAAACAAACAAACATAATCAAACTACACAGGCATACATTAAGGCAAGGGACAATTATATTATGAAGGCAGATTTTTACCAAAAGGTTTAAATGTGTTCTTAGAACAAATTTATTTTTAATGAAAGTCAGGCATGTTGACATTTTTATTGGCAAGTTGTCACATGTGTTTTTAATGTCATAAATGTAAACAATGTTGTGATATTTTTATATGTTACCATTTCCATTTTTGTTGTTTCATTAATTTTTGTGCTTCAGTTGTTTTGGTCTAATTGTTTTAAGCTTTTAACACCTACACACTTCTTCCATGCTGTCTGCTGCCATCCATTTTATTAATTAAATTGTTTTATCTTGTGTAGAAAACTAATTTAATATGCTGATGTCTTTATCACTTCAGTTCTTTTCCTGAGAAATCACTTGAAAAGCATAAATATTTATGAAGTCATATTTTTCTGATGTACACACCTAAAGCTTTCTCGCTTGTAATCCAGTTTGAAGCTTATTTAACTTGCTAAAGTCTCATAATGGCATCAAGAAATCAGGTCATGAGACGGTACTTTGCTTGAGACGATGTGCCTTCTTCCTTGTTTTTGTGGGGGAAGAGTCTCTTAAGTTAATGTTTACAGCAATGAGACCTTGAATTGTCATTCAAAGGAAGTTTTCATCCCATTTGGGCTTGTTCTTTGTTGATGTAAACTTTTCGTAGACCTGGTTAGGCATTTATAAGCGTCCTGTCTTCCAGCTAAAAACTTAAACAGGATAATTTTGTTTTAAATACACAATAATGCTTCCTCCAGTTCCAAACTTAGTGAAATTTGATTTTCCCTCTAATAAATGTAACCTAGGGTCAGTACGTGTCTCGCAAAGATCTAAGATGCATAACCTTTAGGTAGCAGCATCTGTACTACTGTTCAGAGCTCAGGGCTGCTTCTCCAGGATGCCTCCAGGCAATATGCTTGATTTGATTGAGAAGACTATGTGAAGATCAATATTGGAGAGAATTATGTCCCTGAGGCAAGGCTGGAGCCTACTGTGATGGACTGTATGCTTTTTATTTATTTATTTTATCCCCTTTTCTCCCAATTTGGAATGCCCAACTGCCACTACTTAGTAGGTCCTCGTGGTGGCGGAGGACAAGTCTCAGTTGCCTCCGCTTCTGAGACAGTCAGTCTGCACATCTTATCATGTGGCTTACTGTGCATGACACCGCGGAGACTCAAAAAATGTGGAGGCTAATGCTACTCTCCACGATCCACGCACAATATACCACGTGCCCCATTGAGAGCGAGAACCACTAATTGCGACCACGAGGAGGTTACCCCATGTGACTCTACCCTCCCTAGCAACCGGGCCAATTTGGTTGCTTAGGAGACCTGGCTGGAGTCACTCAGCACACCCTGGATTCGAACACGTGACTTCAGGGGTGGTAGTCAGCGTCAATACTCGCTGAGCTACCCAGACCCCTGATGATGGACTGTATGCTTGAGCACATGCTGTACCACCTGATCTAAACCTCTGTCAACTTGCATTATAAACAGAGCAGTTAGGAAAAGGGATTCATACAATACATTATTAGACACGTGTAGTGGTTCACATCTGAAAAGTGTAACCATCCCAACCTCATCCAAACCCTGCTTATTAAAGATCATGTTTTCATTCCATTTGAGCTTGGATTTGGTTGAGGAGAGTCCCCCTGCCTAGAAAAGTGCTATTTAAACTTAAGGAATTATTCATTATTATTATTATTATTATTATTATTATTATTATTATTATTTAAAAAGTTAGACAACTAGAAGTAAGCCATTCATAGGTTGATTACCCCGAAAAGTGTTAAAGGAATGTTCCGGGTTCAATACAAGTTAAACTCAATCGTCAGCATTTGTGGTTAAATGTTGATTACCAAAAAATGTATTTAGACTCATCCCGCCTTTTCTTGAAGAAAAACACACAAAAAAAACCACATTAATCATACTGTTAAATCTCATGTATTAATTGAGCTGTAAAGTAGTTTAAATTGTCATTTTTACAGTCGTTTTAGGATTTAAGTTTGTTGACATTACATTGTCATGGCAATGAAGATGTAAAATTGGCTATAACTTAAAAAAAAACACATAAAAGGTTAATAAGTGATTTTGTCACACAAAGTATTTGCTTCACTGTAACCCGTATTTTTGCTTTTTTTTTTTTTTTTTTTTTTTTTTTAAGAAAAGGAGGGACGAGTCTAAATTAATGGTAATCAATATTATGCTACAAATACTGATACTAATACTAATTGAACTTGTATTGAACCTGGAACATTCCATAACACTGTGGCTCTATGGTGCTTTCAGATGTTGCTCTGTTTGTTTGAGAATCTCAACATAGCAAAATAGGATCACCTAATGGTGGGGGTATCTCTTTTCCGACCAGTGGAAGACGGGGGAATCTTATTTTTGCAATTCCGGTTTCTTTCGCTAGTGGTCAATTGATTGGTCTGCACGATAAATCAATACACCACTATTTTCTTGCCTTTTTTTTTTTAAGAAGAATACCTTTATGGATGATAGCACATTCCTGCAGCTTGAAAGTTTACTTTAAAACCTAATTCTGTTTAGATCAATCTCCAAGATGAGTAAAACCACTCCAAACCACAAGAATCAGCAAATATCAAAAGTGGCAGCTGCAATATCCCTCCAAGGTCATCCAGAGATCGTCCTTTGGCTCGCTTTGAATCCTCTCTTAGATACGGTTATGATGGTTGAATCTTAGTGATAAATAATTTCTAGTCTTTTATATTGATACACTGTGAAGAAGTTGAGAAGTTTGATCTAGTAATTTTAGATTGTATGTTTATTGTTTACATGTATGAAACACTTCAGCTCTTTGCACTGATCTCTATAGTACTTGCAATGTCTAACTGTATAAAAGGTGTGATTCTCATACACATTACACTACATTATGCCTGTTGTCATTGACATTGCTTTGACAGGATTACGGCAAGTAATCAAGTTTTTATAAAGAAGCCATGGGCATGACTGATCTTGGGGTGCTGTGGATATGTCATGAACCACAGGCTGTTTGCTCTGTTTAAGCTGGAGGTGTGCCAGGGGCACGGAAGGCACACAGGCATTCAATGTCACACTGAGTGCACTCTCTCATTATCCAGAAGCCCCATGGGGCTTTTGCAAGACCATTTGCTGTCATGGCAGAACTTTAGTGAGGAGAAATGAGAGGAGGTGGTGGTGAGAGCCAGCTGTGATTGACTGCAGTAATATTAAAGGGGTGTCAAGCTTATAATAATTATAATTATAATTTTATTTATTTATTTATCACACATTATACATTTGCACATATACAGTGAAATTCTTTTTTTTCACATATCCCAGCTAGGCTGGGGTCAGAGTGCAGGGTCAGCCATGATACAGCATCCCTGGAGCAGATAGTGTCAAGGGCCTTGCTCAAGGGCCCAACAGTGGCATCTTGGCGGTGCTGGGGCTTGAACCCCCGACCTTCTGATCAGTAACCCAGAGCCTTAACCGCTGAGCTAAAATATACTGGGCCACGTCTCCTACCAAAATCCCTTTAAATTGTGATATTTCATATCATGAATAAAATCTAACAACTGTGAAGTTATAAATTGTGCTTCTTCAGCATGGTTCAAGTTAAAAAATTATAATTTTTTGTAAGGCTGGTCGAGCTATTGCAGATGTGCTTTCTAGAGTAAACAAACCGGCATGGTGATGGGCTCTTTTAACTGTAAAGTTGGACTTCTTTTCCTTTATCATGCCTTACAGTTTCCTTAACTGTAAGGCATGACTACATCCACCATATTGAGCGTTATGACTTTTCATTTTTATACAACAGTCCTCTTTCCTTATAATTTCTCTACCACCACACCAACACAGCAGCAGATTGTACAAATTTACGGAAATGCTCCAAGTTTGTTTTAGGGATGAATGCCCAGACAAGATGTGCTTGTGGCTCTCATATAATCAGCCACGCCTCATGCTACTGAAAGCCATTTGAATGCAGTAGCTGCTGTCAGGGCCACAGAGCTGATTTATATCAGAATCAATCAGGCCACACACAAGCAGCCAGTGATTAAATTTGTTTGTGGTGTCCGTGGGAATCCTGCCTGCGCTGTTAAATTGCGCTAAGGCTGTGACTCATCCTGCTCTTAGATGTTCTGAATGATGATCTTGTCATGGACTTCCCCCGTAGATATTGTCGTGGCTGGTTTAAGGCAGATCCTTATCAAAACTAAGATGATTGTTCTGCCACAGGCCTCCAATCAACTGCAAAAGATAGTTGGGGGTTAATCCAAGATAGTATATTGATGTATTTGTCAGCTGTTTTTAGAGTTATTCTAGTCAACTGGATGTGTACACATCCAAAAATCAGTGTACTAATCCAAATATTTATTAATAATAAAACACAAAAAAAAAACAATTCGCCAAGTAGCATAGTTCATTAGCCTAACTGTAGGCTGTTAACAGTTGCTAAGCAACTGTTTCATGATGACATACATCAGTCACTATGTCTGTGTGTTACTGCATGACATTAAAGCGCAACAAAGTCAGAAAAGACAAAGAAAGTGCAAAAACAAAAAACGATGCAATATTTCTCCCAGATGCAGCTGAAATTTAAGCACAAAAGCAACATTGAGTAGATTTGTCCATCATTTTAGTGGATTACCTGTTTTAACATGAGCTGCTGATATTCGTGCTTCTCATAAGTGTCCGTGCATGTTAATTTCTGACACACTGAAGATCTGTGAAGTGTATATATTCTCCAAGTGACAAATTCATCAATGACTGGGCCGTGGCTGGACTCATTGTCGTGTAGCTGACTCACAATGACTGTATCATCTGCAAATTTCAATATGGTCCTATTATCATGCTTACTTTGGCACATGTTTGTGTACAGAATGAAAAGTAAGGGTGAGAGAACACAGCCCTGGGGTGAGCCAGTAGAAAACATGATGAATCTGATAAAATTCCGTTTACTTTCACTCTGTGTTCTGTTTGTCAGAAAAATCCAATATCCAACCCACCAGATTGTGACTCAACTCAAAATGCTCTGTCAGCCTCATGGCTAAAATGTGGCATTGGATGGTGTTAAAGGCTGAGGAAAGGTCAATAAATAACAATCTAGCATGTGTTTTATTCCCCTCTATATGTTTAAACAAAAGGTTAAATAGAGTGAATGTAGCATCCTCAACTCCTGTGTGTGCCCTATAGGCAAATTGCATAGGGTTGAGTGCATGCTCGGTTTCCCTGGCAAGCTCTGTCTTCACAAGCTTTTCAAAGCTTTTCATTACAAGAGAAGTGAGGGCAACTGGCCTGAAGTCATTAAAAGCTTTAAGACTACTGCCTTTAGGAACCGGGGTAATGACAGCCTGCTTCCACAGGTTAGGTACATGTTGTAGGTTTAGAGACATATTAAAAGTATCATAGAAGATAGAACTTAATTGCCTTGCACATGATTTCAGTAATTTGCCACTGATATTGTCGGGACCAGGGCTCTTATTTATCTTTAGAGAAAGGAAGGACTTTTCAACTTCTCTCTGCTCCAGGACGAAGTGGTGGTTATCTTTAAGTTTACATCTAAGTCCCTCGACTTCACCCCTAAAGTCAAACTGATCAAATCTCAGGTAGAATTTATTAAGAGCGTTGGCAAATTCGCTATTTGACCTAAAGCCATCCATAGTAATGTTGGTTCTATTCTTGCTTTGCTGTATGCCTACGATTGTTTTCATGCCAGACCAAGCTGAGGCAAGGTTCCTCTCAGCCAGTTTGCTCTCTACTTTAGTTTTATACTTTTGTTTAGCCCTTAGGATTTCCACTTTCACCTCCTTTTTGGCTGCATCTATTTCAGAAGCCCCTCCTTGACTGAAGGACAGCTTCTTCTGTAGACTAGACGTAACTGCTTTAGACATTCAAGGTTTATTATTGGGGTAAACCATAATCTTTTTGGTAGTGATAATCATACTCTCACAAATCGGCTGATATTCTGACTTTTTTTAATTAAATAAATTTCAATTTCACATGGGAAGTTGGCATGTTGTTTCCAAAAGTTCCAGTACCCAAGGATCGGAAACATTATGCCGACTCACTGACAATCGCCATATTCTGTCAGACATTTTTGCATCAGCTCAAGCATGTTTACCTTCCCTTGTGGCGCAACTGGAAACACTAGGTTCGGATCCCACGTTAAAACCAGGAAATAATCAGGTTTGCATAATCAGTGACTAGCGCGATTCGGAAGATGCATTTTTTTTACCCTGCTGATGGTTCGTTTTAGGTTTGCGTTGGGGGTACAGTTTATAAAATATGCATTCCACTTCACTGTGATACATCCTGTGCAGATGAAAACAACTTGCTTTTGGCGCCCTTCCATGGACATTTCACCCAAAAAATGGAGCTCACATGTGCTCATACACCCAACAACACTTACTGCTTTGGCCACTGTGGGCAGTGTTTCCAATTTCTGTATGACAGACAGATTTTAGCTAAAGAAATGTCAGCCTACTGTTTCCGATTTCATTGTGAGATCAGTCTGGAAAAAAAGCTGTGCTAAAGAAGCACAAAAACGTTGTCAGATTTTATTGCTGATTTAAAATACATTATTTTGATCATAATCTTGACCAACCACATGAGATTTCAGTCTTTCCCCATTCAAATAGATAGGAGCTGTTCACTTATGCTGACATCAGTAAACTATGTTTCATGCTGGTCATAAAAATTTATTTTGCATTATTTTTGGTAAAAAAAAGTACATTCTTGTCTTAATGATAATGGAATTATTTAACAAACAGTGCAAGTCATTGCATATAATCTTATAATACTTGCGTGGTATTTTGACTTGTCGGCTTGATCTACTTGCCATTGTTGTGAAACTTTGCAGCCTGTGTTAACCATCAACACTAATGAAGAATGTACTGATGTGCTTGAAATTAAAGTCTTGTTGTACAGTAGTGTTTGAGATGATCTGAGTGAGTTTGCACTAGGCCCCTGAGCGCTGATGAGCATTTTAAAGACTTTAGAGGCTTCGGGGTGCTGAGAGGACTCATGACCCGAACTTTGTCTTAATCTGCATTCAGTCCTGTCTCCATGCTTCCCCATCTGCTACTTTACTGGCCTGTGAACAACAGGGAAACCTTTCTGTTAGATGAACTAAAGAGTTTTTAAAGCTCACTTTAAAATTAGATTGAAAAGCAGCCAAAATCACTCTGGCAGGGTTTCAAATGCAATAGTCCTTCATTTGATTTTGGGATAGTTTCATTTGCACTTGAACTGGTCAAGCTGCTTACTTGGCTTCCATTTAAATGTCATTGTATGCTTATAGCCATTGCTAGCAGTTTCTTTAGAATTTGCACGGCTGTATATTAGTCTTGGAGACGAGGCCAAGAATCCACAGAGATTGTTAGAATATATGTCCACCAAATGTCCATGTCGTCATACAAGATGGCGCCGTGGATGGTTGCCTCGTTGTGTTGCTCTTCAGTTCTTTTGTTGTTTTTGTTTGTTTGTCCTGTGTTTAGTAATATTTTCCAGTCAGTTTTACCAGGGACGAACAGCTGAACATTCGGCAGCATATACCAGACAACCTTTTCCCGGTTTTTGAATATTCAGATGTTTTGCTGGACATTTTAGTCGGAGGCGCAGCTGTGTTGTTTAAACGCGCTAGGAGATGCAGGCGAGGGAGGCGAGCAGGCTCGGTGGTCAGGCTCCGTCGGCGTGGCTTTCGAACAGTGCTGCCGAGTATTCATCTAGTGAATCTCCGCTCTCTTCCTAACAAAACGGACGAACTACATCTCCTCACCTGCACAAACAAGGACTTTTCAAACTCTGCTGCCTTGTGCTTCACAGAAACCTGGCTGAGTGAAGCCATTCAGGACAGCACGTTACATCTGCCGGGCTTTCAGCTGTTCAGAGCGGATTGCATCGTGGAGTTAACGAGGAAAACGAGAGGTGGTGGAACATGCTTTTACATCAATGAAAGTTGGTGTACAGATGTAACAACAGCAAAGAGGATGTGCTGTCCTAAGTTGGAAGCGCTCTTTATTAACTGTAAGCCATTCTACTCGCCGCGGGAGTTTTCCTCGTTTATTCTGGTGAGTGTGTATATCGTGCCAAACGCGTGTGTGAACACAGCGCTGCAACAGCTGACTGATCAAATCACAGACACAGAACAACAATACCTGGACTCAGTTATTATTATTCTTGGGGATTTTAACAAAGCAAATCTCACACGTGAACTGCCCAAATATAAACTGCACATTACATGCCCCACCAGAGACAGGAACGTACTGGATCATTGCTACTCGACAATAAAGGATGCATATCGCCCTGTCCCTAGAGCAGCTTTGGGACTCTCTGATCACTGTCTGGTTCATCTTCTTCCAACCTACAGGCAGAAATTAAAATCAACCAAGCCAGTAGTAAAGACTGTAAAGAGATGGACCAATGAAGCAGAGCGGGAACAAGGAAATCAGAGTGGCTAAAAGAAGATTCTCTGAGAAGCTGAAAAACAAGTTTTCAGCTAACGACACTGCATCAGTGTGGAGTGGCATAAAACAACTCACAAATTACAGGATTCCTACCCCCAACTCTGTGGTGGACCAACAACTGGCTGACGACCAGAATGTGTTCTGCTACAGATTTGAAAGACCCAATCTCACACCCCACACCCACTCTGACCTTCACACAAATACCAACACCTCCTGCAACCCCCCTCCTCCCCCCTCCTGCTACTCAACCTGCACTTAAGATCTGTGAAGATGATGTGAACCGGGTCTTTCGGAAATAAAAGAGGAGGAAAGCTTCAGGCCCAGATGGCGTCTCACCAGCGTGTCTTCGATCCTGTGCTAACCAGCTGGCCCCCGTCTTCACACAGATCTTCAGTAGATCACTGGAGCAGTGTGAAGTCCTATGCTGCTTCAAACGCTCAATCATTATTCCTGTCCCAAAGAAACCAAAAATCACAGGACTTAATGACTACAGACCTGTCACCCTGACGTCTGTGGTCATGAAATAATTTGAGAGACTGGTGTTGGCCCACCTGAAGAACATCACTGGACCCTTTCTAGATCCCCTTCAATTTGCTTATCGAGTAAACAGGTCTGTGGATGATGCAGTCAACATGGGATTGCATCATATCCTGCAACATCTGGACAGACCAGGGACATATGCAAGGATCCTTTTTGTGGACTTCAGTTCAGCTTTCAACACCACCATCCCAGCTATACTCCAGAATAAATTACTTCAACTCTCTGTTCCCACGTCTATCTGTCAGTGGATTACCAGCTTTCTGATGGACAGGCAGCAGCTTGTGAGACAGGGGAAACTCACTTCCAGCACCTCTACAATCAGCACTGGTTCCCCCCAGGGATGTGTGCTCTCCCCACTACTCTTCCCCCTCTACACCAATGACTGCATCGCCAAGGACCCCTCTGTCAAACTCCTGAAGTTTGCAGATGACACCACTATCTTCGGCCTCATCCGAGATGATGATGAGTCTGCATACAGAAGGAAGGTTGAACAGCTGGCTGTCTGGTGCAGTCAAAACAACCTTGAGCTGAACATGCTCAAAACGGTGGAGATGATTGTGGACTTTAGGAGGAACACCCCAACACTGACCCCCCTCACCATTCTAAACAGCAGTGGAGTCATTCAGGTTCCTGGGCACTACCATCTCACAGGACCTGAAGTGGGAGACCCACATTGACTCCATTGTGAAAAAGGCCCTGCAGAGCTTGTACTTCCTTCGCCAGCTGAGGAAGTTCAACCTGCCACAGGCACTGCTGATATAGTTCTACTCAGCAGTCATTGAGTCTGTCCTCTGCACTTCAGTAACTGTCTGGTTTGGTTCCGCTACGAAATCAGACATCAGAAGACTAAAAAGGACAGTTCGTACTGCTGAGAGGATTATTGGTTGCCCCCTGCCTCCCCTTCAAGAACTATACACTTCCAGAGCGAGGAAAAAGGCTGGAAAAATCACTCTGGACCCCACTCACCCTGCCCATCACCTTTTTGAACTGTTGCCTTCTGGCCGACGCTTAAGATCTCTGAGTACCAGAACCGTCAGGCACAGGAACAGTTTTTTCCCTCGGGCTATCCATCTCGTGAACTGTTAAACTGCCCCACTGAGCAATAACTATGTGCAATACACAGTTTAGTCTTTTTTATATTTATCCAACACATCCAACCTCTTCTGCCATTTCATTCCTCTGAAGAAAAAAAAAAACAAAACAAAAAAACATTTGCAATGTACATAACAGATTGTGTTTGCACTGTACATAACAGATAACAGATTTGTATTAGATTTGCACTACGTATTTGTATGTATGTATATGTTTAATTATTATTATTTTTTTATTATTATCTGTGTCTTGCTGCTGTTTTTGTATTGTTTTTATATTGTTGTACTCTGGAAGCTCCTGTCACCAAGACAAATTCCTTGTATGTGTAAGCATACTTAGCAATAAAGCTGATTCTGATTCTGAATAAGTTTCTTCTTTATTCAGAAGTTTTCTTATCTAAAAAAAATAATATATTATGCAAAATAATGAAAACTGTAAGCCGCTGACACTGTTAGAGTATTTTTGTTTTTTTTTTTGGTCAAAGGTTTTTTCTTTTCTTTTTTTTTTTTAACAAAAGCACAAAAATGTCAACGATAAAATAGTTTCTGTTCACTAAAATAAATAACAAACTTGCAAAAGAATGAAAACTAAACTGCAACTGATGTGTAATACTGTGTGCACTTGACGATATGAATGAAAAAAACAAAATATAATTGCTATCATTTTAAATCTACTGAAATTATTAGTCAATTTGATATTACTTTGAATGATGCACTTCTGATACAAATTTCTGTGTAGCATGTGTAATCTTGAGCACCAGTGGAACTACAGTATTTGTAGTGCAGTCCAAAAAGGGAAGACAACTAAATCAATACGGAAAGTAAATAAAAACAAAACAGTATTTTTAATATTAAACTATTTGTAAAATTTAATAAAAACTTATTGAAATTAAAAACCAAAATACAAAATGAAATAAATAATAAAAACTAGTGATTTTTTTTCTAGTGAATTTTGTATTAAATTTTTACTTTTTTAAATATTTTTTTTTAATATATTTGTTTATTTGTATTTATTTATTTTTTACAACCTGAGATTTACCACATTGCTGTCTGCTGAGACAAAGACACAAGGTGTAGCTTGTTGGTCTGTTTCAATGCCAAAGTTGTTTTGACATCAGTTCAAAATGTCTGATTCCTAAAGACAACTGCCCTGGCTACCTTCTACTTTTGAACAAAGTCTCTGTTTATTAATTTTATATAGGTTTATATTAGTTCTGAGAACCAATATAAGCCTTGAATGTAGTGCATGTTCATTATAATGGGCTCTGTTGGAAATATCAGTTTTACATTTCAACATTCCCTTTGCAAATAGAATTGATTAGAAGAAGAACAAGGAGCCCTTCTACAACAGATGGTATGGCCCCCAAAGAGTCAGTCTGGAACTACATGAAGAGACAGAAGCAATTGAGACAGCCTACATAGATAGAAAAACTGTGGCAAGTTCTTCAAGAAGCTTGGAACATCTTATCTGCCAACAACCAAGAAAAAGTGTCCAGGTGTAGGAGAATTGGTGCTGTTTTGAAGGCAAAGGTTGTCACGCCAAATATTTATTTAGCTTGTTTTATGTTTACGGGACTTTGTATGACATTAATTGATAAATGAAAACAATTTATGGCATTATTTTTGAAGATGGTGCCTAAAAAGTTGGCACGGTTCTGTATATTTAAATACAGCCCAAATGTATCAATGATAATTTTATGAAGCAGTATTAAAAATGCAGTCATGACAATAAATAAAAAGCCTAATAATGTTTGAATTGTGTAAGCTTGTAAATGGGCTTTTTGTTGACATTTGTAAGCTGATTTCTGTTGGCAGGTGCTTGACAAAGCCTCTTTCGAAAAGTGCTTATTTTATAAATGTGGATAAAAGGTATCACTTATTCTTTCAAAGGTAAAGTGCACAATTTCTTTGCCTACTATGACTCTTTTCAAATAGATTTCAAACAAATAGCCCCACTACAAAATCACACTATTGGTTAAGACAGTTTTGTTATGTTGGACTGGTCAGGATGCACAACAACAAAGCAGAGCCACAGTGTTTACAATTTCTAGGAAAAGCAACCAACAAATGGCCTACTTACTCACCTTCGAGTTGTTGTAGGACTTTTTTTTTTCTACTGTGGAACGCTGTTGTTCCACAGTTGGTGTTGTGGAAATATTGTATGGAATAAGGATGCAAAGAAAGTGAATGGTGTCTGAGAAATTCTGCCTAACGTCTTTAATGTTTTGATTTTGTAATGATTTTGTAGTGGGGCTATTTGTTTGAAACCAAGTTTAAATCTTTCTCCCATAATCTTTTGATAGAAGTTAAAGCTCTATCCCCCAGACTCTGTATTAGCAGGGAGTAATACAGTGATACCTCATGACCTTTTCCAAAAGCGGTAATCACCACTCCCAGAGTGTTTGCCACTTTAGGGGGGTGTATGCTTCTCCCAAAAATAGTTCAGAGCAGGTGGTGCAGCTGTAAATACCTAAAAAACTCCGGACACCTTTGTCCATACCAAATGCAAATGCGAGATAACAGGGTGTAACTTAACTTCTCCGGTTAGTTTGATAGAAAGGCTTTGCAATGGTGATATAGGGGCAGTTGCCTTTGATCCTGTTCTGCTGTTGCCTCAGACCCAGAATTATTTTCCAGTCAATTTGTCTTCTTTATGCTGGGGCATCAATTATGCTGCACTTGTGCAGGGAAAGAAGATGGTGGTCTTCAGTTAAATTCTAACTAAACACACACAATATGGTCTTGCTTTATAAGTAGAAAAACTTTTCTTTTTTTTTCTTTTTTTTTTTGAAAGAACAGTAAATTTGAGGATAATGGTAGTTCTCTGCCCACTGGCTCTGCAAGAATAGACCTTTCAATTTGACTGAGGGTTTGTGTTGTTGGCTCAGCGGACTCACTGCAGACAACTTGAGCTTTCCAAAGCCCAACTTCTGGACTCTCCAATGCCCATTCAGCATTTTCTCAGAGGCGATAACACTGCATTACCCCAAACCAATGAGTAACTATCAAACTTTTTGGCAAAAGTGTTACCATTAAGCTGAGAGTTGGAACAGAAATGTGTGGATTTTGGAGAGACTGAGATCTTCTGGGATTTTATCACCTTGAGAGAAGACAGGTAGTCCTGACAGACACAGAAGTCTTTCTCTAGCTTTTGCATTCTCTTTTCTTATCTGGGTCTGTCTTTGTCTTTGTTCTTTTCTCTGTCTGTGTCTCTTTGAGTCATCATTCATTTCAAGATTGATCAATTCAAAGATCAGAGATAAAAGAAAATATAACAGATGTTTTAGGGTAAAATATGTGTCACTCATTTTTTATTTTTTTTTGTCTGGACCTGTTAACTTATTAACAAAAGGTTTTAAATGGCATTTTATACATTAAGTAGAATACACCTTTTCTGTGATGGATATATTTTAAATAAATATTTTAAATATTTGAATAACTTCTGTGCACCAAATCAAATTTAGTGTGGTGTAACCAATGTTCAGGAAGCCACTTGATGACATATGACAAAACATCCATAAAACAGGAAATTGGTATAGCCTTTTAAACCTGTACAAATATCAGGCAATTTGAACATTTTATGACATTGCAGATTTGTCAGATGATGAATCCCCAAGAAAACTTCCTAAAGTTCTTGATTTGTGAAATTAATGAAGTGTACACACACATATTTCAGGTGTAAAGAAAACAATCATTTTGCTTGATGGTTACACCACCTGACATTTTTAGAGTCAACATGAGTACAAAGATTACAGAACATATGCGGTTTAAACTAGGGATACACTGATCTGATACCTGGATTGGTATAGCGGTGCTCAATATGTGAGTGCCAAGCACAAACAAAATCTCAGATGTAGAAACTCAATTGTTCGGTTCGATTATAACATGCATTGAGAATGGCACTGGAGAAGCATTTCACCAGATTTTGAATAAGAAGCGATTAAACTTCTGTTAACTAACCCACATAAAGACACTTACAGGACGTCTTAGCTTGTTCCGACTGTCAAAATAAAAGCCAGATGGTAATGTATAAATATTGTATTATAAAATTTAAGTTGACTGGCTTTCAAAAACAACTGTGTGAATTAAAAGTGGACTGATATCTTACAAATAAAGTGAACAAAGAAAGAAATCTGAATCTTTTAAAGTTCAGATACAAGTTGAATAAATTGTGCAAAAAACTGGCTTCTTTTCTGCTGAAGAATTTCTCTGGAATAACTGTTAATTTTGCTGCAACATTATCAAGTAGACTAAAAAAGTTTATCTTAGGCTACACATTTATCTTGAAATAATGTGTAGTTAAAGGTTTGTGTTTCTTTACATATAAAAGAGTACCCACAATTAGTAACACAGAGTAAGGTACTGATATTCTATACTGTTTTTGAAAAACATCAACATCACTGGTATTGGATCGGGATTGGTACCAGCCGATACTGAGATTTTTAGGTATCGGAATCGGATCGGAGGAGAAAAAGTGGTATCGGTGCATCCCTAGTTTAAACTAGATTTTTCTTTATCATCTTGGACATATTTATTTGTCACTTTTTAAATAACCAAAAATATGTGTCCCTCTCTTAATATCACAGGTTTGGGAAATTTCCTCTGGGGAGATGCTCCTCTCCATCCTCTTCGATGTTGGTATCATGTCAGTGACCTTTGACCCCTGCGAGTATTTCCTGTTCTGTGGAGGGAGTGACGGCAATATTTTTCAGGTGTCTCTCTGCAGCACGGTAAGCACTGCAGCATTTTTAATACTGGAAATTCCTGATTAAGAGGTTTATTCTGAAAGCTACCCAATAAGTTTTTTTAATAGAGTTATTGCCACAGTTGTGAAGCTGTTTATGAGACATTTAATTGGCTTGTAGTACATAGACGAGCAGCCTGTTGGTGGTTTCATTAGCAAAAATGCACCCTGTCCTATTGTCCATCGTCCAACATTAGAGATAATATTACAGCCACTTTAACTGGTCTTCTACTTGGCTGTGATTAGATATAGTGTCAAGTAGGGTTGGCACAATACCAACATTTCTATAGTCCATACCAATGCTAGTGAAAATTCATGATACCAGAGCAAAAACAAATATGTTATTATATATACTTAAACATAATATACCTGTATATTCAGAAAGTATTCAGACCCCTTCATTTTTTTCACATTTTGTTATGTTGCACCCTTATGCTAAAATGCTTTAAATTATTATTTTTTCCACATCAATCTACACTGTATACCCCATAATGACAAAGCAAAAACCAAAATTTATTAAAAAGAAAAAAACTGAAATATCACATTGACATAAGTATTCAGACCCTTTGCTATGACACTTGAGATTTAGCTCAGGTGCATCCAAATTCTCTATATCATCTTTGAGATGTTTCTACATTTTGATTGGAGTGCACCTGTGGCAAATTCAATTGATTGGACATAATTTGGAAAAACACACACCTGTCTATATAAGGTCTCACAGCTGAAAATGCATATCAGAGCAAAAACCAACCTATGAGGTCAAAGGAACTGCCTGCAGAGCTCAGAGACAGGACTGTGTCAAGGCACAGATCGGGGGAAGGCTACAAAAAATTTCAGCTGCATTGAAGGTTCCCAATAGCACAGTGGCCTCCATAATTCTTAAATGGAAAAAGTTTGGAAGAACCAGGACTCTTCCTAGAGCTGGCCAAACTGAGCAATCGGGGCAGAAGGGCCTTGGTAAGAGAGGTGAATAAGAGCCCGATTGTCACTCTGGTTGAGCTCCAGAGATCATGCGTGGAGATGGGAGAAACTTGCAGAAGGGAGCTTTATGGCAGAGTGGCCAAACAGAAACCTCTCCTCAGTGCTAGACACAAAAAAGCACCTAAAGGACTTTCAGATCTTCCAGCAGGACAATGACCCTAAGCACACAGCCAAGACAACACAAGAGTGGCTTAGGGACAACTCTGTGAATGTCCTTGAGTGGCCCAGCCAGAGCCCAGACTTGAACCCAATCAAACATCTCAGGAGAGACCTAAAAATGGCTGTCCTCCGACGGTCCCCATCCAACCTAACAGAGCTTGAGAGGATCTGCAGAGAAGAATGGCAGAAAATCCCTAATACCCAAAAATACTTGATGTAATCGCTGCCAAAGGTGCTTCAAATAAGTACTGAGTTAAGGGTCTGAATACTTACGTCATTGTGAGTTTTCTCTTTTTAATACATTTGCAAAGTTATCAAAAATCTGTTTTTTGCTTTGTCATTATGGGGTATGGAGTGTAGATTGATGTGAAAAAAATAAGAATAATAATTTAAAGCATTTTAGCATAAAGAAGCAACATAACAAAATGTGAAAAAAATGAAGGGGTCTGAATACTTTCTGAATGCACTATATATATATAACACTGCTTCAAGTTTTTCTGGGAATAATTCAAGTAAACCATTAGTAGTAATGAACATTACTAACTGATTGATTAATATTAATGAAATAACAGACAACGGCAGGTCTATTAGGCTGCATTTACACTGCAAGGTCGAATGCACAGATCAGCTGTTCACATTCACAATACATTACAGACTGACATTACCCCAGCAAGATGTGCATTTTGACCAACAATATAAATTTGATGTTTCCTACATGTAGCAGCATTACAGTAAGGTGCATGTGCTCTTTACAGAGCTCAAATACATATGTGAGCATTGGAAACTGCACAAATTGTGTCGGTATTCAAAACTAGCACAACTTAAATATCAACTTGGCACCGATGTACCTGTATTTTTGACATCCCAAGTGCTAGGTAATTTTTCATCAAATATTGATTTCATTTCTTTTCAGACAGACCTATGTGTAAAGGTAGTTAATTTTCGGTTCCTGGCGTAAAACATTTATGTGCTTACCATTGTGATCCACTTGCAATATCCTTCATATGCCTAATAAGCACTGCTGAGAAATTAGTGATTTGTTTGGTATTTATTTATTATTTATTTTTTGGATGAGCTGTCCGTTTCAGTCCAGATCAGGGCACCTTAGAGAAAAGCGCTCTGTCTTACAAGGCAAAAATGAATGTGAAATAAATTTGTTTCTTTGCACTCCTACTTCATTTCAAAGGGATGAAACACATCCAGGTGTCATGGCCATTGTCAGCTTCACTTAAAGCCAGTGTATTCTTTGCTGGATCATTGGAAGTCGGTTATTCCCCAGCATGTGCTTTTGCTTTGAGAGGGTATGAGGACCTGGGTCAACTTAAGAGGAAACATCTGCGTACATCTGCGATCCATTGAAGACCCAGTGAGAATAAACTGAGCACTGCGGCAATAAGAATTCTGTGGCTTCAGAACTGTAATAGCCAAATAATGTGAATACATGACTTAAAGAAGCTTTACAATTTAAAAGCCTCAGTGAACAAGCCAAAGGTGACGGTAACATGAAAAACTCCCTGAAATTGTTCTTGGACTTGGCGGTAGCAACCTGTCTGATCAGCACTTAATAAAAAGATTTATCTTACAGTGCTTGCCATATAATTACAAGTATTCCTGAGCTCATATTGAAGAATTACAAATGTAATCTTATATACTTGAGACAAAAATTTTATAAATGAAGCAAGCTAAAGCAAGCATCACTATCACTATTGCCTGCACTTAGATTTAGGGATGTGAACTTAAATTTTGGCACATTACTCCTCCCACACCGTTTGTGTTGTAGACATGAATGATACCTCATATTATGCAGAGAGCTGATCGGTCACTTTGGTATTACTTTTCTAAGTGATCTACCTTACATTGATATCTGATCCAAATGAGTCCCGGACTAGAAATGGGCAATTTCAAGTAATTCTGTAGTTGAGTGCTCTAACCAACACACACAAAAAAAAGAGTATCCGATTACTCGTAAATTAAAATGCACGTTAAAAATAACACGTATGACACGTACTCTACATGAATCTTACATTTTGTTTAATTCACAACATTACCAAGAATGGCTTCAGGATAAGATAACTTCAAAAAACTATGCTTTTCTTTTGGGGAAAAATGTAAATGAATAATATGCATTAATAAAATTGGAAAACAAAAAAGATTGAAAAATAACCATTGTGCCTTGGAGGCAGAATAAAACTGATCAATTCTACACAGAATGACTTAAATACAGAACCTACACTGATATTCTCCTGAGCAATAAATATATTCGGACTAGTGCCAGCAAGTCTGAGTTTCTTGCATCTGGCAAATCTTAACTGCCGTAAGAACAGTGAGGAATCCTGGAAAAGGCACAGTGAAACTCCTCTGTCTTCGTTATTAATCAGATAAACCCCCACCTCAACTCATCACATGATTAGCCATTTGCTGAAGGACTACGCTTCTATGAAACCCATGGAAATTCATTGTTCTTCAATGTAACCAACTCTCTACACTTAAAATTATTATACTAACTATAGTTTTCTTATGAAATTCATGATTAAAATGTTCAGTTTATGAGCGGCAAACTGACAAACCTTAGAACAAAGGCCATAAATTAATTATCTTGAGGGGAGGACACTTTGATCATAGGCCCTCTGAAATGTTGCCTCTGATAGGCTTAGAGCCTCTTTGGGGTGTGAACAAACCAAAGGGGTTAAAAGACCAGCCTGGACAACCCCTCTCTCTTCTCTGCTCTACGGCCTTCACACACTTTGACCTCTGTCCTGGGAAGTTCCGAGTTCTCTCTTGAGGGAGTGCTGGTCTCCGGGGCTCTGCCTGGTCATTCCATCACCCATTCATCAAACCAAACAAAGGCCTCCTGGAACTTAAGGACTTCAAGAACTCCACGCCAAAAAATGCACGCAATGCAAGTACAGACCTCCAGACTTTTGCTGAAATCTGGTGCTTTCTTTAATATAATTTGAGTAACCCGATCTCAAATCACGGCATACTAAATAAAGTTCTCAGGGTTTGTTCAAGGCAAGGTCTATAGACTCCATAAAGTTAATTTTTCTGTTACAGATAATTTTCCATTCATCTTCTGTCAAAGCTCACTTACTAACCCATGTTTATGTTTGTTTGTCTATGTGTTAGTTTAGTTGTTTGTTGGTTTAGTTGTTTGTTGTAGATTAGTTAATGGGATAGGTCACCCAAAAATGAAAATTCTCTCATCATTTACTCACCCTCATGCCATCCCAGATATGTATAACTTTCTTTCATCTGCAGAACACAAATTAAGATATTTAGAAGAATATTTTAACTCTGTAGGTCTTCACAATGCAAGTGAATGGGTGCAAAGATTTTGAAACTCCAAAATCCACGTAGCTTACATAGAAACCAATACTTACGGCATTAGGGTAATGCACATACATAAACTCTGAGTCTACGTAAAGGCTATCACCTTTTTTATTATTTCACTTGTTATTATTCAGAAGAAAAAGTGATGAAAGTTGGCTTTTTATAAAATGCGCTCTGCTTGTGTTAAGAGATTTCATGCACACATACACACATACCGGTCTGATCAGCTTCCGAGTACGGTTCACATTTTCTTTCCACCAATAAAAGCAGATGCTCGTCCGTTGGTTTGCTTGACTCCAACAAGAACCGAATGCATATAGAGCAGAATTGAATAAGAATCAAAACATTGCAAGTATTGCCTCACTTGGCTTTGTTTGAAAACACAAACACCATCAGAGATTCTAATTACTTAGGTAACAACCTTCGAGGTTCTATCATAGGAGAGAGCGTAACAGTGAACTAGTGTGTTACGACCGTTTGTAAGCCACCGTTTGCAGATACCATACAAATGAATTGGGAGAGCCGTAAACTGACACCCACCTGTCGCAAAATTGTCCATGTCTTCTCTTATAATACTGTAATTTTATCATAGTAAACTCCACACATTGTTCATTTCATAAGAATTGTTTATTGTAAAACATGTGAAGATTAGCGGACAGGCGGTCAATTCAGTTCATTAAGTGTTGAGCTGTTGACTCACAAAAGCTGTTCATTCAGCACACTGAAACATCTCCTCCATAGACATCCATTCAAAAAGAACGGCCTGTTGTCTCCTCGCCAGTGTACCGCCCATAGAATGTCTATGGGAGAGCAGCGTTATGTTCTTTTACGCTAAGCTTGTAGGCTTCTCTTATTAGAAGAGTTCTGCCATTACATCATTTTCTCTCACTCAACAAATCTCAGTACTCAATTACTTGTGGGGGGGTGGGGGTGTAAGTAACCATCTATTGCCTAGCAACCACGCAAAACACACTAGCAACTGCATAGCAACCACCTTGCAATGTCTTGGCAACCACCCAAAACACTCTAGCAACCGCATAGTAGCCTAACATTGTGGTGGCAACTTTTATATGGGCATGCAATGCTCACATTGTCCTATACCATGGAAATAATACAGTACCATGGAAAACTCCTTTAGATGACAAGAGGAAAGAGGAAGAAATGGGGTCTTGGTATGGAGAACCTATACTTTTCTGCTAAGCACTTAAGGTTTATCTAATAGTGGTTGCTATATGATAAATAAAGTATTCCTAAACTCATACTGGAAAAAACAAAACAAAAACAAATGTGTTACAAATTCTTGTTTTTTTTCCTTTCTGGAGTGTTTTTAATGACTGAAGGTTTTTTTGCTTCTTGACTTTATTTCATCTTTCATATATGTGCGAGTCTAAATGAGTGTTTTGCGTGTGCGGAATTATTTGTATGTATGTGAGTGTATGTCCGTGTGTATGTTTCTGGATAAACTGAGGTGAAACTGTATACTACTCATTCTAACTCTGTCCTAATACATTCATCATCATTCTTAAACATTAATCAGGGCATTAATGAGCTCGTAATGACATTAGTAATTTTCAGCCTTTCTCCGCACGTCTGGATTCTCAGCCAGCCTTATTAGTCTGCAGGGTTTCCTGATTTATTTATTTTTTCATCTCTCTAAAACCTTTCAAGATGTTCAAAGGCTATTCAATGATTGACTCAAATCTCTTTGATCTCTGAGGCTGGTCTTTACATTCTTCAATAATTTTGGTGTACTGTTATAAAAGTTGATTTCACAGTAAGACTAATTGTTGATATATAGGAAGTACTTGGGGATTTGGAACTTACCGTTCTGAACTCAATCCAAAACATCGGCCTCAATCTTCAAGCCCTGACTTGTTTAAACACTTTCCTTTGAACAAGATACAAACAATTGCCAAAGAAATAGGTTGAATACAAGATTCCTCCACTCAGGACTGCCCAATGTGTCTCTTTAGTGTTCAGTGATTAGATTTCATGGCAAAAATGAAGGCAAGCATCACTATTAAGATTGCTTTATTTTTTTCCCCAAAACTGTTAAGTATTAAACTTTGCCACGTAACTCGTCATGCAGCGTTTGTGCTACTGACATGAATGACACTTCAAATTGTGAGGGTTGCTGAGGAGAGGTATTGCGTTTCTAAACTAACTGACTTTTATGTTCCGTCTGGTGATAATGACCTTATACAATTCTGAACTATGTAGGAAATTAGCGATTTTGGTGCAGGGAATATTTACAACTGCCAGCATTCATCACCAATAATATGTAAGATTTTATATGTAAATTAGTTTAGGAATCTTGGCCTTGTTCGACCACCATTATATGAAGGATAAATGACAAACGATCAGATTAGAAATCTGAATAAAAATTCTTCACCATTAAATATGTAATGCAACAGGCTTGTTGTATCTGATCACAACTTCTATGTGTGAGGAATTTTAGCACAAGAAGGAAATTATGATTAATTCTGGGAATATTGAAAGAATTAAGGTGTTCGTCTGATCACTTAGCCACACTGAGTTGATATGACACATCTGTTAACTCTTTAGAGTAATACTATTCTCATGGCCATCGAAAATAATATCACAAATATGTTGAAATATTGTTTGAGCATGGAGCGCAGATCTTTTAAGAATCAATTGATGAGATTATCAGAATATACCAAAGTCAAGTTGTCTTTGAATACAAACAAGACTTTATTTCTAATCTATAACATAAACTAAACTAATACACATAGACAAACATAAAACAGGTTGGTGAGTGAGCTATAATAGAAGGTATATGAAATGGTCTGTTACAGAGAAAATTGAACTTTATGGTGTCTATAGACCATGCGCTGGACCATCGGTACTTCATTTCGTATACCTCGATTTGCAATCGGGTTACCCAAAGCGTTTAAATAAAACACCAGCTCTTTTTAGCAAAAGTCTGGAGGTGTACTTGAGTTTCGTTGCGTTTCCTTGCATTGCTTTGGTTCTTTGGCTGGGTCAGTAGAATGTTCTGATTCTTCCGACGATGTTTTGGACGTCTGTTAAGATCGAGGACGACGGGTAGTTCGGTGCTGGGATGATCAGGTGGGGCTTTGAAGCGAGGCCTCCCGCAAGGGAGACTCGTGACTCCCCGTCACGTGTGTGAGTCGTAGCGCAGAGAACTCTTTTCAAGGAGGGGTTTGGCTGATCTTTTTAACCTTTTCTGCCTGGTCACACCCCGAAGAGGCTCTAAGCCAATCAGAGCTGGCTTTTCAGATACCATATGATCATCTCTCTATCCCTTCTTCTGAAGGTGATTAATGAGTCTTTGTTCTTAAGGTTTGTCAGTTTTCCTGCTCAAAAGGGAACATCCTTTATCCTGATTTTATATAATGAAATCGATGTAAGAGTCATGAAATTTATACTACACATATAATTATTCACTACACATTAACATTTGAATATACATTATTATACATTGTATAATTGAGCATCATGTGTGCACAAGGTCAGAATAATGCATTCTATGATTCTAACCACAGTTAGGCATCATGTGATGCATCTTAGCATATTAAAATTAGGTTATGTGCATTCAGAAGTTTAGAATGATGATACAATGGAGTCTTTTTATAGTGTTATAGATCATAATATATGTATATGCATTGTAAAAACCCAAGAAAAGTTTGTTTTGTGCCTTTGGAGATGGTAGAAAAGCACTAGTTTTGGTCCGGCTAAAGAGAGTTTTCAAAAGTTCAGATCCAGTGAGAGTCTGTTCACTCTCTCTGTCTTGGATGAGTTTTAGCATGTGAGGATTAATCTGTCCATCATCTCTGCCCTTTAGGGTGAGGGTCTCTTTGCTGAGATGGCTGAGATGGCCGAGATGGACGTATCAGTCATGTGACGACCATTAACATGAGGCTTTTCTGGTCTTATCACAGGAAATAAAAGGGGGTGTAAAAGGCAGCTTTGTGCTATCCTGAACAAGTTTCCTTTGTTCAGTGACAGTTACATTGGCCAGATGCAGGTCAGATCAGATTCCTTGGCGCCAGTCTGAATTCCTGGCTTCTTAATGCTTAGAGGAATTTCCCGGAATTATAGGCCATTTTGGTGTAATTCTGTCTTAATTCTTAATTTCCTTCTGCCTGGCTGCTTAGATTCTACATCTATTACTGTTCTCAATTCTTTTATTATGTAATTTTGACCTTATTTAATTCTGTACAACTATTACTGACCTTAACCATTCTATTTATTATGCAACTCTGACCTGCTACAATTCTATTAACTTTCTCATTGCAGTCCAATGACTTCATCGACCTGTTCCCCCCTCTACAAGTGTTGAATGAGCCTCCTCTATGCCATTTCATTCACTTTGTTTTTTTCAGTAATGAATTAGGGTGGAATTTGTCATATTTACATACAAAGACTCTCTGACTGATGCAAAGCCTAGAACTCCCTACCTGCAGGAAGACTGAGAGATATAGAAGGAAAAAAAGTGATGCACAGAGGAAAATACAGAGGACAAATGTTTCTTAATGCTGATTGACTTGCTGAAGGTTTTTAAAATGTAATCCTGTCAGGACTTTTTGCCTTAGAAAGAAATCTGTTTAGCCAGCCCTGCTATATATGAATGGATGATTTCTAGCTGTTTAACTTGGTTTTAGTGTTTATTTTTTGTCAGCACAACTGCGTATTACTCGTATCAAACACAACCAAAGATCAGTCACTCTTATACAGTGGCCCCAAAAAGTATTAAGACACCTAAGCCAAACTTATGAATGCATGAATTTCATTGCATTAGTTAATAGATAAAACAAAGTAGCAAACAAATATCACTATACCCTTTCTCAACTAACTTTACTTATTTGTTGTCATTCTTACATTCACTTTTATCCATGTGCTCCAAAGGTACTTTTTAAAGTGTCTAAATACTTTTGTCCAAATCTATTGTTTTATCACCTGAAACCTAACAAATTTTTTTGGTGAAACAGTACATCTCATGGAAGTACTGTCCTCTCCCTCCTTTAACTCGGGAATATAATCCTGCTCCGCAAGAAATCTAATCGGGTCCCATGGGTCCTGCGGGAGTTCCGCAGGACTTCAGACCTCTAGCACAAGTGTCCAAATACATTTTGGGCCACTGTACGCACACACGATTGAGCTTATATTCCATCCAATTATTTGAATTATGACCAGGTTTCTCAAAACAATTTCCTCAAATATTTCCTCAATATATATAATTTATCACTGGATCAGTGCAGTGTCTGCCTGTATTAATGTGTAAATCTGAATATGAAAGGCACAAATTTTCTTCTAAAAGGGCCAGAGATCTCCTCCCAGCTTATGCTCTTCCTGTCATGTATAATTGATGATCCTTATTGCAACCCTTTAAAGAGGTGATGTAATGATTTGAGTCAGCAGTGGTCTAGTCCAGGCCACCGTGCATCTCCATCCTCTTTTTTTAATTAATTCCATTAAGTCGATCGATCAGGCCATTTAGGAGACAGTCAGGGCTAAATCCCCTGTTACCTAATGGACGATGCAGGACAGAACATGACTGTGTGTGTACCTGGACTGTAAGCTAATTTACTTTGGTCGAACAATTTCTTAGGCCACATACACACTGGACTGACAACCGCATTTTGAGTCAGGAGAGAATCCCTTAATTATTGTTTTGTGTGTATACAGGAGTCACTCCCAAAATTGCGATGGTTGACACTGACAGTAGTGATAACCATAGCAATGTTTTGGTGTCTTGCTTCTGTAAACAAGAAACTTGAGAACTGTACCACAAAGCCAGTTTAGGTTGCATTTATGAGCTGTCAGCTGTGTTGTAGTCTAGACCACCTAACCTGAGACCAAGTCAAGACCAAGATCAGAGTGTATTGAGACAGAGACAAGACCAAGACTTTGAGGGGTTGAGACCAAGTCAAGACCAAGGCAGGGCTAGACCGAGTCAAGACCAAGACCAGACCAGTGTGAGTCCCACATTGCATGACGCACTTACGATTAAATGTGGAACATGCAAACCATAGGCACTCCTCAAATTGATCTGAAAGATCCACATTCCCATAAAAAATAAAAAAAAATAAATAAAAAACTTCTTCATTCACCTCTTTTAATGCCATATATATGTGTGTGTGTGTGTGTGTGTGTGTGTGTGTGTGTGTGTGTGTGTATGTGTATCAGTGTACCATGAGAAATGTCTTGATATAATAATCAAAAGGCATTGCAGAGGTGAATTTTATGTGTGTGAATTTTCCTTTGACTAAACTGACTCGATGTTCAGTGGGGGGCACTGTGGGGGCCATGCCATCTGTTGCAGGGCTCCCTGTTCTTCTATTCTATTTGCAAAAGGAATGTTTGGGAGTCTAAAATGTATATTTCCTATTGACACTAAAGCTGCAGATATATAAAAAAAAACATCTTAAGACAAATGTTTGTGTGAAACATCTTATGTGCCTAAGACTTTTGCACAGTGATGTAAGCTCGTTGATAAGGTCACGCATCACATGGAGGAGTCAGGAAGCGCATCATAGTTTACATTGTTGTTTTATTTATTATTATTATTTGGAAATTATATTTTATTTTATTTTATATTGTTTTGAAATTGTTTTGGTTTGTGAACGGCGCTTGGTCTGTGCTCTGTGCAAGTTTCTATTGTAAACAATGACGCGCTTCCTGCCTCCTCCACGTGACGCGTGACCTTACCAACGAGCTTACGTCATCCCTCTCATGAGCGCACATCACAGAGATGTACGGAAGCGAACATTTGTAGTTAAAAATTATATAAGTATTATTTTGTTTCTCAAAATAATCAATCGTTTGTGTTCAGAAAAATTTTATTTGTCGACTGGAGTCGTGTGGATTATTTTGATGCACCCTAAATATGCAATTTGGACCGTCAAAAAATGGAGGACATTCACTTGCGTTGTTTAAAGGAGGAGGCCTGAAATGAAATCCTAAAAGTCTTAAATTCTGTTTTGATGAAGAAAGAAACTCAGATAATGAGTAAATTATCAGCAAATTTTCATTTTTGGGTGAACTATTCCTTTAACTAAACTAGGTAGCTTGCGCACTTAGCTAGGTGGCAAATAGCTGGCAAGCAACTGAAACTAGCGCCCTAAAAAACAGTAAATACATGGGTACAGTTGTGCTCATAAGTTTGCATACCCTTGGAGAATTGGTAATATATGTACCATTTTTAAAGAAAACATGAGTGAGCAGGCAAAACACATTTCTTTTATTTCTTATGGGATTCATATTCAACTGTAGGTTATAACAGAATGGCACAATCATAAAACAAAACATGGTGTAGGTGCTACTGGTTGTTTAAATTAGTTTTACTATCAGAAAGAATCAATAATTAATTGTTATTAATTATGGAGTAATTAAATAACAATTAAATAATAATTAAATAGAATTTAACTCATTAAATTCTGTTCTCGTGGCACCACTCTTTGAAAAGAGAGAAATGATAGCAAGTTACTGTCTCACAAAAACAAAATCTACCCTGAAGGTTGAGTATCTTAATTGTTAATCAAAATAATCAAAAAGGGGAAAAACTAGTTAAATTATTGCTATACAAATCTGATTGTAATCTAGTTACAGTTAGTTTCTAACACCAATAAAATAACAGTACTCTGAGGTAACTTGGCAGAGGTTGGCTTTAACACAATATTCAAACAGAAACAAACAGGAGTACTTTTATAATATAACAAGATTTATTATAATCAAGCAGTAGTGAACAGCCAATACTATCTGAATATAATCCAAAAAAATATAAAGGAAATCCTAACTAACAGTGGAGCTATATGCTAGTGTGTGTGTGTGTGTCCAGATGCGGTAACAAAGGAATCAAAATGGAGGATCAGGTTCAAAATGGAGGGTTAGATCCAAAATGGAGCTGATACCACGTGAGGGTGGAAATGAGCGGACACACAAAGGAACTGACGAAACAGGCGGGAGAATTTGGCTCACCAGCCTGAGTCGAACATAAACCGTGGCGCCGCTCACTCGGTGAATATCAGTGAGAGAGAGAGAGAATGAGAGCGAGAGAGAGAGGAAAAGTGCATGCAATTATAATTGAGGGTAACCGCTCCTAACGGTGGGACTGAATTACTAGTTCAGATCACTCAGCAAAACAAACGTAACCCCCAAAAAAACTAAATACAAATCTCCCAACTCGAAACGGCAAACAGCGAGCAGAGTTTAACATACAAATATACTCAAAACATCAGCATTTAGAATCAAAAATACGATTTAGTTTCACAAGAAAAATCACAGTTTCTAAACTAAATCTGCCCACATATCAAGCCTTACTTGGGAAATCCTGTGTGATTTCAGTAGGGTTGTCCGTTGGAATTCCTGTTGCATTGAGCGGTCAGGAGAAACGGTCTGGATGGTCCCTTGACTTACGCTCGTCAGCGAAAAGACACGTCTCTGCTTTATTCTTCGGATCCAGTGATGGAGAAGAATGCAGAAGGTAGTCAACGTTGAATGAAAAAGAGGGAGAAGGGAAACTGGTTGCCTTTCCGTTTTTCAAAATAAATTCACTGTTGCTTTACAGTGAAACTGAACCGATTGTTATATGTATACTATAAGACTTGAACAAAGCTAAGTTAATCTTACTCTACCGTGGCCAAATGGTGAGGTTAGAAAAACGTGGTCTATTTGTTCTCAGTCCAAAACGGAGGGGAAACTCCTTCAGTATGTGCACAGAACAGATGTCCCTTAACAGCCAGCCAGAGCTTAGCACAGAGAGGCCGAAGTACATCAGTCTGCTGGTTTTTTTGACAAGATGACGTCATCGGTCGTAGGCCGCTTTCGACCAATGGCGTTTGAGACTGGGTCCATGGGCGGGACTTCGCATCCAGTTGTGAATTCGTGAAGGATCCTGGGAAACTGAGTTCAATGTCTCTCCTTTGATTATTGAACAAAGGGCCATGCGGTCTCTGCTGCCATTTTGAGTGGGCCAAGGCCCTACAATGGCAGCAAAGAAAAAATGAAATGACCCCTGTTCAAAAGTCTGCATACCATTAGTTCTTAATACTGTGTATTGCCCCCTTTAGCATCAATGACAGCGAGCAGTCTTTTGTAATAGTTGTCTATGAGGTCCCAAATTCTTGCAGGTGGTATAGCTGCCCATTCGTCTTGGCAAAATGCCTCCAGGTCATGCAAATCTTTGGTCGTCTTGCATGAACCACACGTTTGAGATCTCCCCAGAGTGGCTCGATGATATTAAGGTCAGGAGACTGTTATGGCCACTCCAGAACCTTCACCCTTTTCTGCTGTAACCATTGGAGGGTCAACTTGGCCTTGTGCTTAGGATCATTGTTGTGCTGGAATGTCCAAGAGCATCCCATGCACAGCTTTCATGCAGAAGAATGCAAATTGTCTGCCAGTATTTTCTGATAACATTCTGCATTCATCTTGCCATCAATTTTCTCAAGATTCCCCATGCCTTTAGAGCTCACACACCCCCAAAACATCAGTGAGCCACCACCATGCTTCATAGTGGGGATGGTATTCTTTTCAATATAGGCCTTGTTGACCCCTCTTCAAACATAGCACTTATGGTTGTGACCATAAAGCTCTATTTTGGTCTCGTCACTCCAAATTACAGTGTGCCAGAAGCTGTGAGACGTGTCAAGGTGTTGTCGGGCATATTGTAACCAGGCTTTTTTGTGGCATTGGTGCAGTAAACGCTTCTTTCTGGCAACTCGACCTAGCAGCTCATTTTTGTTCAAGTATCATCGTATTGTGCTCCTTGAAACAACCACATCGTCTTTTTCCAGAGCAGCCTGTATTTCTCCTGAGGTTACCTGTGGGTTTTTCTTTGTATTCCAAACAATTCTTCTGGCAGTTGTGGCTGAAATCTTTCTTGGTCTACCTGACCTTGGCTTGGAATCAAGAGATCCCTGAAATTTCCACTTCTTAATAAGTGATTGAACAGTACTGACTGGCATTTTCAAGGCTTTGTATATTTTTTTTATATCCTTTTCCATCTTTATAAATTTCCATTACCTTGTTACGCAGGTCTTTTGAAAGTTCTTTTCTGCTCCCCATGGTTCAGTATCTAGCCTGCTCAGTGCATCCATGTGAGAGCTAACAAACTCATTAAGTGTTTATACACAGACACTAATTGCAATTTAAAAAGCCACAGGTGTGGGAAATTAACCTTTATTTTCCATTTAAACCTGTGTGTGTCACCTTGTGTGTCTGTAACAAGGCCAAACATTCAAGGGTATGTAAACTTTTGATCAGGGCCATTTGGGTGATTTCTGTTATCATTATGATTTAAAAAGGAGCCAAACAACTATGCGATAATAAATGGCTTCATATGATCACTATCCTTAAATAAAAGACTGTGTTTTTTTGCATGATCAGTCATATTTTCAAAATCAATGCCAAAATGTCACAATTTCTGCCAGGGTATGCAAACTTTTGAGCACAACTGTATGTATAGCTTATATGCGCTAAATCTCTTTGGGTGACGAGTGAAGATGAGTTTAGGTACTGATGCTGCGTTACATTCATCTTCCTGGGTGCTGACAAGATTGTCACACACCTGCATCTTGGTGAAATCGGAGTTTTAAATTTCCGCTTGACTTTCCAAGTTGTAATTACGACTTCAAGTGGTGTTCCATTGCACTTTTCCCAGTAGGAAGTTGGAAAATCTGACTTTCTGAGTTGAATGGAATGCAGCAAGAGGCAGATTGCTAACGTTAGCTAGTTAGCTTTGTTAGCATCACTTACAATTAGCTTATCTTTCTTTATGCTTCCTTTCTAAGTTCCAGTAAAAGCTTTACGTGGTCCCAGCTGTCTCGGTAAGCATTGCATTGCAGAATTTACATACTGCTGTGTGTTTTCTTTTGGACGCTTTTTTGCAGATTAACTTTTTGTGGTTTAGGTCAGTGTTTCCCCATTTTTTACGATTAAAAAATCCCATGGCACACCAATATCCCACATAACCATCGTTGATAGTTTTCCTTTTCAAGACATTGTCCATGCTTTCTGTCTGTCTTAGTAGCGTGAACTCGTAATGTTTGAAATTCGGCAATGCACAAAGTGCAAGTAACATATGTAGGCTGTGGTCACAGATGCCATGTACGTTAACTGGAAAAAATAATTAAAAACCAACAAATTTGTGTCTTTTCCAATTTGTAGATTTGTTTTTGCAAATTAATTCTTGCAACGGCACAGCAAATACATTTTACATTTTTAATAAATAATAAACCTTCACAAAGTGGTCTTGAGACCGGTCTCAAGACGAAGACCGATCTCGAGTACTACAACACTGGCTGTCAGTGTCCAAAAGAGATCACTACATTAGTAATTTTCCACACAGCTGTTGAAATAGTACCTAAAATCAGTTAGAATAAAATTCTTATGTCGTTTTTCCACAGAGGACACTGAAAGCAAGAACTTTTTTAAATAAGCTTGGACTTAAGAGTGTCAAAGTGTGTTAAGTGTATGTGACGAGGAGGAGGGCGGGGCCGGGCCGTGATGATGCATGCCCAGCCCCTAATCTGGCTAATCAAGCACACGAGAGGCGAGAACCGGCTTGACAATGTAAATAATCATTTAATGATTAACTTAAAGCAAAAGACATCTAACACAAATGCATGCAGGGCAGCTGCCTGTAGCTCTCTCTCTCCCGAACTGCCGCCTCCGGCCACCTTTATCCCTCTCGTTGGCTTGATTAGCCTGATTAGGGGCTGGGCGTGCATCATCACGGCCCGGCCCTGCCCTCCTCCTTGCCACAGTGTATAACTCTGTTATAACAGCAATGACCTGAACCAGCTCACCGACTCTACAAAAACATTTTCTGACTCCGTGAAAGAGTTTGTGTTGTTCTTTATGCTCATGTTTTGCTTTCCAAAATGTCACTTGGACGAGATGCAAACGGATTTGTAAGAGATGGGAAAAAACAAGAGAGCGAAAGCAAAAGCAAAGAAGAAGAGACTGCTTTAATGCTACTTTAACAATTTGTTGTCAATTTTGTTTGTTACTTTTTCATACCTTTTATCATGCCTGTGCTGTCAGTAAACACAAACACAAAATAATACTATTGTGCTTTGAGTTTTCTAACACTGATTTCAACTAGCAATTAAAATCATGTACACTGTCATATGAAGGATAGATGGTATGTACACACAACAAATGTAAAAAAAGTTTACTTATAACTGAGGTAAATTAAAAATACATATATTTTTTTAGTGCATAGTGCAAACAGTGAAGCCTTTAAAAGGTGCAAACAAGGCAGTGCAAAGAGGGAAGTAAACCATTTTAAAGTACTGAACAGTAGAATAAGTGAATGATTTACAATTGGTTCCACACAATGAAAATTAGTTTCTTTAATATGAAATTAAAATGTTGGCCCTACTCAAATACTTTGTGTAGTGAAAACATAAATTAGTTGAGTTAACCTAACTTAAATTTAATAAGTTCAGATAACTAGCTAGCAACAAATACTTTAGCATATTATATATTTTTGTAATATATGACAAGTATGGTGCTGTTGAGGTTTTGATCTCAAGTCAGTCAGTATAATTACCAATACATTGTTTAATGTTGTGATCATCAAAGCCTAACTTGAGATGATCAGATATTATTTGTACACCTTCTCACTTCTGGTCGACTTTTAAAACTCATATTTTTTTCTTCTCCATAAATACACAGCAGCATCTGTCCATATATTGATTTGAAAAACCTAAAATAGCAACAACTCTGTGTCCTTAGAGACTGAAATGTTTTATTTGCATTGTAGTAATATTTATTTCTCTCCTTTGCTCTTTCTCTCTCTCTTTCCTGCTTGGCAGAGTTTAAGCCGAGATAAAGCCTTCCAGTTGGACAACAACGGCAATCAGGTGTTCAAAGGACACAGGTGAGGTTCTTTATGTTTTGATATGGCCCATGTGTTTGTCCTCGGTCATTGCCTCAGGAAAAGTCTTGCATCTGTGAACTGCTGCCCAAAGTTCAGTCGATAAAAGGAAGAATGGGAGAAAGTTTCAGCCCAAGAACTTCTGAGTTCTACTTTGGAATGGTCTCATTTGGATTACATTCCTTCTCTCTCTATTCTTTGTGTTGAAACTCTGCCTGTGAGCCAATGCGGGCAGGCGGTGTAATTACTGCCTCAATTTGCTCTGGTGTTGGAGGCTGCCAACATGGGCCCCTGTGCCATGAATTTTCTGGGTGCGCACAGTGAGGATTGCAGAATGGATGGCTGCTGGTGGCAGAAAGGGTGTGGTTTGATGTTGTTCTTTGTATCTTTATGAAACACATGCTATTGTGTCTCTAGAGCACACGTTCAACACATGGTAAATGAAGTTCATTTTAGAGAATTCTTTTTTTTTTTTTTTTTGCGAGAACAAGATTTGTATTGTTCCATTTAATTTTTAATAAATGGGTAGATGACACATGACATTAGTTTTCCCACATACAATGAGGATGTAACGTTGGCACACTCAGACTTAAATTTAGATAATAACATTTTTTATATACAGGTGCCAGACAGATTAGGCTTGTTAAAAATATATAATTTGGCCTTGACAGCTCTTAAAACCACCCGTTACAAAAGAAAAAGTATATATATTTAAACAACGACTCGATTGGGAAACTCCTTAAGGTTAGGTGGGGAAACTAATTCAGGAGCAAATACCTGGATCTTGTCGCTACACACTTCCTCAACTTCTTTGCCAGTGCTGTAGTCAAATCAAATGCAGACTCCAATCCGTTGCTTTCGCCTCTGCGTTGCAATGTGATCCTTCAGACATCTAACTCACCAAAACTGCGACATCAGGCCTCTGTTGAGCTGGACCGTGCAATGGCAGCGCTTCGACCGGACACTCCTGTAATGTCTCCACCTCCTTTGTTTCACCAAACACCCTTACACCTGTGTTCCTTTTCACTCAGTTCTTGTCTCACCCACCTTTCCCCCCCGTATTGTTCCAATTTGCCATCTTTTAAACTCTCTCCCCGTGTATTCCAATCAAAGGTGATTAAGGACAGGTGCAAACATACGTGCACGTGTGTGATTTTCTGTATCGCCACAAGGTCCAATGGTTTTTGACCACTAGGAAAAATGCTTCTGTTTTGCGTTCTTTTCTAACATCATGCAAAACATCAATACAACTTGATTGAAAAGTGTAACTGCATAAGAATTTGAGTGAATTTTCAGACATTTGGTTGGTAGTATTTTTGGTATTTGCTTTTATGACAGCATACACTCAAGCTAACATGGACTCAACAAGTGTGTGCAAAACCTGATGTTCCATGTTATCACCATGATTTGAAAATGTTAGTGTAACACCTGAGACTTTTGCCCTAGCGGCTACCAGAGGTCACTAGGAATTTAGTGACTTTTAGTTTGAAGTTTTGTGTTTACCTTCTTGTGTCTTTGTTCCTGTTACCCTTCATGGATGCGATGTTTGTTCTGTTCCCGAGTTTTGGTTTTGTTTTGTTCCTGTGTTTTCCAAGTTTTGTATCTGGACTCGTTTTCTTATTAAATAAAGCTGTACTTAGATCCTGCTCTCTTGACTTCCTCCAGCAATCATTTCAGTTAGAGCATCTTTTCTAATCTTTTGTACAGTAGAGTTAACACGGTCATCATCACATACTTGCATTTGATTAGTGACAGAAATTATGCAGAATTTTTCAAAAACCCAAAACTTTTCTATTTTCATAGATTTTTAATGTGTTCTCAGACTGTATGCATAGAAAAGCAAGTGTATATTTTAGGTATTTTAAAGTTTTTTTTTACCAATTTAATTACTTGGGCACCTATGGTGTGACAGGGATTTTAAAATATAAAAATGGCATGCATTTAAAGGGATCATGTCATGCATATTTTTTTTTTATTTCCTTAAGGTTCACTTACAATGCTAATACATTTTTTTGCACAATGTAGTAGTAATGTTGTATTACATGACCTTTTTCTACCCTGTGTTTAGCTCTGTCCAAAACGCTCCTTTAACTCGTTCTATAGCTTTAAAACATGCCCACTGTTATGATTGGCTAACATTATTGAAAAGCAGAATCCCTCCTGCCATTACATGTGTGGAACTGTATTTTCCAAGAATGAAAACTTGCAAGTGTTTTATGAAATTCCCTAAAAGCACTCAGTCCAGGCAATTATTGATATGATGTCTGTGGTCATGAAGTCATTTGAGAGACTGGTGTTGGCCCACCTGAAGGACATCACTGGACCTTTTCTGGACCCCCTTCAATTTGATTATCAAGTAAACAGGTCTGTGGATGATGCAGTCAACATGGGATTGCATCATATCCTGCAACATTTGGACAGACCAGGGACATATGCAAGGATCTTCTTTGTGGACTTCAGTTCGGCTTTCAACACCATCATCCCAGCTATTCTCTGGACTAAATTAAACCAACTCTCTGTTCCCACCTCTATCTGTCAGTGGATCACCAGCTTTCTGACAGACAGGCAGCAGCTAGTGAGACCGAGGAAATTCACTTCCAGCACCTGTACGATCAGCACTGGCACCACCCAGGGATGTGTGCTCTCCCCTACTGTACACAAACGACTGCATCGCCAAGGACCCCTCTGTCAAGCTCCTGAAGTTTGCAAACAACACTACTGTCATCTGCCTCGTCCAAGATGTCGATGAGTATGCATACCGGAGGGAGGCTGAACAGCTGGCTGTCTGGTGCAGCAAAAACAACCTGGAGCTGAACACACTCAAAACAGTGAAGATGATTGTGGACTTCAGGAGAAACACCCAAGCATTACCCCCCCACCCACCATTCTGAACAGCACTGTGACAGAAGTGGAGTCATTCAGGTTCCTGGGTTCTACCATATCACAGGACCAGAAATGGGAGACCCACATTGACTCCATTGTGAGAAAGGCCCAGCAGAGGTTGTACTTCCTTCACCAGTTGAGGAAGTTCAACCTGCCACAGGTGCTGCTGATACAGTTTAACTCAGCAGTCATTGAGTCTGTCCTCTGCACTTCAGTAACTGTCTGGTTTGGTTCAGCTACCAAATCGGACATCAGAAGACTACAAAGGACAGTTTGGACTGCTGAGCGGATTATTGGTTCTGCCCTTCCTACCATCCAAGAACTGTACACATCCAGAGTGAGGAAAAGGGCTGGAAAAATCACCCTGGACCCCACTCACCCAGCCCACTACCTCTTTGAACTGTTGCCTACTGGCCTGTGCTACAGAGCACTGAGCACCAGAACAGCCAGACACAGGAACAGCTTTTCCCCTCAGGCCATCCATCTCATGAACAGTTAAAACTGCCCTATTGAGCAATAATTATGTGAAATAACAAGCTTAGTCAGTTATATTTATTGAACATATCCTACCTCTTCTGCACATTCCATTCCCTTCCACTGGAAAATGGGCGTCCCAATGCGTTCATTACGGCCAAAATGGGGGGCATCATGACTAATATGAGACAGATGAGAAAGCAGGCAGCCTTACTGTCCTATACTTCATTGTTTTTCATTGACCTCCATGTTTTCTGCTATATTTAAATAATGATTAAATAATAATTTGAGGAATTGTTTATTTCTTTGGTAAGTAACCATGTAATAAGTGCAATCCTGGAGTCATAATCATAGTTTAATTTGCGATTAAAATGGCTGACTATACAATGCCTTACATATCAAACAAACACAGGCAGATGAAACATTAGAATTACACTTGTTACTCACCGGCATTACTGTCGTGTCCAATATTTTTGCCACTGCTGCATCTTTCAATACAAGTTTCTTTGCAAAGCCTAAATCCTTGGGTCTCAGAAGAATCCATCCATGAATCCAAACATTTATTCCCATCTTGATGCGTTCAGGAACTTAGTTTGAATTAGTCACTTATTCCTAACATTGGGATCCTTCAGAAGGCTATGCAGAGATGGAGTTTTTCAACAACCAGGAACACAACAACATCTGGGGACCTAACTTTACTCTTTTCGCTGGTTAAAAGCAAACTACTGTTACAATAGTACCACTTTCAGTGTTGCAGTATCCCAGCCGCTTTATCTCTGTATCAACTCACTGGCCGCGATGATTACGTATGTTGTGGAGGCGGGGACTATGCAAGAGTCTCTTATCTTCTACGTCACAAGGGGGCGATTTCAAAAAGAGTTTTTAGGTTGTAGGTTTCCTCGTGACATGACCCCTTTAAAGTAATTTTAAATGAAATATAGCTTATGTCTGGAGCATATATTTTGAAGGCAGACTTGTTGGTTTGTAGAACAAATAACCTTCAAACATGAATTCTGAATTCTTAATAGTGGTAACATCTTTTCAAACCTGTTCTACTGTTAAAGCCAGTTTAACTTCAGCTGTCTCCATTATAACAGTCTGTCTCCTCCTGGACAGAAATCTGGTGACATGTCTGTCTGTGTCCATGGACGGCACCCTCCTGCTGTCCGGCTCCAATGACGAGACTGTCAGGATGTGGGACATTCAAAGCAAGCAGTGCGTACGCTCCATCAACCACAAAGGTGAGCATCAAGCTCTCTTGTTCTCTCTCTTTCTCTCTGCTTGATTCTCTTGTCTGAAAAGCTGAATCTACTCCAACGTACAATGCCCCCTCTGCCATCTTAGCATCCATCAGTGCTCAGCCAGGCTCACTGACTACTCTCTCCTCCCTGGCAGCTGACCAGTCAGACGTGCCATTACACGGACACACCTGCGTCTTTTCCAGTTTAGGTGTCTGATCTCTCATGTTTTGGCAGTGACTGACTGGCAGTAGAGTGATGAGATTCTGCAGTGATAGTGACACTGCAAGCTCTGTTGTGGTTCTGATCCGTGAACGCATTCTGTCAGCACTGCTCGGATTTGACAGAAGTTCACCCTCCACGGAACACCAAACAACCTCATTTTCCTGTGTGGGTTACCTGGGTTGAGCTTTTCTGGGCTTTTTTCTTTCTGTCAATTATGAAAACAAGGCAAAAGGGAATATGAAAGGAGAAGAATTCTTATCCACCTTCAGTGGCCCCAAAAAGTATCTGGACATTTTTTTATGCCACAAATGTTTGAATGTTGTTGCATTAAATAAAAAAATCAAACCAAGTGGCATTTATTTCAAAGGAAGAAAGCACAAGCACACTTCTCAGCAAAATATTTCACAAAAAACATAAGTTCTGTGTGTTGTTAAATTATAAAACATAGATGTACTGTTCAAAATTGAAAACTTCCTGGATGCCAAACTTAGTGGAACCTGTCCATGCAGTAGATAATGTGATGAACTACATCTTTGGTTACTCCACTAGTGCTCCTGTGTGGACTGATATCCAAAAGGTACCTATCTTTAGGATAACTGAACTGACTTCGTACATCCAATAAAAATGACCTTGGGGCCAACTTTGATTAAAAGTAGTAGGTAAAACATAATATTAATGCCACTTGGTTTACTATTTTGTTATCTAATGCAGTGACATTTTAAAAATGTCTAAGGCTATTTTCACACAGGCAGAAATAATTATATATTTTTTTCTGCATATCTAACTTAAATCCGTTTAGGTTTTTGTAGTCTAAACAGGACAAAAACAAATTTTTTACAAGCCTGATCCAAACCACATTCGTAGGTGGTTTGGAATCTGATTAAAATCAGATTTTTGTTAGTGTTTTCATGTGCGTTTTTTGTTTTTGTTTTGTTTTAGTTTTTTTACATCCATTGTGTGCGACAGGTTGTTTCTTCAGGTTTTGTGATGAGAAGACATATACTGCATTCCAAACAGCATAAATGATGCCTTCACAAGGCACTTAGAAGGGAAAGCAAAAATGATGGCCATGCTCTAGGTTTGTTGCAAGAGAATTTTCAATAAAAATGACTTAAAGAGTCAGTTCAGAATGACCGTTTTATTCTCTTTTAGCCCACTGACAAAGGAAGGTAAAGTTTGTGAGGTGAATAAGGCATATGGATGATCACTTCTGAATGGAGCATACCCATATTTCATGTATATGTTACTGGGCAGCCAAAGCATGGCAAACCTCTTTTAAAAAATACAGACATTGGCTTTACCCACCCAAAGAGATGCGTTAAGGTACGGCAGTGGCGACCCATGCATTTTAAGTCTAGGCTTTCAGTGCAATTCATGCCATGAAGAAAACAATGTTTCACAATGAATAAGACACCCTATGGACATACATTACGTCACAGCCAACTAATATCACCACTTGACATTTTAAAACATGTCCATGCACGAAAGCCAAAAGTCAAAAAGATGCTGAATGCTCAAGCCAGCCTAATTTTAACTGCAGCATGATTGTTTTGTGATATACATTATTAAATAAGAGTTGGATACGTCTCCCGAACTGACATTCAAAAATTATAATTTTTCTTATGAATCTACTAAGGAGTTCTGTAATACCTGGAAAAAGCTATCTAATAATATTTGTGATTTAAATTACGCTTGCAATAAATTTTGTTTCGTCAGAGCACACCAATTTACTTGAAGTGAAAATCAGCCCTCCTTTCTGTTTAATAAATTAAACAATCATGCAGAACATATTTCCGGTTTTTAAATCCATAAGGATCTCTTTCTCGATGGCGATAGCGGCAGTGACAGCCGACACCGTCAGCTTAATCTCACGCTCTTCGCTTTCTAATTACGCACATCACTCAATGCGTGATTGCATCACTCAAGGCCAGCTAGAAGGCCTTGACTGGGACATACCCACCAAGAACAAATAAATCAATCTGATTGGCTGATGAATTGGACAGTCTGACTTTAGTTGCACTTTGATGGATTCAGTGGAAATTCTGAAGGCTTATCGGGGTGGAGCTCAGACTCACACGCTGCTTCGGCTAACGAGCTCAGCTTCGGCATGCAATGTGAAACAGGTGTCACGCTTTGCTTGTAAGCATCAAATAATAAATTCTGATTGGATAAACTTTTTGTTTTTCCCTATTTGTTTGTAGTCGAAATAGGAGTGGAAAGCGATTATAAATAAATAGGCTTAAAAGTGAATGAGAATGAAAGGATGAAAACGTAATTTTTTATTTGCATGTTAGGCCAGCAGAAGGCTTTGCTAGCCCTAAGAATTCACCACTGAGGTATGGTAACACAAACCGGCTGCGAGCCACCACAATGCGATAATGTACTGAAGGTCTCACATGAATACGGGACGGTTGAGCATTTTAAGCACTTCAATACCGGACGCTAGTTATCTTTAAGAGTCTCGCTCTCCGACCCTTTTACGTTTCAATACAGGACACAAAGCCTTTAATAAGGGAGGTTAAACTGCCCACTAAAATGCAGGTCTAAAGGTGTCTCGTATGGGACATTGTAATTTCAGGCAAAACGGGACAGTTGTAAACAATAGCAGCAACAAATGTTGCATTTGCCACCTATCCAGTTTTTTAAGTTTGTCTGTGACAAATATGTTGTACTGTCTTCATGAAAAACAAGAATAGTGGCAAAACATCCATTGCTAAACACTCACGCATGGTGAACACATGCAAGTTTGCATAATAACTGTGACAACTAATGACATGCTAGCAAATGCGACTGTAGTCTGAACAGAAAAAAAAAAAAATCTGATCTATTCACATACTGTATATCCTCTAATTTGAACAGTCAGTCTAAATAAGAAAAAAATAGATTTTTCCTGCAGTGTGAACAAAGCCTTAGTGTGATTTAAGTGTCCTAATAAATTTTGGGGCCACTGTGCATAACCTAGAAGCAATTTTTGTCTAACCTACCTTAAATTCTTTGATGTAACTCTCTGAATCTGTATTCCTGATACTGTATCAATAATATACTTTCAGTATTACCAAAGTCCTTCAGAGTTTGAATAAGCCTGTGTAAAGACCTTGGCAATTTTGATGGACTACTGAATTCTATCTCATTTTTCTCCCATGAGATGAAATCACTAATTAGCTTGCTTCACTCTTTCAACATACAGATGAGCTTTGGTCGTCCTAGGTTATGGGCAGGAGGATGAAAGAATTTTTCGATTAATTTCATTCTGGGCAGACTCCACAGAAACGTGTCTCACTTTGCCAGATTACATTGCACTGCCACCAGTCCTGAACACATTGTGTTATTTCCAGTTTCGCTATTGAGCCGTCTTTAAATACAATTACTTCATGCGCTATGCCTTTTCTTTACTTGATAAATCAGTTTGGTTGAGGGGTGGAAAATTTATGGCTGAAAAACTCTTTGGAAATTAGTCAAATGCAGAGGCTGAGGGCAAGTGATATTACGATGTGAGAAATTAGACTGATGAATTGGTTTTCGTTCCTGCCATTGTTACCCTGCTGGTCAATGAGGGCTAAATAACAACAAATGTCAGATCCCTTTGAGCAGTTTAACTGGTCTAGAAAATATCTAAAGGCCATTAAGGGCTCTTGAATTTACAAAATTATCACCAAATTATTGTGATAACCTTTAGCCTGTAGTTCATTATCTGTCCACTCAATTTAGTAGAAGAGAGTGAGAGTGCAGGGTTGAAGCAGAGTTTTGTTCATGTATCGCTGACTGATGCAGGCTAAATTACCCCATTGAATTTGAGGGCCTTTGATCAAATACCTGCTGTAATTAAACAGCTCTGAGAGATTTAAAGGTTTTAGTTAATAATCAATGCACTGTCTGCTCAACTCCCTGATTCTAAGAATCTCATGTGTTGTTAGGACAGCTTTTTCTGAGAAATAGAAACGACCTGATGGTGATTTTATTTTTTATTTTTTTATTTTATTTTTTTACAAATTCACCCAAATCCTAACCATGTAAGGCTGGGTATCGGCAACTACCTCAGAATATGATACATATTACGATACATTTGTAACTATTATTAATAATAACAAAAATTGTATTTTGTATAGCACATTTACAGAACTCATGGGCGCTTTACAGAAAAATCAAAATAAATAAATTACAAATAACAAATACATTACAAAAGAATAAGCAATTTGAGAACAGCAAAATATTTCCATAAATCTGGCAACACTGTGAATACTTAAAGGTGCTATATGTAATATTTTTACTGTACTAAATCATAAAATGACCATAATATGTCATTAGAGAATTAGCAAACATGCTAAGTGGAAATACTGGCATCTCCGATAACAATGCTACAGCCAGTATATTCTACTCTGAAGTTTTCATTCCGGGCAGAATTGCTGTTTATGTTTTGGCCTGTGTGATCCCACCCACTGCCCACTCACCAATAGTATTTCGACACCGCTGGGTTGCCAGATTTGAACAAGTTTGCAGGCAAACAACACTGCGTGCTGCAGCCATGGAAGCCAGCAAATGAACTGGATCAGAGATAACAGATTCCACCCGACCTAAAAAGCCTCGCCATCCATCTAAAAACCACCATGACCAGAGGCATAGTAAAACAAAGATAAATATTGGAGATGGCTTTGGAAGATGGAGACAGCTTAAAGCCCAGAAATCCTTTAAAACAGACGCTGAGTTAATTTTCCTGTTGCATTTCCTCATTCTGGCAACCCGCAGGAGTTTCGAGTCTGGGGTGTGGCAGACAACTCTCCAATATTTTGAATTTGGACTGCAGTACCCATTTCAAACACTTGTTGTTAATCTTACATATAGCACCTTTAAGTGTTCATAAAGCTTTTACACATTTGGAGAAAATGGGCGTTATAACTGTGCTTTTCCCATAATATTCACAACCACATCAAAGAAGGATTCTACAGAAAGGTCATACTGTTCTCTGCTATTCCTTTGCCATACCTAAAGGTTGCGCTAGAAGAAAATCTTTAACACTCTGATGGTCTGAGTTATAAAATTTCCATCATGGCCTATTTTTATCTGTCATCCATGTGTACATTTCAGTTCTAGGGATGCATTCAGGGGCTTGTAACATTCACTATAACCATATATACATGATGTTGGATATATGTTACATTTTTTTGACTCCCCAAGCACGAGTCTGGTGAAACCAAGGACTTCTAGGATGAAAGTTCTACCTGTCAGTCAACCTCAGCAATAAAACAAGATTTTTTTAAACTTTGCTATGTGCAGCTTTAAAGCGCATTCACATTGACAAGAACCCATGGATCTTCAGTATGTGTGATATCAACATGCAGTGACAGATGAGAAGCAAGCACATTAAGGTACTCCTGAAATAATCAGAATTTTGTCGTAAACAGCATGTTTGCACTTTATTATTTAAATCCAAGTATTATTGGCAGAAACGGTGCGCTGATTTTGCACACTTTCTTTTTAATCTTGTACTTTTTGTACACTTTATCATGCAGTAACTGACAGTAGCACACTGGCGTAATGATTAATGTATGCAGTCATGAAATCAGACAGCACTCCCATTGAAATCCAAATTTGTCAAATGTCCAACAGTATTTGGAAAAATTATCAGTCAGTGTTGGGAAAAAAAAAAAACTGTAAATGATGGAGAGTTTAAATAGCAAGCTATTACTGCCACACGGAATTAAATCTTCTCTGTCTTTATATTTTATAATGATAAGTAGCGCAAAAATTCATGCGATTGCTTCGGAATTTGCCAGGTCGTAAAGTCTTGTCGTGTGCCACTGCATCTGTACGATTATCAGATAAACTGACTCGTAACGTGTGCTGGGGCTCACAACCTCACGAGTGTCGGAACTCGCCCTGTGTACGCCCGGCCTAAGAATATATCAACAGTACAATATATTCTGTTCTATATTCTATTCTGCCAGCAGCCATATCACCCTGTAGCTCAAGACTGGTTGTGTACTGCTGCTAAGCAGGGCTGAGCCTGGTCAGTACCTGGATGGGAGACCTCTTGGGAAAACTAAGGTTGCTCCTGGAAGAGGTATTAGGGAGTACAGCAGGGGGTGCTCACCCTGTGGACTGTGTAGGTCCTAATGCCCCAGTATAGTGATGGGCACACTATACTGTAAAAAGGCACCATCCTTCGGATGAGATGTTAAACCGTGGTCCTGACTCTCTGTGGTCATTAAAAATCCCAGGACACTTCTCGAAAAGAGTAGGGATGTAACCCTGGTGTCCTGGCCAAATTCCCTCCATTGACCCTTCTCAATCATGGCCTCCAAATAATCCCCATCCATTAATTGGCTCTGACACTCCACTCTCTCCTCTCCACCAATAGCTGGTGTGTGATGAGTGTACTGGCGCACTATGGCTGCCGTCGCATCATCCAGGTGGATGCTGCACACTGGTGGTGGTTGAGGAGAGCCCCCTGTTCACTGTGTAAAGCGCTTTGAGTGTAGTGTCAGAAAAGCGCTATATAAATGTAACGTTCAACTTTCATTCTGTTGCTTGTTATATAACCAATACTGTACATGTGCTCCTTTTGTTGCCTACTGACAGAATATACATTTCGACTAGTTTTCCCTATCATGCCTCTCTTTTTATGGGTTTATAGCAGAAGCCTGCTGTCCTGGGTCTGTTAGCAACCAGGACATGTGCAAGCATGGCGACTGAAACTTCAGAGGTAGACGAGTCTCAGATTGGGTCTTGTGTACTCATAGTTGCTGGGCGAGGGGAACGGGCTCTCTCCTTAAGACTCTTGATCACGGAGCCAATTAAACCCAGTTTCACGCCTCATCCCAAGACGCAGCTGATCCCCCACCCCTCCTTTTATCTGTCTTCATTAAAGCCAGCAGCCGGGCTGTCAAATGACAGAGAGAAGAGAATGCGACCCAAACAAACGCCACAGCCAAAGCCAGGAGAACTGAAATGTCATTTGCAGACGTTTTGTATTGAGAAAGCTGAAGGGGCCTGTAGTTCAATCTACTTTACGTCCAGCCTAGTTTTAAGTGGGTCGTGATAAAATATGGTTCCATGGAGATTTATGTAGTAATTTTGAATACCGTATTTCAAATATAATATAAGAATATAAGTTGCTGGGTTTTTTTTTTTTTTTTTTTTTTGTCATTCGAAAGCTCCTGCAACTCATAGTCCTGAGCTACCTATGAAATTTATGTTGGCAGTTCAAACACACTGCACACCAAAACACACTGCATGTTTACATGCAAACAGATGAAAACCCCAGCAGAGTTGTGTTTTAAGTAGCCTTTTCAGAGTATTTTGCCTAAACAAAGTATTTTATTCAGCCAGTTTAAATATTTTCTCCATCATAACATTATTGTTTCATCACACCCCTAGTAAAACATTCAGTTAGTGAACTGGACAATTAGTGCATAGCAAATAGGGTTGCACATTTTCAGAAATGTCCTTGATTGACTGTCATTAACGTTAATTAATAGAATATAACAAGCATATTCTTTCAACTCTAAGGCTTAAAGGAATAGTTCACCCAAAAATGAAACTTCTCTCATCATTTACTCACTCTTATGCCATCCCAGATGTGTATGACTTCCTTTCTTCTGCAGAACAGAAATTAAGATTTTTAGAAGAATATTTCAGCTCTGTAGGTATATATAATGCAAGTGAATTGGTGCCAACATTTTGATGCTCCAAAAAGCACATAAAGGCATCATAAAAGTAATCCATCCATCCTAATCCATCCAGACTCCAATGTTCTAATCCATATTTTCAGAAGTGATATGGTAGGTGTGGGTAAGAATCAAATGAATTTGTAAGTCCTTTTTTGCTTGAAATTATTCTCCCTGCCCAGTAGGGGGCGATATGCATGAAGAATGTGAATCAGCAAAAATGCAAGAAGAAGAATGTGAAAGTGAACTGTTTCTCACATACACCATTCATATTGCTTCTGAATATATTGATTTAACCACTGGAGTCTTGTGGACTTCTTTAATGCAGTTTTATGTGATTTTTTTTTTGGAGCTTCAAAATGTTGGCATCCATTCACTTGCATTGTATGGACATACAGAGCTGAAATATTTTTCTAAAAATCTTTGTGTTCTGCAGAAGAAAGTAAGTCATACATATCTAGGATGGCGTGAGGTTGAGTACTATAAATGATGAGAGAATTTTCATTTTTGGGTGTACTATTCCTTTAATATAGATTAATAAGCTGTTTTTTTTATTATTTTTATTTTTAATTTTTTTATGTAAATCGCATAGAGTTGCATATATTGTAAAGAGATGTTGCTTATTTATCATGTTTTTTTTCTAAGGATGCACTGATCCGATACCTGGATCGGTATCGTCTTGGATACTGAAGCTTTTAGACGGATCGGGTCTTTTCCGACGAGTCTGATCCATATCCAATACTGTGTGTTAGTCATGTTCGTTACTGTCAAGCTCCAAAAATGACATAAAAGAACCATAAAAACACCATTAACGCAGTTCATAAGACTCGTGCATTTTATTCAAAGCCACCTGAAGATGTGCGATAGCTCTATGAATCACAAAAGGCTGTGTTTAATAAGTAAATATATAGTATGCGCAGCGCCAGCGAATGGTGCTACTCTGACACAAACTCACGCGCAGGCTGGTGATGCACTCGCGGCTATTTTTAGCCTTCACGTGGTGCGCAATATACAAGAGCAGCATCTCAGATGTAGATGCTCAATAGTTCGGTTCACTTATAATATGCATTTAGAACAGCACCAGAGGTGCATTTTACCAGAATTTGAATAAGAAGCGAATTAAACTACTGTGAACTTGCCTACAAACAGACACATACAGGACTTCCTGGAGAGTTTAGAATGTCAAAATAAAAGCGTGAGGGTTTAAAAAGTGTACGATTTAAATGTTACTGTTGTATTTAAAATTAAAAGTCAATAATAATAATATTAAGAACAATTTATTATCATTATTATTATTATTATTATATTGTTATCATCATTAGTATTTGTTTACAATTTATAACAATATTTAAGTTGAATGGGTTCCAAAAAATAACTGTGTGAATGAAATGTGGACTGATGTCTTACAACTAAATTGAACAAAAAAAGAGATCTGAATCCTTTAAAGTCCAAATGCAAGTTGAAACATAAAAAAAAAAAAAAAAAAAGACAAAAATAACACACTGGTTTCTTTTCTGCTGAAGACTTGAAGACTGGAATTACTTTTAATTTTGCTGATACATTATTCAGTATACTAGTTAATAATAAAGTTTTTCTTAATAAGCTATACATTTATATTGAAATAATATGTAGTTAGAGGTTTGTGCCTCTTTACATATTAAAGAGTACTCCTAATTAGTTCCACACAATATTCTAAACTGATTGTGCAAAAAAACAACACTGGTATCGGCTTGGGATCAGTATCGGACGATACTGAGATTTCCGATATCGGAATCGGATTGGAAGAGAAAAAGTGGTATCGGTGCACCCCTAGTTTTTTCATGAAACATGAAGAATGTGAAAAACAGTTACTTTAAGCAGATGCTCTTGAATAAAACAACTAATATTTATTTTTACTTCTGTAAAGTTACAGTGCTAATGAAAGCACACAGACCTTAACTAAATAATAATAAAAATAAATGACAATGAATGTCATTATTGGTTACTATTGATTTTATCGATCAGTTGTTGCAACCCTTAAAAAAACTGGTTGCCTCCTGTAGAAGAGGTCAGGTTTGTTGACCCCTATGTTAATTGCAAGGCAGTGGCAATTAACTACCCCTCATCTAATCTCTTAATCCCAGTGGACCTAAAGACAAGAGTGGTCTGAAAGCAGACAGGGTTTAGACACTTGGCCGAAATGGAGATGTCAGAACAGCTTCATTCACACCCCGTCTTCTGCTCTCTGGCCCACTGACTGGCGCTGGATAATATGATGGGATGTATTCTTCTGATCTCATTATACACAGCCTAAAGGAATTGAGCTGATGATTCTTGGCTCAGTGTTATGGACATAGTATTCAGGCCCCTGACCAATTCTCTCATATTACTGAATTTCAAATGGTACACTGAAATTTCATTCTGATTGATATTTTCTTTTAAAACACTGAAACTCAAAATCAATTATTGTAAGGTGACATTGTTTTTTTGTTGGGAAATATATTTATGAAAAATAAAAAACTGAAATATTTGCTTGCATAAGTATTCAACCCCCACACATTAATATTTGGTCGAGCCACCTTTTGCTGCAGTAACTGTCTTTTGGGGTAAATATGTACCAGCTTTGCACAGTGACGAAATTATTTTGGCCCATTCTTCTCGGCAGATTTGCTCCAGGTTGTTCAGGTTGGTTGGGTGATGCTTGTGGACTGCAGTTTTCAAATAGTGCCACAGTAGGTTTGAGATCAGGACTTTGACTGGGCCACTGTAGGACATTTATCTTTTTGTTCTTGAGCCACTCCAATATTGCTTTGGACTTGTGCTTGGGGCATTGTCATGCTGAAAGGTGAATTTACTCCCAAGCTTCAGTTTTCTTTAGCAGGCTGAAGCAGGTTCTCTTGCAGTATTTCACTATATTTTGCTCCATCCATTCTTTCTTCAATTCTAACAAGATGCCCAGTCCCTGCTGATGAGAAGCATCCCCACTGCATGATGCTGCCACCACCATACTTCATTACAGGGATGGTGTTTCTTGAGGCATAGGAAGTGTTATGTTTGCACCACACATAGCGCTTTGAGTTTTGGCCATAAAGCTCTATCTTGGTCTCATCTGACCAATTTTGTACCCTTTCCCTAATCTATGCATTTTTATTACTTTATGTCTAACTTCTGTGAAATGCTCTTTGGTCTTCATTTTCCTTCAGATTCACAGCCTGACCAATGAACCTTCAACAATGGGTTTTTTTTATCCAGAAAATGTGATTGCAGCTTTAATGATTCACAGGTGGATGCCAGTGGTAAAGTTATTGTGTCCTCGTTAGAGCAGTTTCTTTCATCGGTGTAACCTGGCAGCTTCCACAGCACAGGGGTTGAATACTTATGCAAGCAAGATATTTCATTTTTTTTTTTCCCAACATAAAACCAATGTCACCTAACAATAAATGATTTTGAGTTCCAGTATTTTAAAATAAAATATCAAACAGAATGAAATTTCATTGCACCGTTTGTAAATCAGTAATATGAGATAATTGGTCAGGGGTCTGAATAATTTTGCAAGGCACTGTATCTTAAATGTATGTTGAACAATATAGTCTGTAATAAACCAGATTAGTGCATCAACTTTTTGCAGATTAACTAAGAATTATATGAGCACCTGTCATTCTGAAGAAGTTGGAAATAAATGAATGGAGATAAATGTCTGCTGATTCTCCTGTTTGTTGTTTTCATCGACTTGCGGTACATGGCCAAATTATGTGGACTGTAGGGAAATTGGATTGTATAAATTAATTAATTCGTTTACGAATCTTGGCCGCATTCGACCACCATTATATGTAGGGAAACAGTATGTGTGAGCTAGGAATTAAATTAAACTGTCCTTATTCTACATTATTGTGTAAGGAAATGTATAATGGAATTAGTTGTGTTCGACAACCATTATAAATTAGATAAATGACAAATAACTAGATTATTTGTCTGAATTAAATGCTCCACCATTAAAATCGTAATACGTCTCGTTGTATCCGTTCACAATTTCTATTGTAAGGAATTCGATAATTATGATTAATTCTCTTATTGGAGTAATATTATTCTCATGGCTTATTTAAAATAATATTACACATATTTAGGTATAGCTTTGAAGCAAAATCTTTTAAAAACAGGGATGAGATTATTTATCAAAATATACCACAGTCAAATTATCTTTGAATACAGACAAACTTTATTGCTATTCTAAACATAAAAACTAATCTAACACATACAACATGAAACAGGTTGGTGAGTAGTGACAGAATGTGAAATAAATGATCAGTACAGAGAAAATGAACTTTATGGAGTCTGTTGACAATGCCTTAAGAACCATTTATCCTTCTTTGAGTTTACATCAGTTTGCAATCGGATTACCCAAAGTATTTAACTAATACACCAGCACTTTGAGCAAAAGTATGGAGATGTACTTGCATGTCGTTGCATTTCCTTGCGTTGCGATTCCTTGCGTTGCTTGGTTCTTTGGCATTTGAAGAAAGTTCCTTTCATCGATGTTTTGGACTCTGTTATGATCGCTGATAGTTTGTTGTCTGTTGTCTCAATGGATGATGAGGTGGGCTCTGAAGCGAGGCCTTCGACAACGAGGACTCGCGACTCCTGTTGGGTGTGTGAACCGTAGAGCAGAGAGTGAGAGGCTTCCTCGGGATGAGTCCCGAGTTTTCCTTGGACTCATCATGGCACGGAGGCTGTGGAGCTGAAGAGCTGCAGTGAAAAGCAAGAGACAGGACCAGGAGAGGAGACCAAGCGATGGTTCCAAGAGAGGATTCCAAGAGAGCAGAAGAGCGTTCTTCCTGTTTTGGAAACATTTGAACTGAAATTGGCTGCACCCCAAAGGCATCTGAGCCAATCAGAAGTGACTTTTCAGAGTCTCATGGTCGACTGGTCTGTCCTTTTCAGAGCTGATTTACAATCCTTTGTGTGTACAGGATTCTTTCAACTCCCGCTCAAAATAGTGAAAGTTTAATCATGAACTTTTATATCTTGAATACTTTGCAAGAGACATGACATTCGTTGTCATCAACATTCACTACGTAAACAAGCAAGCATTTATATACTAAATATGACATACTTTCATAAATATTACACATGTAACAAAACATGAAAATCCCTGATTACCAATCATACTGGTTAATTCATTGGTTTTACAACATGGATAATACATTACACATTATGAAAAACCCGATTGTCTGGGTATTTTAACAGGTGAAGCCTTGAATAGTACAAGATTTAAAGATTATAATCATCGATTTGTTACTTAGAAGTGATTACAAATCACTACACATATTTTAAAAGGTACATCGGCTATAATCGTTAATTTGTCAGTTATAAAAGTAATCACAGTTCCAAGTAATTTTCAGAATTATCTAGCAAGGCTAGGTATTGTGAAAATTGTGGATCTAAATGCATTCTGTACATTTTAGAGGGTGAACTACAGCAAAGTACAACATTTGTGGATTCCTTTTAGATGCTGTTTGCAGGATAATGAGAATCTCATGAAGATCTCATGACTAATTATCGTCCAGAATAAAGAGACTTGGCATTGTTTTGTTCATTGTAATTCAGGCGGATCTCATGCGGTCTCTGCTGAGCTAAGAGAGAATGTCTTTGGAATGTGCAGATGGGGAGAGGAGGTGTCTCTGTCTTTAGGTCTATGTTGATTTCGGGCCTTGGGACTGTCTTCGTTTCCTGATATGGACATGGATTTATGCATTTAAGGTCACAAGGTCTTACTTGGCCATTTGGTCTTACAGAGGGTTTAAGTTTGTGGAACAAAGGAAGGTTGTCCATATGGGTCAGCTCTGTCATTTACAAACCCTAGTTTGAGATTAAGGAGGAATGGTAGAGATGGTCTCCTTCAGCAATTTAGGCACCATGGATTCATTTTTTTGACTCTCTAATAGTTTGGTGGGGGCTCTCTCTGATCTGTGGAATTTGGTGTTGTGTTCATTTGATGGCTTTGTTCGTGGATAATCCTACAGGCACACATTTCAAATAATGGGTTTGGCAATTTCAGCTACGCTCATTATTTTAAAATTTCAGTAGAATGAGGCATACCTCCTCCTCCTCTTCTTTTTTTTTTTTTTTTTTTTCTCCAGCATGACAATGACCCCGTGCACAAATCGAGGACTGTAAAGAAATGGTAAACCGAGTCTGGTGTGAAAGAACTAGAGTGGCCTTCACAAGCCCAGACCTAAACACCCTTGGAATGAAATTTATTTTAGAGTGGTGACCCTAGCCTGACCCCATTGCAATATCAGTGTCCAACCTCGCTGATGCTCTTGTGTCTGAATTGGAGCAAATCCTCAAAGCCAAGTTCCAACATCTAGTGGAAAGCCTTTTTGGAAGAGTGGAAGCTGTTATTGTACCAAACGGAGGACCAACTCCGTATTAATGCTCACTGTTTTGAAATGAAATGTTCAACAAGACACATGGGTCTGGTGTGCAGGTGTCCACATGTTTTTGGCCATATAGTGTATGTATGCTGCACAGAGCAACAGCATTACACTATAGGAAATGCAGTTTGAAAAGTAATACTCAAATTAGGTTGTGTCCGAAGCAAAAGAAAAAGCTCAAAGCCATTGGGAGGGAGTTCTCTTGGATCTTTTGACAGAATTATGGTCACAAATTTTATATCCATTCCCTCTGGAGTTTCATCATGCCAAGAGTCTCTGCAATGAGCTGGCAGATCGTGCAAGTTACCCACCTCCTCACGGCTCTCTCTGTCAATCCAAACCACCATGTTACGTGACCCGGGAAGGCAGCCCACACAATTTATATGCGTGTGTCGGAGTAGCCTGTGACATTAGTGTAATTCCAGGAGTTGAGCCAGTTTCCCGTGAATCAATTGCGGTGGCTGAGTGGGAGATAATTAGCCAGCCCTGTTTGCCCACAACAAAGAATAAATACATTTGCCCAAGTACAAAGAACACATACATTTTAAGATGCCTTAGTGCATCCTAAATTAAATGGAACCTCATAAATGACCCATTTGGAACACTCTTCATAGACAGCAAGTCCATGCACTATCATACACATAGCACTCGTGGCCCGAATCACACGGTTTAATTGACTCTCAATTGATTACAATAGAGTGCAACAACCTGGTTATGGAAGTAAGAATCCCATTCTTTTATTCCGTAGGGGAATTGACAATAACTTAAAAGACAGACTTACTGTGAGGTCTGAGTTTGTTAATCGATGGTAAATGATTCTGCTGAATCTGTCAGTCTGCATTATTTCAACTTTTAATATTGACATTCCTGGTCAAAAACTACACTACCGAATGATCCTGAGGGGGAAAGCCCACCAATCACAAAATTTGCCAAACCACTGCAAAACAGCCTAGTAGCGAGTGCCAACTTCCATGACACTCTGTGAATGACGTAACCGAGTCCATCTCTGTATACTTTCAAACTACTTATATAGTGGTATTTATCTAAATATTTAGCAATAAACATAAAACATATTGATTCTATATTTCTAATTAACAACTTTAGTTGTTAATAATTTATTTTCTGATTGTTTTTGAGTATTTCATTCCAAATGCTTCAATAAATTGTGGTTCATTCCCACATTAAAAACTGTCAAAACACAGTCTTGTACCTTTTGTCTTTTTGTCTGATTTTCAAATACTTTTTTTGCTTCAAATCAAAGTTTGTAATGTTATAATTGACCATAGTTTGTAATGTTATAATTCAACATGTTTTAATTCATGTTATAATTCACCTGTATTTCATTACAGTTTGTAATGTTATAATTCAAGCTGGCTGGTTTGGTTCATGGCTTAGAACTCTTTAATTAAGTATTTTATGAAACCCCTAAGGATAAAAAGAATGGGAAAAATTCTTACGGGAACAAAGACGACTGAAAAAGTAGACGGGCACTGTTGCGGCAACAACAGTGAGTTTGGCGATAACAAATTGCTAAGCTAATCATGCTTTACTCTAATAAGCAGAAAAATAAATAGACACATTTTGGTGAAACAGTCTATTATTTCTTTTTATCAGCACCTTCGGTATTGAATGAATTTAAGAATTTATAATCAACATTTCTTTTGCTTGGATTGGCATTTTCGTGGCCATGCATTATGGGATTGTCTTCTCTGCATATGATACACCAATCAGCCACAACATTAAAACCATGTGCCTAATATTGTGTAGGTCTCCTTCGTGCTGCCAAAACAGTGCTAACCCGCATCTCAAAATAGCATTCTGAGATTATATTCTTCTCACCATAATTGTACAGAGTGGTTATCTGAGTTACCGTAGACTTTGTCTGTTCGAACCAGTCTGGCCATTCTCTGTTGACCCCTCTCATCAACAAGACATTTCCATCCACAGAACTGCCACTCACTGGATGTTTTTTCATTTGGAGTAAATTCTAGAGACTGTTGAACATGAAAATCCCAGGAGATCAGCAGTTACAGAAATACTCAAACCAGCCCATCTTGCACCAACAATCATGCCACACTCCAAGTCACTGTGACCACATTTTTTCCCCATTCTGATGGTTGATGTGAACATTAACTAAAGCTCCTGACCCATATCTGCATGCTTTTATGCACTGCTGCCACACAATTGGCTGATTAGATAATAGAGTAATCACAACCCAGGTGACTAGCCTTACCACTCTCCCTCTCCCGCAGACAGACACATGACCACGGCCCCCATGCCACAGAAAGCCTTAAAACCTATCATTTAAAACTGTCTTTGCATTAGAAGCATGCCTATGATGCCTTAATGCTGCCTGCATAGGCAGCTTGCCAGGTTTGGAACAGAGCTTGTGTGTGTGTGTTTCAGTGCTTGTTCTCCTCATAATGTTCGTGCTCTTAGGGCATGGAGGACTCTAATAAATTGTGTTTTGGCCACATTGAAAATCCTTTGCTCTTAATTTAAGTGATTTCCAGCAGTTATTGCGTTAAGAGATCTAGCTAAAGAACAGGCCCCTGGGTTTCTGCTGTAATGTATTTGGACAGAAACAAAGGCTGAAGCCAACATTTACTTTTGAAGTAAAATAATATTTAAATGTATATACACTGGCAGACAAAAGTTTGGAATAATGTACAGATTGTGCTGTTTCGGAAGGAAATTGGTACTTTAATTCACCAAAGTGGCATTCAACTGATCATAAAGTATAGTCAGGACATTACTGATGTAAAAAAACAGCACCATCACTATTTGAAAAAAGTCATTTCTGATAAAATCTAGACAGGCCCCATTTCCAGCAGCCATCTCTCCAACACCTTATCCTTGAGTAATCATTCTATATTGCTAATTTGGTACTAGAAAATCACTTGCCATTATATCAAACACAGCCGAAAGCTATTTGGTTCGATAAATGAGCTTAACATTGTCTTTGTGTTTGGACTGGCATGTCTTAAGGTCAAAAATGGCAAAAAAAGAAACCGCTTTCTCTAGAAACTTATCAATCAGTAATTTTTTTTGAGGAATTAAGGCTATACAATGCTTGAAATTGCCAAAAAACAGAAGATTTCATACAAAGGTGTACAGTATAATCTTGAAAGACAAAGGACAATTGGCTCTAACAAAGACAGAAAGAGATGTGGAAGGCCAAATGTACAACTAAAAAAGAGGATAAGTACATCAGAGTCTCTAGTTTGAGAAATAGATGCCTCACATGTCCTCAGCTGACAGCTTCATTGAGTTCTATCTGCTCAACACCAGTTTCATGTACAACAGTAAAGTGAAGACTCAGGGGTGCAGGCCTTATGGGAAGAATTGCAAAGAAAAAGCCACTTTTAAAACAGAAAAACAAAAAGAAAATTGCGCAAAGAAACAGACATTGGACAACAGATCATTGGAAAAGAGTGTTATGGATCTTAACCCCATTGAGCTTTTGTGGGATCAGCTAGACTGTAAGGTGCGTGAGAAGTGCCCGACAAGACAGCCACATCTATGGCAAGTGCTACAGGAAGCGTGGGGTGAAATGTCACCTGAGTATCTGGACAAACTGAGCAAAGCTGTCATTACTGCACGTGGAGGTTTTTTTTTTTTTATCAGAACTCTTTGAAGTAGTTTAAGAAGTTCAGAATTGTTTTTTTTCCATATTGTAATAGTAATTTTTCAGGTTATTAATGTCCTGACTATACATTGTGATCAGCTGAATGCCACTTCGGTGAATAAAAGTACCAATTTCTTTCCATAAGAGCAAAATCTGTACATTATTCCAAACTTTTGGCTGCCAGTTTAAGACTGCAACCCTCCCTCCCTCTCTCTCCCCCCTTCTCTCTCTCTCTCTCTCTCTCTCTCTCTCATTTTATGAGTTAATCATTATTATTCACTTTGCAGATTGTGTTTATTAGCAAAACAAAAACAACCTTTGCGCTGGACTGATCGAATCTCAAATCACGCAGAAATGCATATCAGTGCTTCTCTTTCATTTTATTTTTCTCTCTCTTACACACACACTCTCTATTCCCCTCTCTCTTTCCCTCTATCACACACACAAACAAATAAAACAAACAAAATCCACTTGTTCCAGTTTTGATTCCTCGTAGTGTGGATGCATTATTCAACTCCCTCGTCAACAGAAAACCAAACAGAAATTGGGACATTCATCTTGATTCTTCATATCTAGACTGTAAGCACAGTTTGAAAGAACTGTTCTGCCATGATTCAACTTTAAGGCAGTTTAAATCTGGCCATTATTTGACTCGGGTTAGAAATGCTAGAAACATTTGCACGCTTTTGATGCATTGATAATCTCTCACTTTTTTTTAAGACATCCTTCGAAGAATTTCAAAGAATTGTCACTTGCAGCCTCGTACGAGCATTTATGCTGTTTCTCCTGATTTGCCTCGTCACGGTTTGCTTAGCCAACCTGCTTCCAGGTGTTTTTCTTAAAGCCATTTCAGACTGTATTAGAGTAGAAAAGCCTTCAGCTACAACAGACCGCATGACTGAATGTAATCTAACATAATGTAGCACAATATTACAAGGCCAGCAGACTTTGCCATTGCGTGTTCAGTGGTGTGTATATTGCGCAAAATGCTTCATATATGTGGGTGAGGCTGGTGGCCTGTTCAGACTCCTGCAGTGATGGCGCTCGTTGTGTTCTCGCCTGGTCGCTGCACTGTTCAGCTTCAGGGCTGTTATCTATGTGTGGGTCAAATAAAAAGGTCCTGCTGAATTTCACTGAGCAATTTGGGATTATGCCAAGGGAATTAATAATCAGGGGTTCCCTCACCATTTCCATGTTTGAGTGCTGTAAATCCTCCCTCAGGCTCCTTTCATTTTACTACAGGAGGTCTTAATACCTTCATTAACATTCATGTTATGACTCCCCCATACTCATATATACACACACACACACACACACAAAATAAAAAATCATAGCTGCTCTCAGACATAAATAAGCATATTTTTGGATTAATTTACCATCACTCAGCTTTTGAAGTCATCATTGTGTCCTCTTAGCAGGAAAAACAAAATCATTTAAAAACTTAAGAAATGCAAACATGGAGGTGGACTAAAAAATTATGAATGATTAAGCTCAAACAAATTAATAACTGAATCTTGAAGGGAATTAAAACGTTTCCCAAATCCCTGCAGATGAGTAAGATATTTGTATGTGTTTCTCAAAGTCTGAAAAATCTAGCTCTTTATTTGAGTTGTGTTTTACGATCTTTTAATTCAATGCATGTGTTCCAGTGCCATGCTCCTAATACGCAAGTGTTTACACGAGGGTCCTTTAAAAGGAAATTTACTTGATTTGTTTGCCTTTATTACATTTAGGCAAGTGCTGTCATTACGTGAAACTCGTTTCTTTACAGTATATATGTACACCTTCTGAGGAATGTATTGCTGTGTTCTGTAAGCTAGTGAGATTCATTATTTACTTAGTAGCAGGGTCTGCTCCATACAGAAGGTTCTGCAAATTTCCACGGAGATTAACGCCTGTCATTTACAAAATTATACACTACCCTTGCAAATTTCAGGATTTTCAAGCTCATAGAAAACCTGGAAATATCAGTGAATTTTACAGTTGTGTTTTCCAAGCCATGAGAAGTCATGGAAATTTATAAAATTGCATTACAGTTACAGTGAAATGTTATAGTTATACCCTACTTCAAAATATTTCATTGGTTTGCTCTTTGTGAATGCATGTGTGGAGTAAAACATGCTCGCAAGCCATAGTGAGTGAATCTTATGAGTTAGTTTTTCTGAAAGAATTGGTCAAACTGGTTCACAAATTGGTCTGAATGATTCATTGTCAAGTCGGTCTGAATCAAATAGCTTTTTGTTGTTGTTGTTTTTTTTATACTTATCCAGAAAGCACAAACTACCGAAAAAGTTTAGGAACCCTGGTGTTTGATGGTTAAGTTCATAATGCTTTATCAACCAATATGAGTATTCTGCGCTTCATTTCAAACATTTAACTGTATATTTAAATCCATTCTCATCACAGAAATTGTGAAAGAGGTCTGCATTCTATCTGGGCATGCTTATTAGTCACGCGGATATATTCTACCACCAAAATTATGGTATTAAAACACTGGAAGAGGTCTCAGATGAAAGTGTAGAGTCTGCATAATTTCTGGGAAATTGTGATCCAGGTTGATTTGATCAAAAGACTCATAATTGAAAGCATTTGGAGGAGATCGACATGTTTCTCTCGCCAAATCTGCACAGCAGAGAGACCACTGCGTCCTCCAGGCAGCTGCCGCTGCATCACTGCTTGCCTGTTTTATCATAATTGCTTTGGCATCATTCAAAAACAGGGATTAATGTATGCACAGTTCACTGAGCTGGTGCACTGCAAAAAGCTATTTATCATTGTCTTTTTCTTTTGTAAAGCATGGTGCTACCCCAGAAGCCTATACTGCAAAAGTGCCCTTTGTGTTAAGTTGACTGACTTCAATAATTCGATGATTTGAATCTGAAGACTTCAAATTATAGAAGTCAAAGTCAGAGGCCTGTGATATGTATATATTTTTAAAGGAATAGTTCAACCAAAAATAAAAATTGACTTCAAAAGATTTGGAATACAGTGCACAAGTTATATGGACTACTTTTATGTTTATTTAAAGGAGACCTATTATTGCCCATTTTACAATATGTAATATAAGTCTCAGGTGTCCCCAGAATGTGTCTGTGAAGTTTCAGCTCAAAATACCCCACGGATCTTTTATTATGCCATGTTGTAAATGCCTCTTTTTAGGTGGAATTAAAAACACGCTGTTTTCGGATGTGTCTCTTTAAATGCAAATGAGCTGCTGCTCCCCGCCCCCTATTATTATACCGACAGTAAGCGTAAAAATAACGACATACGTCTGGTCTCCGTGAATACAATCAGAGACAATGGTAATTGACAGTAAGCGTTTTTGGGTTAAAAATTAAAAATAACGACATAGCTCTGTTCCCCATGAATACAATCAGAGACAATGGTAACTTTAGCTGCATTAGCCGTAGAATCGGCTAACAAGCACATTCGGAAAGGCGATTTGCAAACATTAACTAAATATAAAGTGCAATACTAAAGCTGGAACACGAACAGTTGGTACTGATCCATGCTTGAGAATCAAATATTTGAAAAATCCTGCTTTATATTTGTGGCAGCAGGGGCGTGGTCGAGTGCCCGTCCGGAGAGAGAGAGAAAGCGGTAAGGGCGCTTACCGGAGTTAAATTATGTCTAACACCAGTCTCTGATTCCAGTGAGCTGGGGAGAGCGGCATATAAACAGCCATGCCACTGTCAGAAGCAGAGAGAGAAAGACACGTCAGTCCAGTGTTGGCATGTGTCCTGAATGTCAAAAAGCTGCATGTCTTTTAAGAAGTTTATGGAGAGTTTTTGTTATTGGTGACGTTATCTGAGTGAACCCAGGAAAACACTAGAGAGAGTGTACAGGCTGTGCCGAGTGACGGTGTCTGAGCTTGCCGACTCGTCCTATCCCGTGCAACCTTCACAATATTGATATCGGTGTAAAATGATTTAAACAAACATAAACACATTTTTTTATGTTTTGGGGCACATTTGCTTCAAAAACAAAACTTGTCCACTGTGTCTTCAGTGGCCCCTGATGCTGGGAGTACATGAAGACTCTTATGTTCAATTTTACAGCCTACAACAGAACACTTATGACGCTTACGAAGCTGAGACATTATTCTTCCCACCGTAGCTGCTCCAGCGCTGAAAAAAATGGCGGACTGTGTGTAGAACACTCGGGGGAGGAACTATGATAATAGGGTGGAGTCCGTCGCCAGTCGTGGGCGAGGCCTGCTCTAAAGTGACGTCACTTTAGAGCAGAAACGAAAATCGATCATTTTGAGACGCTGTTTTTGATTAATAGATATATAAGAAAGAGGAGTGGGTGGACTTTTAACATTGAAGGGTGGTTGAGTACACACACTGCCGACTCACATTTATGTTCAAACACCATGTAAAATAGAATTTTGCATAACAGGTCCCCTTTAATATCCCCATGCACTTGCATTGTATGGAAAAGAGCAGGGTGAATATTTTCCCTAACATCTTTTGTTTTAGCCACCTGAAGTTGATCTCTATATCTTGTGATCCTTCCCATGTGGCCTGTTTTAACTTTTGATGTCATCAGCGCTGGAATGACTCAGTCTGTGTGAGTGATGGAACTAATTTTTTTCTTTTTTTCTTTCAAACACCAACACAGTTTTATGAGTCTAATCTAATCTGCCAACAGACTATTCTGTGTGATATATCTCCTCACTCTCTCACATTCTCAGTGAAATTATTCAATGATTAATCTTTAGTGAATATCAGGATGACAGGACAAAATTGTGTCATAGAAAACCATTACTCCACAGTGTCTTTGAAGTATGGATACTTACCTTAATTGTTTTTGTTTGTTTATTGCGTTTTGTCTGTTTATAATGGAAAATCACTGGCATTTTTTCGGCCGTAATGGAAACTATTGGTTTCTGCTGGTCCATGCCTACTTTTACTGTGGTGTGATCAAACTAATGCAGATGCTGTGGACTCTTTCTATTACATAAAAACAAAAAAAGATGTGTTTTGTTAATAGTCTTAGATAGTGTTATGGCCAGACAATATTTGTCAATTTTGAGTGCATCAGCCAATAATTGTCCCTGCTTGGCTGATTAACAGACAGTAATCATTCCGCCTAGTGTTAGTTTAAAAATGTACTGGTAGCCTCAAACATTTTCTGTTTTATTTTTAGTGAATTTTAAATAAAAATTGTGTACAATAAGTGCTATAAATAAGAACATTTTTGTGTACATACTATTATTACATTGTACTATATACAGTGGCCCCAAAAAGTATTTGGGCATACTATAAAAGCATATGAATGTCATTGTATCATATAACAAAATATCAAACGAAGCAAGTAGTGTTCGGCTGGTCATGTGATCCTAACATGGCAGCCCCCATGAGGGGACCCTCTCCATGTAGAATAAAACAACTTTTACAAGGTTACCGAAATTAGTCTTTATCTCATGTGAGTGAGAGCTCATGATTTAAAAAACGTTTCAAAATTAGAGTTCATTTCTTTGAGTAAAACTTTTTTTAATGAAGGAAAAATTACCAAGTGTACCTTTAAAAATTAATATATAACTTTTTCTACTATGCTCAACTCTAAAACATTTCATTGGTTAGAAATTGCTCTTAATGGAGCAATCTTTATATATTGGCTATATCCTTATGCAGTAATCACAAATGACTGGATATGTTGTGGAAATTAATTTGCCTGTTGTGAGAGATATGAACTATGCTGGTAATTACTCTCCGAGTACACCTGAGAACACCTGTGTGAACTTAAGGTGAACTGACTTCATACATCCACTAAAAACCTGGATCCCAGTTGCTATCAAGTCATTGAAAAATTTGAAGTTAGTTCTGATAAAAGGTCTAGTATTATTTGTTTGCAAATGCCACTTGGCTTTATATTTTGTCATTTAATTCAATTGTATTTGTAGATTTTGACATGTAACTTAAGTGTCCTAAAGGCCCCAGCCCACTTACAGAGAAGTTCTTCTTCGTTCAGAGGTAAAAAGATGATGCTCAAAACTACATGTAAAACATCAACTAATATGACATTATAATGTGTTATCAATAACTTCATCCTATGAGTAGAATTCACACTAGACTGTTTTGTAATTTGTAATGTTTAACTTTTGCATTCATGGCACTATTGCACTAAAACGCTATACACGGCCATAATATGCACCGATTTCACTGTTATTGTAATTTATGATGACACTGATATTATTGCAAAATGGGTGTATAAAAGAGTGTTAATATGTACAATACAGACAAAAGAATGATGATAGGCATACCTTAGTATGGGCAAATGTTTGAATGGCTTACGGTTGCAGATGGCACATGAGTGAAGCAGCATACACCGATCAGCCACAACATTAAAACCACCTGCCTAATATTGTCTAGGTCCCCCTTGTGCCGGCATAACAGCACCAACCCAAATCTCAGAATAGCATTCTGAGATGTAATCTTCTCACCATAATTGTACAGAGCAGTTATCTGAGTTAACGTAGACTTTGTCAGTTTGAACCAGTCTGGCCATTCTCTGTTGACCTCTCTCATCAACGGCATTTTCATCCACAGAAATGCCGCTTACTGGAAGTTTTTTGTTTTTGGCACCATTCTGAGTAAATTCTAGAAACTGTTGTGTATGAAAATCCCCAGAAGTCAGCAGTTACAGAAATACTCAAACCAGCCCGTCTGGCACCAACAATCATTACCTAATCAGCCAATCGAGTGGCAGCAGTGCATAAAATCATACAGATACGGGGTCAGGAGCTTCAGTTAATGTTCACATCAACCATCAGAACGGGGAAAAAATGCGATCTCAGTGATTTGGAGCGTGGCATGATTGTTGGTGCCAGATGGGCTGGTTTGAATATTTCTGTAACTGCTGGGATTTTCATGCTCAACAGTCTCCAGAATTTACTCCAAATGATGCCAAAAGCAAAAAACATCAAGTGAGCAGCAGTTCTGTGGACAGAAATGCCTTGTTGATGAGAGAGGTCAAAAGAGAATGGCTAGACTGAATCAAACTGACAAAGTCTACGGTAACTCAGATAACCGCTCTGTACAATTGTGGTGAGAAGAATAGCATCTCAAAATGCTATTCTGAGATGCAGGTTGGCGCTGTTTTGGCAGCACGAGGGGGACCTACACAATATTAGGCAGGTGGCTTTAATATTGTGGCTGATCGGTGTATAAAACAAAAGAGTGATTGGGCACTTAAAAGCATTTGAGTAGATTTGTTTCCTTTTGTAGACTAAAAAAAAATGCATGAAATGTTCTTGATAAATGTCTCTACATGAAGGATCGAACAGATGTAGGTAGGTTTGCACCAGCTCACTAATAACTCTACACACCGGTGTGTTCATGTTGACTGATCTTAACTGAACGGGAATTAGTTTTTGGCGTCAAAGTAGGTGGAGCTCCAGCTCACACCTACCAATGACATGGGAGGTGTTTAGCAGCCGGTAAGAAGTTTTCCTGAAAGTTTGCCCTGGCGAGCTGTTACGAACCACCAAAACAAACTTATAAACACTTTCTTTTTTGCCAGATTTTGTTCTAATTGGCGTCACGTGTTCGTTCTTCATTTCGTAGGAAGTGTGCAGGGGCCTTAATACTTTTGGGACCAGTGTACTCTGTGTCGGCATTATATCATCCAGTGACCACCATGCTTTTTAGATCGAAATCAGCATTTTACAGTTTAAAAAAAGGTCAACCACTGATATATATAAAAAATAATAATACAAAATGTCAATTAAAAGGTTCATTTCACCCAGAGTTGCTTGTGCTCAGGCTGTGAAGAGTTTTGTTTTGATACAGTTGACTTACTCGATCTGATCTTACATAACCTAATACAGTTCAAATGAGCCACACATCCCAATGGTACAGTAGCAACAGACAGATGATTTGTGTTTAGTTCTTATAGGCGGACAGCAGACAGCAGCTGCTAGAAGTTCAGTTGAATCTAGATGTTGTTAATTAATCTCAGGTGAAATGTAAGAACAGTGTTTTATTCCAGAGCGCTGTAGACGGTGTCAGCACAAACAAACCTTCTCCTGCCAGTCAGACAAACCTGCCAGTTTCAGTGATTTGGTGTTAGTATGTTCAAGACTGACAGTAATGGGCAAATAAAAATGTCCTGCATTGTAAGTGGGAGCTTAAGTGCTTTTTAGCACTTCTGAGTGCTTGGGTTGTAAAATTCCAAGGACAGCACTGATTCTAACTGGTTTTATCTTCCCAGTTTCCAATCGGGAAAGGACTCAAGTGGGAAAATCTTAAATTCAGTTCAAGAATCTTTTTTTTTATTTTGTTTTATTCAGAGCTGGATACATGCCTGGCATCACCTCGCCATATCTCTTGAACCTTTTAGAAATTTGAGATTGCTTTGGGTTTGTAAGCAGCTATTAGCTTATAATTTTCCGCTCCGTTTTAGCTCTCAAATCCCATTCGTGCATGTGTGCATCAAACATCATTGGTTCATATGTGTCTCATGACCCATTTGTGACATGGCGCTATGCATGTTTTCAATTGAACGCAAGCGTGATTAAAATTTAAGAGGAAGATTTGCAGTGAATATCAACTAAGTTATTTTTTCTTTTTTTTTTTGTCTTCAGAATTTTCATTTTTGGGTTTGCTGTTTCTTAAAAATGGCCATTTTCACTCAGGATGGCAGTATTTACAAACTTTTACAAAACTTCTATGATTTTCACAGAGGAATTACTTATTACAGTTGGGAAGAACATATGAGATGTAAGCGACTATTTAAAGGGATAGTGCACCCAAAAATGAAAATTCTCTCATTATTTACCCTCATGATATCACAGGTGTGTATGGTTTTCTTTTTTCACCAGAACACATTGGAAGAAAAATAGAAAAATATCTTAGCTCAGTAGATCCTTAAAATGCAAGTGGATGGTGATTAGACCTTTTGAAGCTCCAAAAATCACAGACAGTCAGCATAAACGTCATGCATACGACTCCAGTGTTTAAATGAACCTATTAGCTATACAGTCTCTTTTGGTGGGAAAAGATTAATATTTAAGTACTTTTTAACTAAAATTCAATGCTTTCGGTAAGCTTCATGAGAGGGTGGAGGTAACGCGGTCTCTCTTGTGACGTACTCCTGTTGCCATGTTACAGACGTAATCTCATGTTCTCCTCTCGGTTGAAACATTCAGGATAGGCACACAAACACACCATTGTGAGTAAAGAAACAGATCTAAACCAAAACTAACAAAGCTTCTGTACAGCTTTCCTCCTACTCTTTTAAACACTGATGCTCTTCCGTGTGTCGCACATGCCTCAGTTCTCGCGTGTCTCACGTGCCAACGCGATTAAGCCACACACGCATACCTCTGCTGACTTGAAGCAATGATTTAGAGATAAAAAGCACTTAAACATTGATCTTTTTTCAAACCAAAAGCATTCGTGTTGCTTTAGAAGACATTAACCGCTGGAGTCGTATGGATGACGTTTATGATGACTGTCAGTTCTTTTTTTTGAATGTCGGATCACCATCTGCTTGCATTTTAATGACCTACTGAGCTAAGATATTTTTCTTAAAATGTGTTCTGGTGAAGAAAGAAATAAACACCAGAGATATCATGAGGGTGAGTAAATGATGAGAGAATTTTCATTTTTGGGTGAACTAACCCTTTAAGGATCATTTGATATTGAACCCTAGTCTTCTCTTTTAAACAGGTCCTGTTACCAACGCTGTCATCATACCAGCACCTGCCAATATGTTCCTTCCTGACAGCCGTCCAGCCATCCCGCTGCCACGATTCAGTCGCCACCTGAACCCCTCAGAGCAGGGAGATGGCACAGGGACTGGAGGCATGTGTCTGAGACTGGGAGCCAACACACAGGTAACATTTCTGCAGTAGCGTTGTTAACCAATTGCTTTGAGCCTTCGATGGATGGCAAAGTGCTCAAGCGGGATTTATCTTCATTTGGCCACTATATTGCCTAAACAGCTCGTCATTAGACTAATTTCACGATCCTTTATTGATGCACAGTAAATCAAAATAACATTAGAATCATGAAATGGACATACACTATATTGCCAAAAGTATTCGCTCACCCATCCAAATAATTGAATTCAGGTGTTCCAATCACTTCCATGGCCACAGGTGTATAAAATGAAGCACCTAGGCATGCAGACTGCTTCTACAAACATTTGTGAAAGAATGGGCCGCTCTCAGGAGCTCAGTGAATTCCAGCGTGGTACTGTGATAGGATGCCACCTGTGCAACAAGTCCAGTCGTGAAATTTCCTCACTACTAAATATTCCACAGTCAACTGTCAGTGGTATTATAACAAAGTGGAAGCGATTGGGAATGACAGCTACTCAGCCACGAAGTGGTAGGCCACGTAAAATGACAGAGCGGGGTCAGCGGATGCTGAGGCGCATAGTGCGCAGAGGTCACCAACTTTCTGCAGAGTCAATCGCTACAGACCTCCAAAGTTCATGTGGCCTTCAGATTAGCTCAAGAACAGTGCGTAGAGAGCTTCATGGAATGGGTTTCCATGGCCGAGCAGCTGCATCCAAGCCATACATCACCAAGTGCAATGCAAAGCGTCGGATGCAGTGGTGTAAAGCACGCCACCACTGGACTCTAGAGCAGTGGAGACGCGTTCTCTGGAGTGACGAATCACACTTCTCCATCTGGCAATCTGATGGACGAGTCTGGGTTTGGAGGTTGCCAGGAGAACGGTACTTGTCTGACTGCATTGTGCCAACTGTGAAGTTTGGTGGAGAGGGGATTATGGTGTGGGGTTGTTTTTCAGGAGCTGGGCTTGGCCCCTTAGTTCCAATGAAAGGAACTCTGAATGCTTCAGCATACCAAGAGATTTTGGACAATTCCATGCTCCCAACTTTGTGGGAACAGTTTGGGGATGGCCCCTTCCTGTTCCAACATGACTGCACACCAGTGCACAAAGCAAGGTCCATAAAGACATGGATGAGCGAGTTTGGTGTGGAAGAACTTGACTGGCCTGCACAGAGTCCTGACCTCAACCCAATAGAGCACCTTTGGGATGAATTAGAGCGAAGACTGCGAGCCAGGCCTTCTCGTCCAACATCAGTGTCTGACCTCATAAATGCGCTTCTGGAAGAATGGTCAAAAATTCCCATAAACACACTCCTAAACCTTGTGGAAAGCCTTCCCAGAAGAGTTGAAGCTGTTATAGATGCAAAGGGTGGGCCGACATCATATTAAACCCTATGGATTAAGAATGGGATGTCACTTAAATTCATATGCGTCTAAAGGCAGATGAGCGAATACTTTTGGCAATATATTGTATGTTATTATTAAACCGCAAAGTGATCGAGTGACGCGTTGTTCTGCGTTCAAGCATGGGGCTCATAATACGCTGTTTTTTTTAGCAGTCTCGGAGTGGTAGGCAAAGTGTTGCAGTTTCACCCATTTGTGTAATTCCAAATGTATGAAGCCACTTAAAGTTATTATACAAATCTAAAAACACGACACATTATCAGAGAAATAGAGGAGGTTGCAGTGTTTCACCAAATTTTGTTATAAGGAACATGGTTAAATGTCAACTGTATCGTGTTATAAAAAACAAACTTGACTGGACAATAATAATTAATATTCAGCTGTGTTCAAAAATATAAGTGAGTGAAGTTGTAGTTTGAACTTGTTCATTCCCTTTATTTACAAAAAATATTTTGTGTAAAATTAGTAAATATTGATTAGTAAAATAGTAAACACCTTCAATATAGTCCATTTAGTGAAAAACTGTGGAAAGTATGCCTTCATTATCTTCAACTAGATTTTTATTTCATTAAACATTTTGAATCTAACTGGCTGCAATGACTGTTAAGATGAATAAAAAATTATGATTCAAAAGCACTTTTATGTAATTTCTAAACAAATAAACAGTTATTGACAAGCACATTGAATATCGTCAACAGGCTAAAAATAAATAAATATGCAAGGAAGAATGAGCAAAAATCCCCCAAACAAGAATTGAAAGATTCTTAGCTGGCTACGAAAACATTTACAAGCTGTGATACTTACAAACTTTTGCTTCGGGCCCTTTTCTTTTTTTCTTTTTTTGAAACTGTAAAAGATGGGAATAAAAAAAGTAAAATTGCTTAAAATATTAAAGAAATGTGTCATCTTTAACTTTATGCCTTTTGGAAATCAGGCCATCTTTTGCTCGCTTAGCTATTTACAGCAACAGAAATTTTGATCAGGGGTGCCCAAACTTTTGCATGCCACTGTATATGTATAATATATATATATATATATATATATATATATACTACACACACACACACACACACACACACACACACACACACACACACTGGAATAATGTACAGATTTTGTTATTTCGGAAGGAAATTGGTACTTTAATTCACCAAAGTCGCATTCAACTGATCACAAAGTATAGTCAGGACATTACTGATGTAAAAAACAGCACCATCACTATTTGAAAAAAGTCATTTTTGATCTAGATAGGCCCCATTTCCAGCAGCCTTCACTCCAACACCTTATCCTTGAGTAATCATGCTAAATTGCTAATTTGGTACTAGAAAATCACTTGCCATTATGTTGAAAACTGTTTGGTTCATTAAATGAAGCTTAACATTGTCTTTGTGTTTGTTTTTGAGTTGTCACATTATGCAATAGACTGGCATGTCTTAAGGTCAATATTAGGTCAAAAATGGCAAAAAAAAAAAAGAAAGCTTCCTCTAGAAACTCGTCAGTCAATCATTGTTTTGAAAAATGAAGGCTATACAATGCTTGAAATTGCCAAAAAACTGAAGATTTCATACAAAGGTGTACACTACAGTCTTCAAAGACAAAGGACAACTGGCTCTAACAAGTACAAAAAGAGATGTGGAAGGCCAGATGTACAACTAAACAAGATGATAAGTACATCAGAGTCTCTAGTTTGAGAAATAGATGCCTCACATGTCCTCAGCTGACAGCTTCATTGAATTCTACCCGCTCAACACCAGTTTCATGTACAACAGTAAAGTGAAGACTCAGGGGTGCAGGCCTTATGGGAAGAATTGCAAAGAAAAAGCCACTTTTGAAGCAGAAAAACAAAAAGAAAAGGTTAGAGTGGGCAAAGAAACACAGACATTGGACAACAGATAACTGGAAAAGAGTGTTATGGATCTTAACCCCATTGAGCTTTTGTGGGATCAGCTAGACTGTAAGGTGCATGAGAAGTGCCCGACAAGACAGCTACATCTATGGCAAGTGCTACAGGAAGCGTGGGGTGAAATGTCATCTGAGTATCTGGACAAACTGACAGCTAGAATGCCAAGGATCTGCAAATCTGTCATTGCTGCATGTGGAGGATTTTTTTGATGAGAACTCTTTGAAGTAGTTTAAGTAGTTTTTTCAAATTGTAATAGTATTTTTTCAAGTTATTAATGTCCTGACTATACATTGTGATCAGACGAATGACACTTTGCTGAATTAAAGTACCAATTTCTTTCCATAAGAGCAAAATCTGTACATTATTTCCAAACTTTTAGCCACCAGTGTGTGTGTGTGTGTGTGTGTATATATATATACCGATCAGCCACAACATTAAAACCACCTGCCTAATATTGTGTAGGTCCCCCTCGTGCCACCAAAACAGCGCCAACCCTTCTTTTCACCACAATTGTAAAAAGCGGTTATCCGAGTTACCGTAGACTTTGTCAGTTCGAACCAGTCTGACCTTTCTCATTAACAGCTGCTGCTCACTGCATGTTTTTTGTTTTTGGCACCATTTGGAGTAAATTCTAGAGACTGTTGTGTGTGAAAATTCCAGGAGATCAGCAGTTACAGAAATACTCAAACCAGCAAGTCTGGGGGCCTGGGTAGCTCAACGAGTAAAGATGCTGACTACCACCCCTGGAGTCACGAGTTCGAATCCAGGGCATGCTAAGTGAATCCAGCCAGGTCTCCTAAGCAACCAAATTGGCCCAGTTGCTAGGGAGGGTATAGTCATATGGGGGAACCTCCTCGTGGTCGCTATAATGTGGTTCTTGCTCTCGGTGGGGCGTGTGGTGAGTTGTGCGTGGATGCCGTGGAGAATAGCGTGAAGCCTCCACACGCGCTACATCTCCATGGTAACGCGCTCAACAAGCCATGTGATAAGATGTGCAGATTGACGGTCTGGCAACTGAAATTTCGTCCTCCACCACCCGGATTGAGGCCAGTCACTATGCCAACACGAGGACTTAGACCACATTGGGAATTGGGCATTCCAAATTGGAGAGAAAAGGGGAGAAAAAAAACAACAAACAGCCCGTCTGGCACCATCAATCATCCATACGATTAGCTAATCAGCCAATCGTGTCGCTGCAGTGCATAAAGGCATGCAGATACAGGTCAGGAGCTTCAGTTAATCTTCACATCAATCATCAGAATGGGGGAAAAAAATTTGATCTCAGTGATTTGATTAGATAATCGCATGGATGATTGTTGGTGCCTGATGGGCTGGTTTGAGTATTTCTGTAACTGCTGATCTCCTGGGATTTTCACACACAATAGTCTGTAGAATTTACTCAAAGGTGCCAAAAACAAACAAAAAACATCCAGTGAGGGGCATTTCTGCAGACGGAAACACCTTGTTGATGAGAGAGGTCAACAGAGAATGGCCAGACTGGTTCGAACTGTCAAAGTCTACGGTAACTCAGATGACCTCTCTGTACAATTGTGGTGAGAAGAATAGCATCTCAGAATGCTATTCTGAGTTGCGGGTTGGCGCAGTACATGTACATATATATACACACTACTGGTCAAAAGTTTTGAAACACTCATTCTTTATTATAATTTTTTTCACATTTTAGAATAATAGTAAAGTCATCAAAACTATGGAATAACATAAATGGAACTATGGGAATTATGCTGTGAATAAAAATCCAAAATAAATCAAAACTGTGTTATATTTTAGCATCTTCAAAGTAGTCACCCTTTGCCTAGAATTTGCAGACATGTACTCTTGACATTTTCTTAACCAACATCTTGAGTTATCACCCTGGGATGCTTTTTAAACAGTATTGAAGGAGTTCCCATCTATGTTGGGCACTTATTGGCTGCTTTTCTTTATTATTTGGTCCAAGTCATCAATTTAAAAAAAAAATGTTTTTTTTAAATTAAATTTTAATTTTATAATGAAATAAATGAATATGGTGGCACAATTATATTTTTGTCTACAAAACTAATTTCAAACATTTAAGCATACGCCTTCAGATCAAAAGATTTTTAAGATGAAGAGAAACATTTCAGTCAAGTGTTTCAAAACTTTCGACTGGTAGTGTATATATACTGTATATATTTAGCTTTGAAAATCTGAGATAATACCTCTCCATAAACTATCCTCAGAAGGATTACTAGATGGATTCTCTTGTTCTTTTTGTTTAGGTTATGTTTTTCACTCATAAGGTGAAAATGAGAGAGGGAAAAATGTACATTTTAATTATGCTTTGACTTAATTGTATGTAACAGCTGCATGTCGGTGATGTAATTGGGTCAGAGATATTTAATGCAGGTTGCACATATGGATACATCTCCCCTCCACCACCAGCGTGTGAAGATGATGAATTTTTATAGTGGAGTTGAGCAACAGCTGTTTATGGCCTGGCTGAAATTCCTCACACATCCAAATCAATTATAGACACATAAATGGAATGCTTCTACAAAGTCTTAAAATTATCCACCACCTGCTCTAAGTCTAACCTTTGCGTTTCTTTATCCTTTCCTTCTTTCTGCATATCTGCTGCTTTCCTCCTTCCCCCTCCCAAGTAGCTTATTTACCGAGTGGCTAATCTTCCAGCCCCTGGGACAGCACATCCTATCAAAAAAACGTGCTCCTTTCACCTCTGCTCAGCAAGAGAGAACCTAAAACAAATGTTTTGATAAGTGCATTAATACTGAAACCAGGAAACCAAAATAACACATTCCAACTGTGACCCAGTGGCTGTGCCCAACATCACATAATTCAGTGTGATTGGGGTAGCATACAGCGTGTAAATTAAAGCTGCTCGGAGAAAATTCATTTATTTTTCAGAATTGTTTCCGTAATTGAGGGGAACGAACGGCCCTGATGGGAGGGATGCACCTCGGCACTGGGTAGAAATGAACTGCATGACCCCCTTAATAATCACAACTGGGGGGGAAAGTCTATTAAGAGCCTGGCTGACTCAATCCACATGGAGGTCAGAGAGAAGGAAGAGGGGTCTTCATCTGACCTGCTCCCATCTCAGAGAAGCTCAGGTGTTCTTCACACTCTGCTAACTGAGTGAAACATGAGGATGGATGGGACACGGTCCGTAGGTTATAACTTTGCATAAAGATAGGAAAGCTATTATTTAGCCTTGATTTAGGCAGCTCAGTATGGTCGCTAAAGGCTCTTGGGTGAGCTGCAGTGGTTGACTGGTCCACTTTAGTAGTCAGGACCAAAGCTTGGGTTGAACTTGAACTTCTTTTCATACTGTCATTTGCATTATCAATATTTAATGGAGAAGTTCACCCAGAAATGAAAATTCTGTCCCGTACTTACTATCATGTCATTCCAAGCCCGTTGGACTTTCTACTGTAAGACACAAAAGAAGATATTTTGCAGAATGTTTGCTCTGATCTTTTCCAAAAAAAAATTAAAAAAAAATGAATGGGAACCAAGGCTGTCGAGCTCCAAAAACAACACAAAAAAGCACCATAAATGTAGTCCAAACTCGAGCTTTATATTTCATGTCTTCCGAAGCCATACGATATCTTTGTGTGAAGACCAGACCAAAATTTAAGTCGTTATCCACTGAATCCTTCCACCATAGCTCTCAAATCTCATTTGCGCTTGCCTTCAGTTCAAACATGGAGCATCAAGATACATTGTGCCAGGTTTGACGTCAAATCACGAATAAAAATGTAAAAAGTCAGGTCAGTGCTGTGCGACTAAATGATACAAAAGTAAAAACTATTTACAAACATAGTTTTTTTGCAACTAAAATTATTCAATGCTAATCCAAATTTTGGAAAAGTCTAGCATCCAAATAAAAACAAATGATTCATCATCAAAGTACAATATTTTATATTTGGAGTTTATGCAGATTCTATATAGGTCCTATTTGGGCATGATCTTATGTGGGCATTTTTATTAGCTAAATCGAACTATTGTGCTGGGCAGCAGCACCAACTTTGCTCTTCTTCCTGTAAAATCAGCAACCTACTGTAACCACAGAGGGAGAAACAGTACATTCCTGTAGATGGGCACTGATGGTCTGTTAATCAGTTGAGTTAGATAGCAGGATCTGGGAAGGGCTGTTAAAAAGTGATTGATCTTGCTGGGATTTTCATTGTCAGATTTAATCTCATTTGACCCTTTGAACAATGTCAGCCCTTGCTCATCCCCCTTGGCCATTTACCCGCTGTCAGCAGTGATCAGACTGCAGAAGATAGTCATGATTAGACCTTGTTTGTAAATGACCCTCTCACGGTTGGCACAGCCTCTTGAGGACACTTGTATCATGGGAAATGCACACACAAACACCATATTGGCATATTCAATCATTGTTGCAAATAAATACTTTATTATTTTACTGATGCTTAAAGTGTTGTGTTTGGTCTTTTTTATGCAACTCTCAGGAGCTGGAGGGGACGTATTTGGAGAAAGCAGATGAGCTCCACTCGCTGATGTGTGCCGTCACTGACAAGGTAAGTAGGGAACTATTTGCTGTAGTGATTCCATCATTTCTGTGAGATTAATTTTAGCAAGGCAAGGACGGTTTGTAGCCTGTTGGCTTTGATTCTTTTGTTAATCAGTGAGTAGAGACCTGAGATTGAGCACTCATCTCACGTAGTGTGGACTGGTGGAAGACAATATATAAATCAGACAGATTATTTGGGTGATAATTGGCATATAATCGCGCTCACCTGGCCAGTTAACGTAATTAAGTCAATTAATGTAAGTCTGAACTTTTAGAGTGCTGCTTTTGTAATTATGTGAATATTGTTTAAACTAAATGTTAATTTAATTTACAGCAAGTTATTTATTATAATACAGGCTTAGGGGTGAATTCACTAAGAATTAATTGCTTTTGGTAAAAGCACTGTTTATTTGCACACACTTTCTGCACTGGTTTAGCGTAAGAATCACTAAAGAAATTATAAAAATCAGACAATGACACAAGTGTGCCCACAAAATCTGTGCTGAACACAATTTGAGCATGCAATTCTTATTTTGCCGGCCTGTTCTGGGTGCCATATAGCAGAGGATGCAGCAGACCACTGTTATCTCTCACTCTGCCAGGACTGTACAGCATCACTCCACTACTGTGATCTAGACACCTGAATCAGCATTTTAACATGCAGAAAGTGTGCTTGACTTCACCCACATCTTAATATATGCCAGGTTGTAATTCTTCATCATTTGATATTTATTTGATAAATTACCTGTGCCATGGCCAAATATTTATAAATTAAGCGCAACCCACATTGAACTTGATTTACATAGACAGGAGGCGTTTGCGTTTATATATATATATATATATATATATATATATATATATATATATATATATATTTGTGTGTATACAGTTGAAGTCAGAAGTTTACATACAGCTTAGCCCAATACATTTAAATTCGGTTTTTCACAAGTCCTGACATTTAATCGTAGAAAACATTGCCTTTCTTGGGTCAGTTAGGATCACTACTTTATTTTAGGAATGTGAAATGTCAGGATAATAGTAGAGAGAATGATTTATTTCTGCTTTTATTTCTTTCATCACATTCCCAGTGAGTAAGAAGTTTACATACATTTTGTTAGTATTTGGTAGCATTGCCTTTAAATTGCTTAACTTGGGTCAAATGTTTTGGGTAGCCTTCCACAAGCTTCTCACAATAAGTTGCTGGAATTTTGGCAAATTCCTCCAGACAGAACTGGTGTAACTGAGTCAGGTTTGTAGGCCTCCTTGCTCGCACACGCTTTTTCAGTTCTGCCCACAAATTTTCTATAAGATTGAGGTCATGGCTTTGTGGTAGCCACTCCAATACCTTGACTTTGTTTTCCTTAAGCCATTTTGCCACAACTTTGGAGGTATGCTTGGGGTCATTGTCCATTTGGAAGACCCATTTGCGACTGAGCTTGAACATCGTGGCTGATGTCTTAAGATGTTGCTTCAATATATCCACATAATTTTCCTTCCTTATGATGCGATCTGTTTTGAGAAGTGCATCAGTCCCTCCTGCAGCAAAGCACCCCCACAACATGATGCTGCCACCCCCATGCTTCACGGTTGGGATGATATTCTTCAGCTTGCAAGCCTCACCCTTTTTCCTCCAAACATAACGATGGTCATTATGGCCAAAAAGTTCAGTTTTTGCTTCATCAGACCAGAGGACATTTCTCCAAAAAGTAAGATCTTTGTTCCCATGTGCACTTGCAAACTGTAGTCTGGCTTTTTTATGGTGGTTTTAGAGCAGTGGCTTCTTCCTTGCTGAGCAGCCTTTCAGGTTATATCGATATAGGACTCGTTTACTGTGGTTTTAGATACTTGTCTACCTGTTTCCTCCAGCATCTTCACAAGGTCCTTTGCTGTTGTTCTGGGATTGATTTGCACTTTTCGCACCAAACTACGTTAATCTCTAGGAGAAAGAATGCATCTCCTTCCTGAGCGGTATGATGGCTGCATGGTCCCATGGTGTTTATACTTGCGTACTATTGTTTGTACAGATGAACGTGGTACCTTAAGGTGTTTGGAAATTGCTCCCAAGGATGAACCAGACTTGTGGAGGTCCAAAATGTTTGTTTCTGAGGTCTTGGCTGATTTCTTTTCATTTTCTTCATGATGTCAAGCAAAGAGGCACTGTGTTTGAAGGTAGGCCTTAAAATAAATCCACAGGTACACCTCCAATTTATTCCAATTAGCCTATCAGAAGCTAATTGCCTAAAGGCTTAGTGTATGTAAACTTCCGACCCACTGGAATTGTGATATAGTCAATTAAAAGTGAAACAATCTATCTGTAAACAGTTTGTGGAAAAATTACTCATGTCATGCACAAATTAGTTGTCCTAAATGACTTGCCAAAACTATAGTTTGCTAATATGAAATCTGTGGAGTGGTTAAAATATTAGTTTTAATGACTTCAACCTGTGTATGTAAACTTCTGACTTCAACTATATATATATATATATATATATATATATATATATATATATATATATATATATATGTATATATTTGTATATATACAGTGGTGTGAAAAAGTGTTTGCCCCCTTCCTGATTTCTTTTTTGTTTTTGCATGTTTGTCACACTTAAATGTTTCAGATCATCAAACAAGTTTAAATATTAGTCAAAGATAACACAAGTAAACACAAAATGCAGTTTTTAAATGAAGGTTGTTATTATTAAGGGAAAACAAAATCCAAACCTACATGGCCCTGTGTGAAAAAGTGTTTGCCCCACCTGTTAAAACATAACTTATCTGTGGTTTATCACACCAGAGTTCAGTTTCTCAATCAAGTGTTCTCAATCAAGAAATCACTTAAATAGGACCTGCCTGACAAAGTGAAGTAGACCAAAAGATCTTCAAAAGCTAGACATCATGCTGAGATCCAAAGAAATTCAGGAACAAATGAGAAAGAAAGTAATTGAGATCTATCAGTCTGGAAAAGGTTATAAAGCCATTTCTAAAGCTTTGGGACTCCAGAGAACCACAGTGAGAGCCATTATCCACAAATGGCGAAAACATGGAACAGTGGTGAACCTTCCCAGGAGTGGCCGGCCGACCAAAATTACCCCAAGAGCGCAGCGACGACTCATCCAAGGGGTCACAAAAGACCCCACAACAACATCCAAAGAACTGCAGGCCTCACGTGCCTCAGTTAAGGTCAGTGTTCATGACTCCACCATAAGAAAGAGACTGGGCAAAAATGGCCTGCATGGCAGAGTTCCAAGACGAAAACCACTGCTGAGCAAAAAGAACATTAAGGCTCGTCTCATTTTTGCCAGAAAACAACTTGATGATCCCCAAGACTTTTGGGGAAATACTCTGTGGACTGACGAGACAAAAGTTGAACTTTTTGGAAGGTGTGTGTCCCATTACATCTGGCGTAAAAGTAACACCGCATTTCAGAAAAAGAACATCATACCAACAGTACAATATGGTGGTGGTAGTGTGATGGTCTGGGGCTGTTTTGCTGCTTCAGGACCTGGAAGACTTGCTGTGATAAATGGAACCATGAATTCTGCTGTCTACCAAAAAATCCTGAAGGAAAATGTCCGGCCATCTGTTCGTGACCTCAAGCTGAAGCGAACTTGGGTTCTGCAGCAGGACAATGATCCAGAACACACCAGCAAATCCACCTCTGAATGGCTGAAGAAAAACAAAATGAAGACTTTGGAGTGGCCTAGTCAAAGTCCTGACCTGAATCCTATTGAGATGCTGTGGCATGACCTTGAAAAGGCAGTTCATGCTCGAAAACCCTCCAATGTGGCTGAATTACAACAATTCTGCAAAGATGAGTGGGCCAAAATTCCTCCACAGCGCTGTAAAAGACTCATTGCAAGTTATTGCAAACGCTTGATTGCAGTTGTTGCTGCTAAGGGTGGCCCAACCGGTTATTAGGTTTAGGGGGCAATCACTTTTTCACACAGGGCCAAGTAGGTTTGGATTTTGTTTTCCCTTAATAATAACAACCTTCATTTAAAAACTGCATTTTGTGTTTACTTGTGTTATCTTTGACTAATATTTAAACTTGTTTGATGATCTGAAACATTTAAGTGTGACAAACATGCAAAAAAATAAGAAATCAGGAAGGGGGCAAACACTTTTTCACACCACTGTATATATAGCGCCAGTGCAGAGGATTAATTAAGAGTTTACAACTTCTCATCTTTGTGACTGTCTGCATGGTAAAACCCTCTCTGAAAAGTTCTCTAAATGACCTTTAAGTCCTGCTTTTGTAACTAATTCACTACCTTCAACAATACATTTCATAACAATCACTGTCAGCCTTCAACTCACCTGCTGACATCTGTTCTCGTTATTACCGTGATCTGTAGGTCTTTTTTTTTTTTTTTTTTTTAAAGACTAGTTGGTTGCGCTTAATTTTACAGTATGTGCACATTCAGAAAACTTACAGTGTACTTACCCAAGAAAGTACTTCAATATGGGTTAAGGCAGTGGTTCCCAAACTTTTTCAGTCAAGCCTCCCTTTACTAATAAAAAATTTAAACTCTAAATAAAATACAATTATTCTCTGTAAACAAGAATAGAAAAGATAAAACTAAAGTTGATGTTGTTTTGTTCAAATATAATTGTAACTAATGACTCATAATTAATATCTAATTTAATATCATAGTTAAAAATAGTAAAAATTTATTTGATCATCTGAGCATCTAGAAACAGAAAATTCAACAGAGTTTTTGTACTTCAAGGTGCTGTGGGAAGTCAAATTAACTTAACACCTTATTTCTAAAGGGCTAGTTATAATATTCATGAGTAAACCAATATACTGATTTGGGAACTGTTCTTCTATAGAGGAAATGTTTGTTTCCTACTTCAAAACAGATATTGTTTTCCTTTTACCAGACTCTTAATTATAGGAATATCTGATACCAAACCAGGCCAGTTTGTTTCCTAATCTTAAACATCATCAGAACAGGAAATGTATCAAAATACTACACATGATTTTGTTGATAATTTATAAAGGTCCAGACTTTTATTCTACATTGTACATGCCCTTTTGTTTACCATAGTTCTTTCATTGTTTACCATAGTTCTTTCATTGTTTAACAGTTGCATTTGTAATGCCATAATCACAAGAAAGACCATGGATGGCTCCTCATTACACTGGTTTGGTAGTTAGTCTTTCTTAAAAAATAAACCATTTATTTCAGGGATTCTCAACAGGATGCCAGGGGGCGCTGAGAGCAAATTAGTAGGGGGGGATTCTCGGTGGATCATACAACACTCACGCGAAACCAGTCTATAAGCACCCCGCGATCATCCACGTTCCAGATGAAAAGCATATTTAGCGCTTATAAAACGGTAAAAGCAAGATGAATTTGAATATCATATAATTTGCTTCGGCAGATGAATTTTGCTTCGGCGGCCACAGAAAAAATTTCAATGCAGAAAAAACCCTGTTCTCACAAAAGCAGAGGATTTAACAGTGGATTTAATACTTTAAAGTATACAACAAGAAAACCAACTGTCATGGCAGCCATTTCTCTTTACTGAGAGTCTCTGTCCTCTACAGACTCAACAGTCCAGGTGAAATACATCAATCAGTTGCACAATTGACACTCAAATCAAATCAAATCACTTTTATTGTCACACAGCCATATACACAAGTGCAATGGTGTGTGAAATTCTTGGGTGCAGTTCCGATCAACATAGCAGTCATGACAGTGATGAGACATATACCAATTTACAATAACATCAAATTAACACAGCACAATTTAAAGTCTAAGATACACATAATTACACACAACACAATATACAAATAATAACATACACTGTACAGTATACAATACACACAATATAGATACACATTCAATAAAAAAGTATATATAGTAGTATATATAGAATGTACAGTAGGTTGTATTGTACTGTATTGACATTTAGGCTGTCGGTTGATAGTAAGTTGTAAAGAGAGAATATAATATAATAATATAATTTATGACAGTCCGGTGTGAGATATAAGAGTAAGAGTAATAAAGTGCAGTGCTGATGTATTTTGATTGTGGGAGATCAAGAGTTCAGAAGTCTGATTGCTTGGGGGAAGAAGCTATCATGGAGTCGACTGGTGTGGGTCCTGATGCTGCGAAACCGCCTGCCTGATGGTAGCAGTGAGAACAGCCCATGGCTCGGGTGGCTGGAGTCTCTGATGATCCTCCGAGCTTTTTTCACACACCGCCCGGTATATATGTCCTGGAGGGAGGGAAGCTCACCTCCGATGATGTGTCTGGCAGTTCGCACCACCTTTTGCAGTGCTTTGCGGTTGTGGGCTGTGCTATTGCCGTACCAGGCGGAGATGCTGCCAGTCAGGATGCTTTCTACAGTGCAGGTGTAGAACTGTGTGAGGATGTGGCGGTTCATTCCAAACTTCCTCAGCCGTCTCAGGAAGAAGAGGCGCTGATGAGCCTTCTCCACAACAACTTCGGTGTGGATGGACCATGTGAGTTCCTCAGTGATGTGGACACCCAGGAACTTGAAGCTGCTGACTCTCTCCACTGGTGCTCCATTGATGGTGATGGAACTGTGTTCTCTGTCTTTTCTTCTGAAGACCACAACAAGCTCCTTTGTCTTACTGACGTTGAGGGAGAGGTTGTGCTCCTGACACCAGTGTGTCAGAGTGTGCACCTCCTCTCTGTAGGCTGTTTCACCATTGTCAGTGATCAGACCTACCACCGTCGTGTCATCAGAAAACTTAATGATGGCATTGGAGCTATGTGTTGCCACACAGTCATGTGTGTACAAGGAATACAAGAGTGGGCTGAGAACACAGCCCTGTGGGGCTCCAGTGTTGAGGGTCAGTGATGAGGAGTTGTTGCTGCCTATTCTAACCACCTGGCGTCTGCTTGACAGGAAGTCCAGGATCCAGCTGCACAGCGAGCTGTTTAAGCCCAGAGCCCGGAGTTTCTCATCTAGCTTGGAGGGCACTATGGTGTTGAATGCTGAGCTGTAGTCTACAAACAACATTCTCACATAAGTGTTCTTTTTTTCCAGGTGGGAGAGAGCAGTGTGTATTGTAGATGCAATGGCATCATCAGTGGAGCGGTTGTTGTGGTAAGCAAACTGCAATGGGTCTAGAGAGAGAGGCAGCACAGAGCAGATGTAATCTCTGATTAGTCTCTCAAAGCATTTGCTGATGATGGAGGTCAGAGCAACAGGACGCCAGTCATTTAAGCAAGTTGTTTTTGATTGCTTTGGAACAGGCACAATGGTGGATGTTTTAAAGCATGTGGGGACTACAGACAAAGAGAGGGAAAGGTTGAAAATGTCTGTAAAAACACCAGCCAGCTGGTTCGTGCACGCTCTGTTGACGTGGCCCAGAATGCCATCTGGGCCCGCGGCTTTGCGGATATTCACCTGTCGGAAGTATCGGGTTACATCGGCTACAGAGACGGAGAGTGAACTAACCTCTGTAGCTTCGGCCACGAGAGCTCTCTCCGCGAGGGCGGTGTTATTTCCCTCAAAACGAGCATAAAAAGTATTTAGCTCATCCGGAAGAGAGGCAGCGGTGTTCATGGCAGAGTTTTTATTCCCTTTAAAGTCTGTGATGATGTTAATTCCCTGCCACATGCTTCTAGAGTTGGTGGTGTTAAACTGTCCTTCAATCTTGTTCCTGTACTGGCGTTTTGCTGTTCTGATAGTTTTTCTGAGGGCATAACTGGCTTGTTTATGCTCCTCCGCATTCCCGGAATTGAATGCGGAGGTCCGCACATTAAGTGCCACGCAAACATCGCTATTTATCCATGGCTTCTGGTTCGGATAGATCCGTGTTGTTCTGGTCGGAACTATGTCCTCAGCACTTTCTGATGAAACACATTACGCTATCAGCGTAAAGCTCGATGTCATCATCAGAGGCGGACCTGAACATCTCCCAGTCCGTGTGATCAAAACAGTCCTGTAGCGTAGAGTTTGATTGGTCCAACCAGCACTGGATCGTTCTGAGGGTGGTTGCTTCCTGTTTCAGTTTCTGCCTGTAAGCGGGCAGAAGCAGAACGGAAGAGTGGTCCGATTTGCCAAATGGTGGGCGGGGGAGGGATTTGTACCATCCCGGAAGGGAGAGTAGCAATGGCCCAAAACCCGGTCCCCTCGTGTGTTGAAACTAATGTGCTGGTGGTATTTTGGTGCGACTGATTTGAAACTGGCTTTATTAAAGTTCCCGGTCACAATGAACGTGGCCTCAGGGTGCGCGGTTTCCTGCTCACTTATACTCCCATACAGTTCCTTGAGTGCCCGGTCTGTGGGAGGATGTACACAGCAGTGATAATGACCACTGTGAATTCCCTCGGTAGCCAGAATGGTCGACGCAGAAGCATGAGAAATTCCAGATCAGGAGAGCAGAAAAACTTGATAGAATGTACGTTCCTCTGATCACACCAGGATTTGTTGATCATAAAACATACACCACCACCTCTGCTTTTACCTGAGAGGTCCTTCGCTCTGTCCGCTCAGTGCACGGAGAACCCCACGGGTTCAATGGCTGAGTCTGGAATCTCCACAGACATCCAAGTTTCCATAAGGCAGATAATGCAGCCATCCCTCGTCTCTCGTTGGAAAGAGATCTGCGCTTTCAGGTCGCAGAGCTTGTTATCCAGAGACTGAACATTTGCCAGTAGAATACTGGGTAGCGGGGGTCGATTTGCGCGGCGTCTTACTTTGATGAGAACGCTGGCTCTGTTTCCCCTTTTCTTCCTGCGTTTCCGCATCCGGACTGCCCAGACAAAGGGCTCCGCTTCTGTGTTTATAAACAGCGGGTCGGCATTGAGGAATTTGAAGTCCGGTTTACGGTGTGAAATTGCTGAACCAATGTCCAAAAGTGTTTGTCTGTCGTAGACAATAAGGCAGACAACATCCAAGACAAAAAACATAAGAATTGTGAACAAAACAAACAAAACACTACCATGTTGTGTCGGAGCTCGCCATACTCGGCACTATCTTGAGTCCAAAATAATAAGTAAATAAAAAATTAACACTCAATTGGATTGGAATCATGCTTCAAAAGTTTACGCTTAATAACAACAACAATAATAATAATAATTATAATTATAATTATAATTATATAGCTAGTTTTTTTTAAGGACTTCTCCTTCATTCCCACCATCTCTCTGTGCCTCCCTGCAGTGCCCTTGGGAGGTGTGCCTCACACTTTGGGAACCACTGGGTTAAGGTTAGGGTTGGGGTTAGGTTTAGGGTTAGTACCTAGTAATTACTGTAGTTAGGGTTAGGGTTAGGGTTGTAATTATATAGTATGTAAATTTAGAACAGTACTGTAAAATAAAGTGCTACTGACTAGTTGGTGCACTGAAATTTTACTGTTATTTAGCCTATTGAATATGCTGTATGTTACCTTATTGAAGGGCTTTACTAAGTGTCCATATACATTGGGTTCCAAAAGTCTGAGTCCACCTGTGAAAATGCATTTTGTATTTCATTACAAATTGTATTATCATCACAACCATTTGAGTGATAAATTAAAATGAAATTCAGAATTTCTTGCTATTGTGTACATGTCCACCTTTTGGTTTAATGACAGCATGCACTCGAACTGCCTTAGACTTCACACGTTTGTGCAAAACCTGTTGATCTATCTTATCCCAGCATGATCTGAGACTGTTTAAAGAGCATCTTGTGTTTCAGTGGAAGCAAGGAAATTAACTATGTCCAGATTTGCTTTGCCTAGAAGTAGTGAAGAATCTAAAGTTTTGCTCTTTGTTTTGATTCATTTTTTTTCTTTTTACCTAAAAGTTTCTGTTTATTTCCAGGTTTAAATAAGATTTTGTACTCTACTGTATCCCTTAGAAACACATTTGATCTGTGTCTGGATGTCATGACCTCAAACCAGCCTAGTTTGCCATCAACAATGACTAGCCGTTCAGACTTACTAATAGATTTTGAAAAAAGTAGTATTGCACAACTATGAATCGATCAGAACAACTGAAGTGTGTGATAGAGGTTTTAAGCCGGTAAAAGGGATATTTTTTGGAGATAACAATAGCAATGTGTAATGTGGGTGGTGATCAGATGTGGTCAGTATGATACTACGATCTTTTATGTAGACCAATCTCACTCACTTCCTCTTACAAGTCATAAGCCAGGCACACTCTGTCAGAGTCTCTTCTGATTTATACTGCTGATAGACCAGCTCCACTGGGCCATTCTTATCCAATCAAAATTTTTCTCTAACAAGACTGTGATGACTCTCTCTAGAGCAAACCCTGAGATGTGGAAAATGTAGTTGAGATGTATTCGAAAACTAGTGGAGGAGAACATGATCAGTCCAACTGGGCTTGAAGCTGAACTGATTAACACATAAAGTCAAAAGAGTTTATTTTCTAGGAGCTCAACATTAATAAAAAGCAGTGAATGCCGTGAGCCGAGATCTGAGGTCTTCGGGTAAAGTTCTGAACTGTGGAGGAAGTTCAAGAGGAAGCTCAGAGCAGCTGTCATGACTGCACCACAACAGTTCAGCATGGATAAGTTGTAAATCAGTTCAACAATATCCACTACTCTAGTGTACAGTTGTTTCAGTCCATTCATGGTCAGCTTTTTCATATTCTGAGCTTTATATCTATTGAACATTAGTAGTTTAGGGAATTAAAAATATACCCTGCTGCGAAACCATTTTAGACCAGTATTGTTTTCCATGCTGTTCTATGTTGGTTTATGTTGGTTAGTGCTGTTCAAGCTGGTGGACCAGCATAGCCAAGCTGTTTACCATCAAAACTTGCTTGGTTTTCTGATGAAACTGGTTTACCAAGGAAGTCTTGATGAGGACTAGCATTCAAAACACAACATATGCTGGAGACCAGCAATGCTTGACTTTTAAGCTAGTTAATGTTCTCCAAGCAAAGTACAAGATCCAATTCTTGCCAATTCAGAGGCCATGTACCTCATAACTCCCTCTGTCCAAAAACATTATTTTACTCTCTTTTAAATGTCAGAGTACAGTGAGGCCAGATGGTCCCCACAATCCTGTCCATCTGGAGGGACTGAGGGGTGTTTTGGGGTTTGTTAGTGTTATTTGTCTCTGAATACATTCAGGTCACCATAATGGTTGTTTCCTCTTCCTCACTGTAGTTCCTGATGCTTTTAGACCGAGTCCGCTCTGGCAGGACCATTAAGTGGATTAGTTTGACTCACTCAAAAGGGAGCTGGATCCTGCTGGCAAACTCTGAGCCTGCTGTGTTATTCAGGAGATGTGTAAATAAATATATAACTGGAGAGCACAAGTTTTTACCCCCACCTCCCCTTTCTCCCTGCCTTAATCTGGGGAAAATGTGCATCGCTGTCACCCAGCATTTGCCTGCATGGGGGAATTCAGTACAAAGGGAATGTCAATATTTTCTCTGCTAGATTAGGGATGTTCTAAAGAGGGATTCGATGACCTCAGCAAAAATCTATTATGGAACTTGAATTTTCAGGCCCAGGTGCTTTTTTTTCCACACATAAAATTAACTCACCTCCTCATTCCAGCGGTTCATCTTCTGGCTCACTAGAACTTGTGCAGTATTATGCTCATGATTTAGCTCTTTTAGATTAAAGGAATTATGTGGTTCAATACAAGTTAAATGCTATCGACAGCATATTGTGTACATGGGCGGAATCGTGAAATCCAGCCATAAAAACAGAATTAACTATAAAGTACGGAATGTCAAAGAATTTGACATGTTTGGGATCAAATTAATGGCACAATTAATCAAATTAAAATCGTGATATGTTCTAGTGTGATAATTAAACCACAAAAGGGTGAGATTTAATTAAGTAAATATACAGGGCCCAATTTTAAGAGCACTAGCGTTAAGCGCAGCGCTATGCCATAAGTCATGAGCGCAAAGTCAGTGGGCATGGCCATGAAATTTTGGTATTTTCGTGCAAGCATGCGCTAAGTCTAGGCGCATGTAGATATGGCGAAATCACACGCGCAATGCGCAAATGGGCTGAATTAAGTGCAATTTAATTCTGAGGTTTTCTCCAGTTATTATTCCACCGTCTGCATCCTATTATATAGAGCATTCCCTCAAGCACCAGCAATATATAAACCATGACAGCACATTCAGGTATTTGATAATGTAAATTAACTGTATGCAATGAATTAGAAAAATTTAAAATTACGTTCTTTTGTGCATCAAATGTGTCCTTGATGATTGTTGGGCATATTTCTATGACAGTGACGCTCTTTTTATACGCATAGAAAATGTGATTCCCCTCAGAATTTGGATGTACGCTCCGTTAAATTACAGAGAATGTAAGCATTATTAATCATTTTTATCTACTGACACACAAATCATGGCTAGCATTAACAGAGATTGTATCGGCATGTACTTCACTTCTGTCAGTCGATTTGATTTTGTAAAATTAAATACATTTTTTGAAACACGAAAAAATTAAATTAAACATATTTCTAAATTGAAATAACGCTTCAAACGAAATGAAAATATAATCCAAAATAATGAAGTGGTAAAAAAAAATATTTAAAAAAAAAATCTGTTATTTTAATCTCCAACTTCTTCCACTGGCCTGTTTTGCAGTGACTTCAAAATCATAAATATAATTGTAAATTTAAACATAATAATAACTGAAAAATAAACCATGACCTATAGATAACACAAATCTCATAATCTTTTGTTTCATATAAGACAGCTACAACTCTGATCATCAGGGACATAATCTGATGTTCCACAATATTTTCATTAACTTTATTACCACCTGCTGGTGGAATCTCCAAATTACAAATGCAGGAACAGAGTTTGTGCTGAGTTAAGACGTTGAGTTTCAAACGTCTTAGAACGATTAGAATTGGCGCTCTCACAGAAATTGGATAAGACGTTGCGCACGGTTGTTGTGCGTAGCGCTGCGCACTCACGAAAATAGAGCCCACAGTCTGCATGTGCTGTGTGCTTCAAAATGAATGTGTGAAGCTGGCCGCTCATACACAGGTAAAACCACATTATAAACATCACACGTTCTGTGTGTATAATAAATGACAAAAAGCAGAGCACTTATTAAATGTGAAGCGTACAACACTTGCAGACTTTATATCATTAAATCACAGCCTTTTGCGGTTTAAGAAGTACATTAGGCCATATAGTGAACTGCTTTTCCTGAGGTGAGAAGCTGTCGTTAAAAACATCTGGTTTTCTGCCAAAATAAAAGCTCCATTTAACTGTGAAATTGAAAAAAAAAAAAAATGTGAACAAAATATACTACTTCTGTATATTAAAATGTAATATTCAAGGTAGTAGTATTAGTAATAATAATTATATTAATTATAGTTATTATTATTATGTATCAATAATAATTACATTATATTTAAGCAATATCTCACAAGCAAGGGTTTCATCACTGCTATCAGTACATTAAAAAATACAGTTAAAATAACTCCAATGTTGTGTTTTGGATTGTGCAGTGATGATCTGTATAGAAGCCTTCATTTGATAAAAATAATCCAATAGCATGTTGAAAAGTATTTATTATGTTCTCGTTTGATTAAAATTCTATTAATTAATTTGATTAGACAGTCTCTGTTATTATAAAATTTAATTAAACTATAAAACACGGAGTTCCAAAAAAAATAAAACGGAAAACACATAATTTGGGAAAAAATAAAACCAATTTCATAGTAATGCACTTACAGTGAAAATGTATAGGCCAAGGCATTGCACCAGAATAAAAATTAAAGACAGTTTTGAAATTAGCCATGACATTATGTGAAACCATGAAAATTAATATGAATAAATTAGTTACTTATATTGTCTGTACAAAATTAAAACCACATTTCCAACTCCTGTTATTGCTATTCAAGTATAGTAAACCCAATAACTTTCACATGGTATGCAAAAAGAGACCAGAAAGGGACTTTTTACATTGCGAAAATTCACCCACAGGAATTACGTTGGTAGCATATAACCAGAAGTTCATCTTCCAGTAGTAGTTTCACAGCTAAAAGGACAATTTAGCACAAATTTCACTTTTTATTTTTTTTTATTTTTATTTTTAACAGAGGAATTCAATAAGAACTTTAACAAGCTGCACATTTCTGCTTTTAAACCCTACTAAATGCCTTTTTGTTTGTTTTTACAAACAGGAATGAGTCTAAATAATTTAATTGGCATTTCACTTGGGTTGGGAACCAAGAACGAAGAAATGTTTGTTTGTTTGTTTGTTTGTTTTAACGGAATGATTTTCTTGACTTTCTGGTTAACGGTGCTTGGAACATGCATTCTTCCGCTGATGCGAAACCAATGGCGTGGTAAAATACTCTGACAATGTTTCTTGCTACCACTCAGCGGTACTGCTACACCTCTTCTTAATCAGCAGTGCAAAACATACAACGCAACCAGTAGTTCGATTCCCGGATGAATGACCCTTATGAGCCTGTTCATTTGAATCTACAGTGCTAAACACACAGCGCAACCAATGTAGCCCGATTTCCGAACAACTTTTGAGTTGTCTCTAATGAATCTACAATGCAAAACATACAGCGCTTCCTACCGAACTAATGACTTTTATCAGCCTGTTCTATTTGCGGTTCAGTAAGTAAAAAGACTTACAAAACCGCAAGTTAATAATTTTGTCATATTCAAAATCACTCAGTACACCTTCAAAGTGCAGTTCAAACTTTAATTAGCTACTTGTATTCTTGGCACTTTAAATGACTCAACTTAAATCCAAAAGTCTCCAAGATAACGGGTATGATAACAAGCTCATGTTGCAGCTGTGGCATTGTGGTAAGTGCACATGATACAGTCACATGATGTTGTGGTGTTCATGCAGCCAACACAATTTTGAGTCTGGCCTGCTGCATGTCCCAATCCCATTCCCCCTCTTTCAACCTTATAACCTCCTGATATTCTCTACTATATCTGTCAAATAAAGTGACCAAAGCTTAGGAAAAAAGTAGCTAAGATAACTCTCTCTGTTTCTCTTTCTCTCTGGTCTATTCAGAGCGTGTTTGGTGATGGGGAGAACACTAAGGTGCGAGTGTCTGAGCTGGAGGAAGAGGTGAGGACCTTAAAGAAGATCAATAAAGACCTGTACGAGTTCTCCACTCAGCTTCTGACCAAACCCAACTAGAAAACCTCAGCTGCCGAGGGTCTCCAAGAACAACTGTCAATATGAGATAGACAGGAGAGAATAATGCATAAAACAATGAATCCAAGTAAATTCATGGTATATTTGTGACCCAAGGGCAAGTTTTTTCTCAAGCATTCTCAACACAAACTCAACATAAATTCAGAGGTGTATTTGGTGATATTTTTACATTGTGACATTTACTTTTTGTGTTAATGTAGGCCTACAAAATGAGTCTGAACTTGAAGTGCTTGCTGTTTTTTATATATATAAACATTTTGAACTGAACACTTGGAGGAAAAAAAACAATAAAAAAAGAGAAACATTCATCTGTGTGACCTTTGAACTCTTTAATAGGTGTTTAAAATGTAAGGTAGAATGTCACGATTTACTTTCATTGTATGGAAAAAACATGCAATGAAAGCGAATGCTGACTGAGGTTAACATGCTGCCTAGCATCTCCTTTAGTGTTTCACAAAAGAGAGAACGTCATATGGGTTTGGAACAACATGAGGGTGAGCAAAGGATGACTGCATTTTCATTTTTGGGTCAACTTTCTTTTTAAAGCACATATCTTTAAAATGATTGGTTCGGGTCTAATGTTCTGATGATAAAATCTGAAAAGTTTGCATAATCTAAACTATAGGGTCTTTTGCAAAATGATGCCATTCTTGGCCAGGGAAACAATCTAAGCACTAGTGATCATTATACAGAGCCTCATTTCAAACCGTTTGTCGCACTTGTTACCAAACATGGGATCTAAACCTCCGTTACAGAAAGTACAGTGTGTCCTGCTGCACATCTAGTAGCTGTCTGCAAAGTTATTGAAGCTGGTCTGAAAGATCAGATCAGCAGTGTTCATACATCCTCACACCATGCACTTGTTTAAATTACACTTTCAATCTCATCCCGCACTCCCTCCCTCCATGTGTACTTCCCTCCTGCTTTGCAGTGCCTAACACTTTATAAACACCTTTCCCTGCAAAGCAGCTTATTTTCCATCCCTTGTTAAAAGAGAGTAAAGCTGACCTCCCTGTGACCCTCACAGACATCTCCCAGGATTTAAATTCCGGAAACATCCACAGAATCTTAAAGGGAAAACATTCTAGCCTTTAAAACCTATATAAATAAATAAGTTAACAAGAAAAAAATGAAAAAAAAAAGTCATCAGCATTCCATTGCCATGCTGTTATGAATGTAGGGAATGCTTGATTTTTATGCAGTTCACTAATTTAGAAAAGCGTTTCCAGGTTCCAAGTAGGTTCCAGCGGTACTTTTAGATTTTATCTTTATTATTTTTTAAATTAAGAAAACAAAATAATGTTTAATTTGTATAATCTATGATTTTTTTGTGGATGATAGGGATGGGTGGATCGATCCTTAAGTATCGATACTTCCAATCTGAAGTTAATTCACACCTCATAAAAAAAATATATAAATGTGGCATTTATCATAATGGGTTTGAGTGACGTTTGTTACAAGGTTATTTTAATTAAAAGTTGTTAAAACATTGATAATGTTCTACAGTTGTTAACGATAAAATATAAATCTAATAATTTTCCATGTAGGCCTATAAATGTTAAATCAGAATACGGCTTTTGAAAATTATAAAACAACCCATTTTATCCCCCCACCCCCCCCACCCAATTAAATTTAATAGAGGTATCTGTATTGGCAATATTGGCATTGATTAATAACAGATCAAAAAGAAAATAAGTGGTATCAGCCATCTCGTGGATTGACCCTTGTAGCAGAATATATATGCTTGGTGAGTTTTCCACTTGCAGTTTCATTTTTTGTATTTTATTTTTTTACTAATAATGTTGGTGGCTTTAATAATATCGATGTTTAATATGCTAAATTATATAATTAATAGGTTAATAGGAACACATTATGGTTTGGTGTTAATGAAGGGGTACTTGAGCCTTACAGAAGGGGCTATTGGAATACGTAAGACAAAAAGGTTGTGAAACACTGATTTAGACCATTTGATGGAGATAAGACCCATCTAAGGAAAAGGGCGGCACACCACAACTACCTCTCAGCACTTCCTCTTTGAAGATTGTTCTACTTCAGCTGTTCCTCCTCACAAGAGGGAGAAACAGTTCGTTACACACACACTCTCTCAAATAATTCTCTGGAAACTCATTCCCTCACATTGACAGAATCATTCTGTATCTCTCAGCTGCATGGAGCAGTGAAAGCAGGGTGTTCAAGAGGGAATACATTTCTTAAGAGCTTATTTTGTTCCTTAGGCCTGAAAAGAATGTGAACTTTGTGAGTGTGTATGTGAGTGTTTGCACATTACGATTGCTCATATTAAGTTACACACTTAAGTATTACATTTGGTGTGTAACTCATTCTGCACGTTTGTGCTGTGGACTTAGTATAAAACAGTATAAAAATTTACTTTTCACTCTATTACCACCGCTATGTTATGATATCAAAACACTTTTACTTTAATGCATAATTTGAAAAAATTAAACATTTTAACACTTGTATTACAGACCCACCTACATATACACGTGTATTCCTATGTCATTAGCTTACATGGTAGCTCAACTGATAGAGAATTGGACTTTGAGCTCTGCGGCTGTGGTTTGAGTCCAGCTAAAGACTCACTAAAGTGAAAGTGGCACAGAAGTGACATGAAATGACATGGTGGTCTCAGTTAATGTGTGTTTTCTTTTTTTTCTTTTTTTTTTTTTTAATTTGCATTTTAAAACACTGTCGGTTAGGTGTTGGTTAAGGGTAAGAATGTCTGATTTGTTAAACTCTCATTTATCTTTCTGGACACTATTGGTTAGGTTTAAGGTAATGTTTTATGGTAGGGAGGTACGTTTTATTTATTAAAACCTCCATCTAAAATTCACCTTAAAAACCTTGTCTGATTACAACCTCATTTCGCTCGGTTTTGGCGCCCCTGCTGGACATTTCACTTGAAAACTGCAGCCAAACGTGTAATGAAGCATGTAATTTCAGTTTTGCAAAAATGTTGCAATGTCCACGTACATTTCATGAGACAATGCTGGCAGAAAACCTTAGGAACCACTTAGCAATGCCCTATAACAACAAATAACAACACCCTAGCATTGTGGCTGCAAGTTTTGGATGAGCAAGCACCACAAAAACCCCGCCTTCAGTCAATCCTCAAAATTTTGTTTGTGGTCTAGTTGTCTTTGGCATTACTTCTGTTCTACATCTTTGTGGCTTATACATGAGCCAGTGATTATTGGAGCGTGACTAAAATTAAAAGAGCAGGATGCAATGCAAGTCAAATCTTGATTACAATAGCACACAAACTTTATAGCACTCAGATTGCTGTTGATTGCCGTACCCCTTCCAGCTGTCATTTGAAATATTTGTCATCAACGCTGCTGAATACTTAAATTCACTTTGGTCTCCAATGGATTCTGCGAGCAGACCAAATCGAAATGTTTTTTGAAAGTCCTATACGAATATAGCCCACGAATTTCAAGACACTCTCAAGAAGGATGTGAATAATTGAAAGCGTCTCTGTTAAACTGCTAATGGTGCGGTGAGATGACCCATCTGTGCTCCTGGGAAATGTGCGAGTCTTCATTTGTCACAGTAGCATATTAAGGCTGAAAACTATGTGAGGAGTAAACAGACAGCTCTTGTGTTTACCACTGAGAGATATTTCCCATTCATGCACAGCGCTCGTTTCAGTGCCAGCTTCTGTCCTTCTTTACAAACTTTGCCTATTTAATGTCAAGAGATTTAGCAGATTTACTGCCACATCTACGGTGGAATTATGTCTTGTGCTCATTCTTTGAAACGCTAAATGTCATGTAGTTCACAAATCCACATATCCATGTTCTCTGGAAAATAAGTGAAATTAAGATGATGAAACAGAATCGCTTAAGCAAGCAAAAAACAAAAACAACATAGTCTACAAATGTAAATTCCCAAGTGCTAATATGTGAATATAATCAGGTCTTTTGTCTTTTGGGTTTTTATGTTGAAAATAAATATAGGTAGGCATCAAATCAAGTCACAATGAAGGATTTGTAACCAATACCCTACATAAAAATTTTGATCAAAAGGAATGTGGGATTGAAGGAATGTTTCTTGTTCAATACAAGCCGAGTGATGAGGGACAGCTGGGGGAGAATGATCACAATCAGCCAGGAGAGGGATAAGATACACGAAGCCTCTCTGTGTGTTTTTGTGTGTGTGTGTGTGTGTGTGTGTCTTTACGTTCATACGTAGCTGGCTGAAAATTAGTGTGAGTTTTTGTTTTGTTATACACTGAAAAGTGTTTATTAAATGTCTGGCGTAGATTGCTCACTCCTGCTTCCTCCTTTCCACATTGAGAACCTGATTTGCCACACTACGTTACAGATCAAATAACACATGCCTACAAAATTATGTAAATGTTTTTATAAAAGACAAGCTGTACGGTGTTTCCCAAAACTATCATAAGCCTTAGTAGATTGTAGAAATTATTGTACGGATATTCTTAGAATTATGGACCATTTCCAAGAAACATTGTAACTTAAGTACTTGAAATCGACATAGATCTACAAGTGCTCTGGAGTTATCGTAAAGTGCACTAGTGCATCATAAGGAGACAGACTCATGCAATCGCCTGCAGGACAATCGCTAAATGACACCAAGTTAGTACAGTCATTACTGCGATGCTTACAACTGATGCACAATACAATGTGACTTATATATCAGATAGTCATTTATCATTTATTAACTATTATTGTGGTATTTTATATTCTATTCTATCAGTAATTAAAAATAAAATAATAACAGGTAATGAATAATTAGTGAACAAAAATAGAAAAGAAACAAATCAAAATCAAATGTGAAATGTGCATCTTGACTATCCTACTACAACATTGCAAACGCACCTCAGACAAATGAAAGCGATTGTGTAAAAAGTGATTGTCTAAAAGTAATAGTTCGTTCTGCATAAAATAATGTTTAATTATGTAGAAGTTAGAAAAATAGAAATTGTATATATTCCATTCTCTAAAGAGACCTATTTAGCATCTTCCATTTACTGCAGAGTTCTCCTGAATAGTGGCAGTGAGTAGTTGCATTTATTAGTGTTTATCACTTATGGAAGATACCCCTTTAGAGATTAAACTCTCATGAAAGGAGACGTTTAATTATACATAAGGATCTGAAAAACTGACAGCACCACATGAAAGTTGTGTCCAAACACCCCTCAGTCCAACACTGCTTCTATACGCTGCAGGCTCTTTTCTGGCTTTAGTCTGGCTTTTATAATGGGGATTTTAGGGGAATATTTTATCGCTCAAATTCAGATGACCATGTTTTATTTCAGACTTTTAAATTGAATAAAAAAGGTCCATAAAGTGGATTATGCAAAACTGGTGTAAGGAGCAAACTTCTACCTATGAGGCTTAGCTAATGGTCTAATAGAGATCTGCTGTTAAAATTGAAGGCTTTTAAACTTTGACAGGGCAGGTTATTACAGTGCAAACCAATCACAGATACCGTCAAAAACAAGATAAAATCTTGATGGTCTCTTTGAACTTTTATCTTCTCACTTACGGAGTGTTTTCCAGGGTGTAGTAATTTCCAAACTGTAGTTACAGGAGGAAATTCAACCCATGGTAAGTTCATTGTCTTGGTTGGGCAGCTGTGAATGTGTAATACAGGGGTTAATCAAGAATTCCCAGCAGTGAATTTGTCTGTCACAAAGGAGACAAATCCACCTGTGCTACTTCTTTTTTAATCAATTTCTTACACCAAGGCTTGACCGCGAGGGGAATTCTCCAGCTTGAATCGCTCCTGTGACATTTATATGAGGGTGGTGAAAAGTGTCAATGTGGTTGCATTGCTGGTCAGATTTATGATTTTTTAATGCCGCCTCAAAGCAAAGGAAGTTAGCAGAATATGTCTGCAAAAATCTTTTGAAAAAGTCTTTTGAAATGTGGGTCAGTGAACTTGTTAGTAAAACTTAGATGTCCCCGGTTGAAGGTCCTATAGACCAATGGTTCTCAGCTGGACCCAGATTTTACATTGGTGCTCAAGGGTCTACCCATCAAAGTGACAAAATTGTTTATTGTATAAAAATAAACAAAAATTTCCATAAAATCAAACATTGTTAGTTACATTTTTTTATTTGCATATAGCATTGTTTTGACCCTATCAGAACAGACCTGCGACCCATTTTTGACCAGTTGAGAACTACTACCATAGACCATGTGTCATGTGAAACCTGATTAGAAACCATTTCTGAACATTACAATTATTCATCTTTAGAAAATGTAAAATCTAGTTCTTATTTATATACATGTTTGGCACTGTCACTATCATTTACATCCTGTTTTGGAACAAATCAATTGCTGATACCTACTGTAATAACTCAGCTTGTACATTTTAGAATATTCATGACTTTCTTGTGGAATTCTCACTTTAAATACCTGAGGTGGCTTAAACTGTCAGATTGTTTATGAAGGATAAAAGAATCTGACAGATGCACAGAGAATGAAAGTTGTCTAACACACACACACAGAGAGAGAGAGAGAGAGAGAGAGAGAGCGAAACATTATTCACTATCATCTAAGAGGATAATTAATAGACTCCTAGCGGCTCTAGCCTGGCAATGTGATTCAGCAAAAGTGATGTTTATTTCTTTAAGAGTTAAATGACAAAGGTGACATCCCTTAATGTATTTGGAATCATTGATTCATTATGAATGATAAATCGACCCTGGCCTTTCACAGTTTGATACCAGTGATGTAACTCACCACTACAGTATGTATGCAATAAAAAGAACATCTCTCAGAAACATCATCTACTGTATATCTGCTGCCCCCAGGGAACAGCTTAGGTCATTTAAACACAGTGGCTTTTTTAGGAAAAACCCTTAATTTCCATGAGCTTTGAAGATTTGTGATTCTCCTTGCTTCAGTTACCTGGCTTAAAAAATAAATTTAAAAAAAAACGAACGAATGAAAGAGAATCGTGACAATGCATTGGTTGTGCTTCATCTCAAAAAGAAAATCCATTCTGAAATGTGGTCTTTTCTCAAAGGTGAGCATCCATCCTTTAGATAACAGGTGGCATTTATCTCTGCCATGTGCAGTTGATGGATTCACAGAGATTTAATAGTAAGCCTGAAATACAAATTTGTAAAAATTGTTTATTATGATTGTCTTTTTTTAAGCCAGTCAAATTACAATAAACTTTGTAACATTGTGGTTACAACACAGGTGTCACACTGTAATTTCTGATGGTGCTCACACGACAGCAATTTAATCACTGAAGGTCACCGGGTCTCTGTACTGTTGGATTCTAGTAGGCGCAACTCAACTGCTGTATCCAGCTGTACCAGGCATAAGATCACTGTCTACACTTAAATTGATAGTCACCGCAAGGGATAACATAGTGTTTTTGACAGAAAGATTACCATCTGAAAAAAAATTAAAAAATCACGCTTAACCTGTTTTACGATTATTTGAAAATGTTCTTATTATGCAACAGCACTAAGCCAAAAAAGATCATATCATATCACAACTGAACATGTTATTGGACATGTTTCTTGGGGATATATGGACACTAGGAGCCCTACAATAGGAAAACTGATAACTACAAAAATAAATAAACAGGATGTATATAATAAGAGAGACTCCAATATAGGGTACAAGAATTCTTATGCTCATCTCAGGCGCAGAATGATGCGCATCAATGTAACCGGAGCACTTGGAGCCGCAGGGCAATCCTCAATCCGCATTCAGAAGTGCATAACTGTAAGAGATTTGTGGGTGCACAACATGTAGTTCACAGCATCCAATTAAATTTACAACAATTTATTAAAACAATCAATTTTCTGTTAGTGATGGGAAGATCGGATCATTTTACTGACTTGAATCTTTGTCTTGTTCAGCAAAATGAACGAATCTTTATTCAAGTCATTTAGTTCATTCCGTTCATTTGAGCAGAATTAAAATGTTACATTTTCAAAAGCCAAATCCCCCCCAACACGTCTACTTATGCAAACTTTGATTATATTCCCAATAAGGAAAAACTGATAATGCAGCCAAGGACAAATTATGAGAAACAGAAAGATTAGTTCACCTCTGGAATCTTCTTGTCGGAGTCGTTCATTCTTTTGTCAATGCATAGTGTATATAGCGTATCATGTGACAAAAGAACGAATGACTCGGAACAGAAACTCGAGAGGTGAACTAATCATTTCTGTTTCCTGTGTGAGCAATGCATAACGTATACGGCTGTCACGTGACAAATGAACGGACGACTCGGACCAAAAGACTCGAGAGGTGAACTAATAATTCCTGTTTCCTGTACAGCGCCTATGCGGTTTTCACATAACAAACGAATGGAGGTTGCGCAGTGCACATGCACGGCCAACACAAAATGAACAAATCACTCTCTGAGACTACTCGTTCTTCTGGGTAACATAAAAGATTTGTTCAAAATTAATGAATAGTTCATGAACGACCCATCACTATTGTCTGTCAGACACCCCAACATAAAGAATCAGCAACAGCATGACATAAAAATACTCCCCACAACACTTCACAAATACACCTGTGGACTATGAATAATAAAGGGAACATTGCCTACGATGCTTCAACGTTTCGAGAAGTTTCATTTCTTAATTCATATCTTTAAAGACACTACGACTTAAAATATGAAACTCACTAGTTGGTTGTTGGACGACTAGTGGAAAATCCTGTCCCATTTGTAGGATGTGTACCTTTATATGACTTCTGTCTGCATGTTTAACATATTAGATATCCGTCGTCTTCTATAACCCTTAGTCATTCAATTGCTCCCAAACAGCTGATTTAAGTCACTTTTTCAGTGAATATGAGTCTGGTCAGCTTGATCTCACAATGAAATCGGAAACAATAGGTCGACTTTTGTTTAGCAAAAATCTGTATATTATTACCGAAATTTAAAACACTGCCCCCAGTGGCCAAAGTGGTAAGTGTTGTAGGGCATATAGGCACATGTGAGCTGCGTTTATGTTCAGGAGAGGTTACCTGAAGCTAGTTGTGAAGCGAGATCTTTTCAGCTGTACAGGATGTAATACAGTGATGAGGAATGCATATTTTATGGATTCTACCCCCCAGCCCAAACCCAAACCAAAACCTAAACCTAACCCTAACCATTAGTGGAGTAAAACTGAATGTTTGGGGGTAAAAGTGCAACCTCCGAATCACGCTCGTCACTGATTAGGCAAATGTGATTACTTCCTGGTTACAACGTGGATACTTACCCGGGTCTCTTATGTTGCTGACGCAATGCACTGGTGGTTGAGTCACATGGGAAGGTAAACACACTGAAACCAACGTCTGGTTGGAAATGTCAGTGAATCTGCATACAATCGCTGGTCCTAGGGTACCGGAACTTTCGTAAACAGCATATTGACTTCCTGTGTAATCATGTTTGTCTGGTAGATTGTATTTTCGAGTTTGTGTGCATGTTCATTCCGCTGTACATGGCTAAGCACAATGGCCAGGTATCACAATAGTAACAGCTGCTCTAACAAGCCAGGCACAAGCACAAGAGATTTTCTCATTTAGGCTTCTACTCTTTTAAAACTCTTTTTAAAAAGGTCAGCAGTTAAAGAAATACTCAAACCAGCCCATCTGGCACCAACAATCATGCCACGGTCCAAATCACTGAGATAAATTTTTTTCCACATTCTGATGGTTGATGTGAACATTAACTGACGCTCCTGTATCTGCATGATTTTATGCACTGCACTGCTGCCCCACGATTGGCTGATTAGATAACCGCATGGATGATTGTTGGTGCCAGACGGGCTGGTTTGAGTATTTCTTTAACTGCTGACCTCTCTCTGTATATATAATATTTTTGCCCCCATAGACTTGGTTAAATTAACGATGACATCCCTAGTCACTACACCATGGTGCTGCTCATTTGCAAAGTGGAACTCTGTCATATCATGGTGGGGTCTAAGGAGTGGCACTGCCCCTCAAAAATGTCCTCGTTCCCCCCAGCATGGTGGCGGGAACTTGTGCACAGCCAAACACTACTCTAGTGTTAAAAATGTTGCATATCTTGCATGCCATTACAACTGTAGCTGCTTTATGACACAGTAATGCAGGCTTTATTTTTACACGTTCAGTCTCACTTTTGCGTCTCTAGTAGGTATTACTGCACTCTCAAAAGTCTCTTGGGACTGCTTGTGTTCTCTGCTGGGTATCACGTTTGTGAAATTAACACTGAACTAAAGAGCGTTTCACAGCCAGGGAGTTACATGATTTAAACAATGAAAAATGTCTGCATATTTGCTCTGGCTATCTTTAATTTTTATCCTGGATATATAAAGTCCTTAGTGTAATTGTTGTTGTCCTATGTTGGCCTTATAATCGCAGCATGACCACCCTGCTAAACTCACCTCATTTCCATAGCAGATAAAATGCGCAGTACGCCTACAGGTGAAAGGACAGTCTGTGCTCACCTGTTATCATCACACCTTTAGAGACAAGGATTCCTGGTGTGTTTTAACCATGAGCAGGGTTCCTGCAGGAACTGAAGTGAAGCTCAGATCATTTGAAACCACACACTGATCAATAATGTCTCTAGTAAATTGGCTGGGGTAGTTGCGCTACACAGAAAAAGGTTAGGCTGACAGCTGACTGAGGGGCTTCTAATGAGGCTGAGTGTTCGTACAAGCTGGGTGATGTCGCACAACAACCCAATTATATACTCCAGGGAGGCCTTAGTGAAAAAAAGAAAAATCTATTGGCAATAAGTTTGTGCATTATCACTTTCCAGAAGTGTACTATGTTAGTGGCTTTATATGGGTATTTTTTATCAGATTGTGCACTGAGTTTTAAATATGTTGTGGCAGTGTGTGGAAACTTAAGCTAAGCTATTCTTTTTGTTTGTTTGCTTGTGTTGTTTGAGGAACACAATCACACAATCTTGACAGAGGCAAAAAAAAAAAAAAAAAAAAAAAATCCATTGTGCTAGATTTAAACAATTGAGCATTTTAGCTGACTCTCACATTTTTGGTCACTTTAAACCCTCACAGTACTGTATCTTTATTTATTGTGAAATAAAGCATTTTACTCTGTGCTGACCTTTCATTCACTAGGTAAGAAATGTCAGTAACCAGCAACTGAATTTTTCAGTGTGTCATTTATTCAGAATTTTTTATTGCTTAATATTAAATGTGCATTCAGCAAGGATTTGTTTGTTATCATCTTGGACTTTTGGCATTTATTTCATTTTTATTCTTGACTAGTAATATTGTTTAACCAACATAAGTTTAAAAGTTACCCAAAAATGAAAATTCTCTCATTATTTACTCACCCTCATGCCACCCCAGATGTGTATGACTTTCTTTCTTCTGCTGAACTCAAATGAAGATTTTTAGAAGAATATCTCAGCTCTTTTGGTCCATACAATGCAAGTGAATGGGTGCCAAAATTTGGAAGCTCCAAAAATCACATTAATCAGGATAAAAGTAATGCTAGGTTTAAGTAACTACAAAAAGTACTGTTTTTTGGGGTTGGAACACCCCGTTTTCCACAGATTATTGGAGATTAGGGCTTCTTTAAATTTCCACCAGACTGTTGCATCAGGAAAAACACAGGATTTTACATAAATGATGATAATTCACGGGTCACCGTAATTGTTATCGCATCTGCTCTATTAGACCCAATTGACCCGCAGCAGCTGTTGGTGTATATGAACTTTTTTTTTTACGAAGAAATCATGCAAACTCTGATTGCAAACGGCTGTTTTTAATTTCCAAAATGCTGTCGCTGTGATAGATATGAGGTCAAATATGATCTAATGATTATCTGATCAAGATCACCATATACGATATAGCAGGAGGAACAGATCCCATCTCCGCCACTGCAGAACATGGACTACTGTTTGTGAAAGGATAAATGAATAAAAATAATGTCTTACTGTGAAAATGATGTCTTTACATTTATTTTGACTGCAGTAAATAATATTGTTCAATCGAAACAGCTGTTAAGTTTTGATATGGAATATGATCATATTGAAGTAAGAATATCATTATATATTGTATGTGGGTTAATAATTTAAGCAGTAAAGACACATATTGCATGTCTAGTGGTAGTTTTTATTTTTATATATCACATTTCTTAGGCTTTTGAAGTGTATTAAAGGTGTGAGGATCAGTATTCATCAACCTGTTACATGTCCGACATGATCATACAGGCTCATTGAACCAAGTTTAAACTTGTTTTGCCGATATTTCAGAAAAGAACCCGCATAATTTCTTCACTGTATACCATAGACATTCCTTTGTAATATAAACGACAGGCCGGTCCGTGAGAATGTTTCCAAAAAGAAACCGGTCCGTGGTGCAAAAAAGGTTTGGAGACCCCTGCTTTAGAGGATTCAATCTACTTCCTATCACTCCACCACTCATACTTTCTATCTATCACTCAGTCACTTTCTTTTCTATCTTTCCATCACTCCACTCTTTTTATTCTTTCTTTCACTCCATCACTTTAACACCCTAGCAACTGCATACAACCTAGCAACCATTTAGTGCACCCTAGCAACCAAAACCCATTGACTGCCATTCAAAATGGTTTAGATGGATATCTCCTGATCAGAATGTCATAGAGTCTTCAGGTTTGACTCATTACACTCAGTCCAGCAAGCAGCCTTTTTTGTATCACCCTGGAAACTGCCTAGCAACCAGATGGACTTACCCTAGCAACCAAGTAGCAAAACAAATATCTCTGCACCAGAAAATCGTAGAGATTTCAACTTTGGCTTATTTGACTCAGACCAGCAAGGAGCCTTTAAATATCATGCTGTAAAATACTTAGCCACACCCTAGCAACCATTTAGTGCACCATAGCAACCAAAACCCATTGACTTCATTTCAAAATGGCTTTGATGGATATTTCCTGATCAGAATGTCATAGAGACTTCAGGTTTGACTGATTACACTCAGTCCAGCAAGCAGCCTTTTTTGTATCAACTGGAAACTGCCTAGCAACCAGATGGTCTTACCCTAGCAACCGTATAGCAAAACATCTATTGCTGCATCACAACATTGTACAGACTTCAACTTTGGCTTATTTGACTCAGACCAGAAAAAAGCCTTTAAATACCATGCTGTAAAATACTTAGCCACGCCCTAGCAACCAAATATCAGATCACATATCTCTGCACTAGAACATGGTAGAAACTTACGGTTTCATTCATTTGACTCAGGGTAGCAAGGAGCCTTTTGACTATCACATTGGTAACTACCCAGCAACCAGATGGGGCTACACTTGCAACCAAGTAACAAATCACTTATCTCTGCACCAGAACATTGTAGAGACTTCCGGTTTCATTCATTTGACTCAGGGTAGCAAAGAGCCTTTTGAGTATCACCTTGGTAACTGCCTAGCAACCAGATGGGGTTACCCTAGCAACCAAGTAACAAATCACATATCTCTGCACCAGAAATCGTAGAGACTTCCGGTTTCGTTCATTTGACTCAGGGTAGCAGGGAGCCTTTTGAGTATCACCTTGGTAATTGCCTAGCAACCAGAAGGGGTTACGCTAGCAACCAAGTAACAATTAAATTGTCTCTGCACCAGAACACTGTAGAGACTTCCGGTTTATTCAGTTGACTCAGGACAGCAAGGAGACTTTTCAGTATCACCATGGTAACTGCCTAGCAACCAGATGGTGTTACCCTAGCAACCAAGTAACAAATCACATATCTCTGCACCAGAACATCGTAGAGACTTCCAGTTTCGATCATTTGACTCAGGGTAGCAAGGAGCCTTTTGAGTATCACCATGGTAACTGCCTAGCTACCAGATGGGTTTACCCTAGCAACCAAGTCACAAATCACATATCTCTGCACCAGAACATCTTAGAGACTTCGGGTTTCATTTATTTGACTCTAGGTAGCAAGGAGCCTTTTGAGTATCACCTTGGTAACTGCCTAGCAACCAGATGGGGATACCCTAGCAACCAAGTAACAAAACATATATCTCTGCACCAGAAAATCGTAGAGACTTCCGGTTTCGTTCATTTGACTCAGGGTAGCAAGGAGCCTTTTGAGTATCACCTTGGTAACTGCCTAGCAACCAGAAGGGGTTACGCTAGCAACCAAGTAACAATTAACTTATCTCTTCACAAGAACACTGTAGAGACTTCCGGTTTGTTCAGTTGACTCAGGGCAGCAAGGAGCCTTTTCAGTATCACCGTGGTAACTGCCTAGCAACCAGATGGTGTTACCCTAGCAACCAAGTAACAAATCACATATCTCTGCACCAGAACATCGTAGAGACTTCCAGTTTCGATCATTTGACTCAGGGTAGCAAGGAGCCTTTTTAGTATCACCATGGTAACTGCCTAGCTACCAGATGGGTTTATCCTAGCAACCAAGTCACAAATCACATATCTCTGCACCAGAACATCTTAGAGACTTCGGGTTTCATTTATTTGACTCTGGGTAGCAAGGAGCCTTTTGAGTATTACCTTGGTAACTGCCTAGCAACCAGATGGGGTTACCCTAGCAACCAAGTAACAAATTACATATCTCTGCACCAGAACATCGTAGAGACTTCCGGTTTTGATCATTTGACTCAGGGTAGCAAGGAGCCTTTTGAGTATCACATTGGTAACTGCCTAGCAACCAGATGGGTTTGCCCTAGCAACCAAGTCACAAATCACATATCTCTGCACCAGAACATCTTAGAAACTTTGGGTTTCATTTATTTGACTCTGGGTAGCAAGGAGCCTTTTGAGCATCACCTTGGTAACTGCCTAGCAACAAGATGGGGATACCCTAGCAACCAAGTAACAAAACATATATCTCTGCACTAGAACATCATAGAGACTTCCGGTTTCGTTCATTTGATTCAGGGTAGCAAGGAGCCTTTTGAGTATCACATTGGCAACTGCCTATAAACCAGATGGGGTTACCCTAGCAACCAAGTAACAAAACATATATCTCTGCACCAGAATATCATAGAGACTTCTGGTTTCTTTCATTTGACTCAGGGTATCAAGATTTAATGTGATTAAATCAAACATTGTTTTTTACTAACTGTCCAATAAGAGAAAGGATATTATTTGGGGTTAAAAGGCCCCCTTTTGCAGGCTCATAAATGCCTAGATTAAAATGTACAGAAAATGGTGCACCTTTTCTGAGTGTGGTTATTTTGAATAACCATTATCTTCATTTGTTAATCAAAAAAACATTTTTCTATCTCAAAATTATTTGCCTAAGTTGACTAATTTTGTCCATAAATATTGTCCCTATATTTACACAATATCACTATAAACCCCCTGGGGTCCTTTTACCCCAAATATGGGGGGCTTTTACCCCAAGTATAAGGTGGTATAATTTTTTTATTATTAAAACAACCTAATGTTATTATTTCTTTTCACACAAATTATGTTGCTCCATCAATATTCAATGAAAAGAAATTAAGGTGTGCATTTAGCCCTGTTGTACCCTATAATATAATTAATTTGATTGAAAACAAATCCAACAGGCAGTCCAACAGGCAGGAGTACTTCTGAAGTGTGTCCCTATAAGAGAATCTTATAGCATGTGAAAATGTACTGCATTTATTATTTTTTATACCTTCAGTGACATAGGAAGAATTTGAAAAGTAGGAGGAAACATTAAGGCATAGACATTTCTAAATGTGTGTGTAATGGCCCCATTATAATGGCCCCTGATATCTGGGTCTCTGAAACTCCACACATCAACACGTTCTCACTCCCAAGGCATCAAAGACTGACATTTGTGCAAGAGCCCAGTGCAACAGTCTACAGACGCCAAAAGTGCCCTCTGGCATCAGTTTTACGATGCATCTGGCAAGTGTGTTCTTTTCAACATGAAACCTTTGATGTCAACTGACTGATGCGATTGGCATTCGAATTTTAGCATCGTTTAATTATACATTGGAGTACAATTTTGTCATCGTGACATATGTTAGGGGTATGGTTTTCATTTCATTTGAAATTAGCAATTAATCTGTCTGTACACTTCCTGGACTGCTGAAGTCACCCGTTTCATTCCGGGTGTATTCAGAGTCTTACAATCATTTTATGTGACGTACAAACCTAAATGTACATTTTTAGTCATCGATCACCCAGCGTCCAACGTAACACATCCTGCACAATTTCCATTATAACACATTCCAAATTTGCCGCCTCAAGCGTAATGGCATGGGTTTGATGTCGGAGACTCAGCAATTATGCTATTGGCTCTCGTGTGTCTTATGACCCATTGTGACGAGCTCAAGTTTTTACCATTGGCTCTCATGTGTCTTGTGACCAGTTATGAGGACCTTATGTTTGGTTGTATTAATTTTATAATGGCTGCATTCCATTTCAAACTTTTATCCCCTTCCCTCGCAAACTTCACTCCGTCTCATGGACTCGGATGTATGTCACTGCTTACGTTGCACGAGTGTCCACTACTGGCAGAAGACGTGCAATGGGTATAACTGGAACACCCTTAACCTTTGATCGCTTGGAGCATGTTGAAGGCTGATGTCAATTTGTGAAATTATTTAATGATTTTTGCACCTGAGAAAACAATGTTTTCGGAGATTGATTTCAGAGGCTTATGTATAAATCTTGTTTGTTTATTTTATTTTTCAATTACAATGAATTGTTAGAAAGGAATAATCAAGATTTACACAAACAAAAATGTTAACATAACAATAAACACATAGGCTATAACTGTGTGACAAACAGATAGTTTAAGGTAGATACAAGTATTATGCTGATAAATCTCAATATAACTTTTCTAAACTGCTTAATTGACATAACTTCACTTCCATCATACATTAGTACTGTGTGGGGGTGGGGTTTATGAAGTGCAATCTGCTGTCACGTCACTAGCGAAATGCATTGTGGGATATGGAGCTGCCTGAAGCATACATCAGAGTAAACTTGCTCCCTCGGTCAAAATCGAGTGGTTGAGGGTCTGTCAGTAGAAACTTCCCTCGCTCACTTAACGAAGTGGAATGGACTTCCAAAATGGTGGTGGGGATTCCCCCAAGGGGAAGTGCTGAGGGGAGTTAGCGAGTGGATGTTAAAAGTGAACCGGAATGCAGCCCGAGACGTGCCGGTAGAATCTAGGGATGGGCGATACCGATACCGGTACCTATACTTATATTAAGGGGGGGGTAATTTAATGGGTAATTTAAAATATTATTTTTAATCATAATTCAAGTCATTATTATTATTTTACATTTTTGAGCCTAAACAGAAAATGATTAGACTTCTGTTTTGTTTACCCTTAATAAAATTAACCATGGTTTCACTACAGTAACTATAATTTAACCACAGTATTTAGTTAAACCATAGTTACCACACAATTAAAGGAATAGTTCACCCAAAAATGAAAATTTGCTGATAATTTACTCACCCTCAGGCCATCCAAGATGTATATGACCTTCTTGCTTTATCAGAACAGAATGTAAGATTTTTAGGAAAGTATGCAAAGTTTTTAGCTTCATCCAATGCAAGTGAATGGACACCAATTTGTGACGGTGCAAAAAGCACACTTAGTCAGTATCAAAGTAGTCCACATGACTCCCGCCGATCAAGTAATGTCTTCTGAAGTGAATCGATATGTTTGTGTGAAAAACTGATCGCTAATTAAAACTTTATTAACTTTAAAAAAAATCGCTTCCTGTAAACACTGAATGCCTCACGTCAAGTGGAACAGGACATGGGTGTATTTTCACCGATTAAAACCTTCAGTTTCACTCTGCTACTCAAACAATGCCATCGTATGGTTTGGAATATTATTATAGTGCATTTTTATAAATAAATGATTGTGACTGCACTTTATCTGCTTGTTACATCTTTTCTGTTGTTGAGAACTGGTTAGGTTTAGGCATAAATGTGCGGTTGGGCGCTTAAAAATATCTATAAATAGTATAATGGATATCAAATTATGTATATCAAAGTGTCTCTTTCATGTTTTATAATGTTGACTATCGGTTAGGTCTAGACATGGGGTTGGGTTAGGGGATCTAAAATGTTATATATGATTGTATAATGTAATATCACACTAATATATGTATAAGTATTATAAAACATTGATGTTAAGCACACAAAATAATATTCAAAGATTGATAACTGACGACAAATTTTTCAAGTTGAAAACAATGGGGTTTCTCACCGCGTCAATGATAGGTCGCCAGGGGGCACCTTTGGCGTCATCATGCAGACGCGGACGGCTTCTGCACAAACATCAAAACTGGACGCTTAGGGAATGAGAACGGATTGCAACATCTTTATGGAAGACTTCTAAAAAAAATGATCGAGTAGAAATTCTGTCTGAAAACATTTTCCATTAAATTAGCAACAGTCATTAAGTAGTTTTTCTATGAAACTCACATTTTAAGTGTGTTTTTGAGCAAGACCTCAAACCGAACATAGGACTGAATTGTTAAAAAAAGAGGTTTTAATAATATGGCCCACGTATTTACAGTCTGCTTTGCAAGCATTCTCTCTCGTGCTGTTCTCCTAATGATACTATTACCGCCTCTCCCGCGCTTCTTTGGGTGTGAACGCAAAGACATCTCCGCCTTTCCCAAACCCCCTCCTCTCCTGAGCAGAGAGTATCAAATTCACACTGTTACTCCATAGATCACTCTTTATACACCATCCTGCACAAAAAACAATAAAGGACATTAAAGAAAAGACCAGAAAACAAGGCGAGCAATGCTATCTTTTGACAATGCCTCATCACCACCTTTGAGAGTGAAGCAGGATGAATTTCATCTTCTACAGATTCTTGGCATACTTTTATTTGGGATGGCAAATATTCCTTCTCCATACCCTGTTCGTCCAGCCCGCTCACTCTCATCCGCAGCCCTGCCACATCCTCGCGCGGATAGGAAACACCGTGCGCCTGGGTGCCCTCCTGCCTTCCCGCCAGCCGGTCCGGGTGCGGGCGGCTCTCAACCGCGCCCTCAGCGGTCTTGCCGAAAGCGGGAACAACTTTCTTCCGTACAACTTGAGCCTAGAAGTGGTGGCTCGGGAAGCCACAAGCGGAGACCCAGAGTCGCTCTTCAGGTGTGTGTGTCAGGATATTGTGGTCCAGGGAGTCTCGGCTGTGCTCGCCTTCCCGCAGACGCAGGAGGAAATAGTACAAATGGAATTTATGTCCTCTTTTTTGGAAATTCCTTTTATAAGCATCATTGAGCACGGAGAACCTCTCAGAACCCAGGTAAAACGTTTCATTTGAGCGGCAATCTATTCGACTTAACTTTTAATTTATGTGTTGATTAGTAGTTTAGTTTTTAATGCGTAATGAAGCATGCACAACTAACACCTGTGACTCCTTTGATGCGCAAACCTAAGCTACAGTAGCCTACATGACTTGCATACATGTTCAACTTCACTGGCTCCAAAGACTCTTGAATTATATATCTTTTTAGTTTTATAAGTGTCGATTTTACACAAACATGCATTTTAAAGATTAAATCCGAGCCATTTTACGCACAGTTCAATTGCTGACGTGTGCGCTTTTTTCCCTTGCATTTACGATTTTGTGATAATTTGGAGCAAACATAAGGCTAACTTTGCTTTTAAGATTTGATTCAAAAGTAAAATTCCACATTATACAAGCCGATAGCTAATAACACGGCTTTATTTCCTGATTGCCTGCATTTTCTCATGGGTTGTTCGTCCTTGACCGAAAACAATTTGGTTACAGAAGTGCTCTGGTCTTCTGGATTCTTCAGATTGGTGAAAAACAATAATTTCTTTAACAAAATAATATGCCTAAATTATAAATGATTTTACGTAGAGCTATTAGATTCAGAGCACACAAGACAATTCCCAAATATGTAATGCTTATTTGCACTGTAAAAAAAAAAAAAAAAAAAAAAAATTGGCAGCTGTGGTTGCCAGAATAATTATGTAAAAAAAAAAAAAAAATACAAATAAAAAAATGGCAGCTGTGGTTGCCAGAATAATTATGTAAAAAAAAAAAAAAAAAAAAAAATTAAAAATGTAAACAACTTTACAGAACAACCTGTACATTTTACAGCTTAAAACTGGTGTAATTTACATGACCACGTACATTTTTTTTATTTAAATTTACAGTAAAACAACGTCATAAACTGTCTTAAATTAGCCATCTGAAACAGTACAAATCAGCTTTTTACTTTATAAGGTATTTGTTAGTCACCGTAGTAACTACAGAAGAGCACATGATGACATGAAGTTCACCAATAGTGGCTCTTTCAGGAACAATGGCCAATAAACATGTAGAGACAGTGCTCAATGTCACTCACACAAACACTAAACACCATCAGGGTAACAAATGTGAAATAAAAATAATGTAATAAACATTAAATAAACTACATTAAATAGAAAACAGAACATCCCAATGTACATAACTGATATTAAAAATAAGAAGAAACATAACTATTCCCATAAAATATAATGAAATGTAATGGGTCACGCAGGGAATTGTGGTAACGCCCGATTACTGCTTTTTACTGTAATTTTAACAATAATTTACTGTAAAAAGTAAATGTACTCTCTTGTTAAACATAATGTACATTTTTTTAACCATTCATTATACAGGAAAGTCATATTTTTTCAATCTAAAAAATTTAATTTTTACAACATCTTTTTGTAAAAACTACTGTATTGTCTTTTAAAATATATTACATTTTTTTACTGTATATTTTACAGTTAATATTCATTAATCAATTAACAATTTATTTCTGTAGCATTTTTACAGTCTTTTACTGTTAAAATTACAGACATTTTTTACAGTGTGGGGTTAATAATCAAAACAAGGTGCTTGTATAACATTTTATGTAAGACCAACTAATTAACCACCATGCCCTCAATTTACAGGCAACTCACAAATTACTTTAAATATCCTTATTTGTATTTATTTTTTCACTCTCAATGGTGTCAGTGGTGATTCTTTTCTTTTTTCTTTTCTTTTTTATCGAGATTTTGGCTTTACTCTGAGAAAGCAGATTGATGTGTACTAGCTGATCTTTCCCTCAGGTCACAATAGATCTCCTCAGCTTGTGTGTTGGTTGGACTCTTTGGGAAAGCACCTGGTCCATAAGAGAGTATATTTCTCAGAATGATATGTTCTCTCAGGCAGAAATACTGTGTGCCACATTGCATTGGCTCAGTCAGGTATGTCATACGCTGACATGCTTTCAAAGACATGAGTGCCGCCTCTTCTGTTCATGACTGTCAAATGAGATGTTAAGGTAAAATGCTGGAGTTAATGATATGGCCCCGAATACATTAGGTGGTTAAAATGACATTTAATGTTGTTTTTGACAGCGGATGTATAAATCATTGTTTGAATATAATTCAAATGCATTTGTCCTTTCTGTTTGTTGGTATGTTTGATTCGGAATTGTTGACATACATTCACTGACATGTTTAACAAGCAGTTTAACAAAGAATTATGTGTTTTAGAGTTCATTTTGAGTAGATATTTTGCACCTGTCTTGGCTGCAGAGGTAGTCTACTTGTTGGAGGATTTGGCATGCACCGCCAGTTGAAAAGTGCTTACATCACAAGGTACTTAAAGAAATTAAAAGGGGAGAAAATACTGTAAATCTTACAGCCAGTATACATTTGTCTTGTTTAATGTCCATCCATTATAATCACTTTGGAAGCTTTGTAACTAACTGTAAAAGTATTTCAGTGGTCCGGTGAAATCTAGTGGCACATATTTTTTGTAATCCATTTCTAATCATTGCTCTAAACTTGAAAGGGTTTTATCTCTGGTACCAAGCACAACAAGGCCATTGTTTGGTGTTAAAATAACAGCTCAAGAATGATTGAATGATTACAGACAGGCTCTCAAACATGTCTGAGTCATGATGCTGACACCGTACAACCATCAGGAGATCAGACATTGACAAATATCATCTCACAGTACAAGCTGTAAACCTTCTATGTCCTTCTGCAATCTGCCAATCATGGTAAAAGCTCAGGGCCCTCTGCTCTGCTCTAGCATGTGACACCGCTCAGGCTAAAATAAAGGCTGGGTTATAATAGGGGCTTGTGAACTGGCTGCTGCTTTAGTGCTTATGGGACGCTCTGGAGCTCTGAGGCGCTTGGATACTTCTTCACTTGATCTGCTAATCTTGCTGTTGGAGAAATATGTGTTCTTCAGCAGTCTGGCTTTCGCCTTGTGTTCTTTTTATCAGTTGTTTGAGCTGTGCAGCTTCGTGTTGAGATACACACAAGACTCCCAGTACAAGCTTTTTACCTCATTGTGTGTTATTCTCACAGTCTGCATCCTGGAGAATGTTAGGACAGTTTAAGTAAAATGCAGCATTGCAATTGGTAGGTTTTGCCTAAATTCGAGCATAAAAACTATATTTTATAGGTTACAATCAAAGGACATTTGATTGAACATGTTACAGTTATATTTGTTCTTTGTCTCATCTGTAGTCATGTCCAGCTATACTTGTTTGAAATCTATTAAAATCAAATTTAAAAGATTGACCGGTGAAATGCCATAAAATGACAGGGACACCCAATGCATGGACCCAAAACTCAAAACTCTTTATTATGTACGGGAGTGTGTAGAGCATACAGCTGTAGCTGTAGCAATGTCATGCTGTAGAACTATGATGTAGAACTTCACATGATAAACAAGTGCTTGCAGTACTTTTACGCTGCTGAAAAATCCTGAGACAAGCAACCCACATTTGAAACTCTTGTATTATCCTCCTGAACACACATGGTTATACAGTTGAAGTCAGAAGTTTACATACACTTAGGTTGAAGTCATTAAAACTCATTTTTAACCACTCCACAGATTTCATATTAGCAAACTATAGATTTGGCAAGTCACATACACTAAGTTAACTGTGCCTTTAAGCAGCTTGGAAAATTCCAGAAAATGATGTCAAGAAAAAAATTCTGGACCTCCACAAGTCTGGTTCATCTTTGGGAGCAATTTCCAAAAGGCTAAAGGTACTACGTTAATCTGTACAAACAATAGTATGCAAGTATAAACACCATGGGGCCACGCAGCCATCATACTGCTCAGGAAGGTCTGCTAGAGATGAACGTAATTTGGTGCGAAAAGTGCAAATCAATCCCAGAACAACAGCAAAGGACCTTATGAAGATGCTGGAGGAAACAGGTAGACAAGTATCTATATCCACAGTAAAACGAGTCCTATATCGACATAACCTGAAAGGCTGCTCAGCAAGGAAGAAGCCACTGCTCCAAAACCGGCATAAAAAAAATCCAGACTACAAGTGCACATGGGGACAAAGATTTAACTTTTTGGAGAAATGTCCTCTGGTCTGATGAAACAAAAATTGAACTGTTTGGCCATAATGACCATCATTATGTTTGGAGGAAAAAGGGTGAGGCCTGCAAGACGAAGAACACCATCCTAACTGTGAAGCATGAGGGTGGCATGTTGTGGGGGTGCTTTGCTGCAGGAGGTACTGGTGCATTTCACAAAATAGATGGCTTCATGAGGAGGGAAAATTATGTGGATATATTGAAGTAACATCTCAAGACATCAGCCAGGAAGTTATATACTATAGCTTTCGAACAGTTGAATTAAAGCCACCATAGCTGTTGCATAACTAATAAAACTTTTGCTTTTTTTATCCAATTTATCACAATGCGATAACATTTATCGCAGTCCTAAGAGAAATGTTAAAGTGTTAGTTCACCCAAAAATGGAAATTCTCTCATCAGTTACTCACCCTCATGCCATCCCAGATGTGTATGACTTTCTTGTTTCTGTAGAACACAAAGAAAGATTTTTAGAAGAATATCTCAGCTCTGTAGGTCCATAAAATGCAAGTGAATGGTGGCCAGAACTTTGAAGCAGATAAAGGCAACATTAAAGTAAGCCATACGAGTCCAGTGGGTTAATCAATGTCATCTGAAGTGATCTAATCGGTTTTGGGTGAGAACAGACCAAAATGTAACTCCTTTTTCATTATAAATCTCCAGAAGAAAGAAATGTATACACATCTGAGATGGCATGAGGGTGAGTAAATGATGAAAGAAGTTTAATTTTAAACTGGCAGTTGATAACGGTTGCTTAGTAGTATTCAAGTTTTAATAGAAATCAGTTTGCACCAAACCAAAACCCTTTAGATATTTCACCCTGATCCTTAAGCCTGTTTCACACGTGAGTGTGGCGTGAGCGGGGCGGTCGCATTGGACATTCACACTGGCCATGTCTCTTCTGCGAGAAACAGCAGTGCCTCTGTGCAGAAAATAAAGTTATCTATGGGGTACTATGCCAAAATTATTCTTCAATAAGGTCGTAATAAGCTGAGGTTATTGCTGCTTTAAGGACAACAGTGGGCAGTCATGTGCACTTCATCTTCATGAGCACACTTGGTTGTGATTGGTTAATATTGTGTCTTTACTGTACACCTATATACACAGAATGGCAAAAGGTCCGGCAGTTGAGTTTACTTGCATGCAGACATTTAAATTGTAGTGTACTATAGGTTCGGTTTGAATAATTTTGATTTGCTTTTATGTCTTTTCTATAATCCCCTGATTACTTTTGTGTTGTACTCACTGATATATAATATAGAACTGGATTGCTCATGATGTCATAACACTGCTCTGCCATAAACTGATACGCTAGGTTTAAATGGCAAACAAACACGTATTTATGACATGTATCCATGTATGACTACAGAGAGCACTTCAATATGAAAACAAGCAAATCCCGGGCATTTAAGGCGATTTAGAAATCCCAGTCTGACTTTTTTTTAAGTCTCTTTCGGGGGTAAGGATGTATTGTCACCCTAAACGAGCAGATATTACAGCTTTTCCTACTTACATTACAACTTGTTGACAGTTTAGCCTCTTCCTTTGGTGACTGTTATGCTGCACTGATAGACTGAACACCGGGGCAGGTGAATGCTCTGACATCACAATCCGCGTATATCTTCTCCCTCATAACGAATATTATCCATAATGAGCAAATTAAAAATTAAGCATGATTGTCACTAGAGGGCAAAATGCAGCTGTCGGATCCACAGGTTGGAGACGGTGAAACGAGGGTTTTTTCGTCTGTCAGTGATTGATGCTCTATGAGATTTTGGGCATACCAAGATGGCCGCTCGAACACTTCCGGTGACTTCACATCCTGCTGCCAGTTTACCGCTGAGTCAGTGATCCAGTTCTATATATATACAGTATATATCAGTGGCTGTACTGCACCCAGAGCTGCTGAACTCAGCGTGAGCTGCGCGGCAAAAATAGGCTCAACGCCGAAACTATCAGCTCACTGCCGTATCTGGGATGCTTCTGGGACGCGTCAACGCGCGACTTACGCTTGCAGTGTGAACGGTGTAATCTGTAAATGTGGGCTCCGAAACTAAAACACGCCGCTCATGCCTCACTCACACCACGCTCATGGAGGATGTGTGAACCTGGCATTACTGTGTTGTGAAAGATACCATAATTTGCTAAACATAAAATGTATGAGATTTAAAGGTCACTGAGGACTATTGCTTGCACAATGAAACTATAATGGGGTAGTTTACATGAAATGTCAAGCAGTGTCCAGCAGTGTGACATGTCTAAAACTATTTAAAATAAAATGTTTCTACTTATTGTATAACTATAATATACACTATATTGCCAAAAGTATTCGCTCACCCATCCAAATAATTGAATTCAGGTGTTCCAATCACTTCCATGGCCACAGGTGTATAAAATGAAGCACCTAGGCATGCAGACTGCTTCTACAAACATTTGTGAAAGAATGGGCCGCTCTCAGGAGCTCAGTGAATTCCAGCGTGGTACTGTGATAGGATGCCACCTGTGCAACAAGTCCAGTCGTGAAATTTCCTCGTACTAAATATTCCACAGTCAACTGTCAGTGGTATTACAACAAAGTGGAAGCGATTGGGAATGACAGCAACTCAGCCACGAAGTGGTAGGCCACGTAAAATGACAGAGTGGGGTCAGCGGATGCTGAGGCGCATAGTGCGCAGAGGTCGCCAACTTTCTGCAGAGTCAATCGCTACAGACCTCCAAAGTTCCTGTGGCCTTCAGATTAGCTCAAGAACAGTGCGTAGAGAGCTTCATGGAATGGGTTTCCATGGCCGAGCAGCTGCATCCAAGCCATACATCACCAAGTGCAATGCAAAGCGTCGGATGCAGTGGTGTAAAGCACGCCGCCACTGGACTCTAGAGCAGTGGAGACGCGTTCTCTGGAGTGACGAATCACGCTTCTCCATCTGGCAATCTGATGGACGAGTCTGGGTTTGGCGGTTGCCAGGAGAACGGTACTTGTCTGACTGCATTGTGCCAACTGTGAAGTTTGGTGGACGGGGGATTATGGTGTGGGGTTGTTTTTCAGGAGCTGGGCTTGGCCCCTTAGTTCCAGTGAAAGGAACTCTGAATGCTTCAGCATACCAAGAGATTTTGGACAATTCCATGCTCCCAACATTGTGGGAACAGTTTGGGGATGGCCCCTTCCTGTTCCAACATGACTGCGCACCAGTGCACAAAGCAAGGTCCATAAAGACATGGATGAGCAAGTTTGGTGTGGAAGAACTTGACTGGCCTGCACAGAGTCCTGACCTCAACCCGATAGAGCACCTTTGGGATGAATTAGAGCGAAGACTGCAAGCCAGGCCTTCTCGTCCAACATCAGTGTCTGACCTCACAAATGTGCTTCTGGAAGAGTGGTCAAAAATCCCATAAACACACTAAACCTTGTGGAAAGCCTTCCCAGAAGAGTTGAAGCTGTTATAGCTGCAAAGGGTGGGCCGACGTCATATTAAACCCTATGGATTAAGAATGAGATGTCACTTAAGTTCATATGCGTCTAAAGGCAGATGAGCGAATACTTTTGGCAATATACTGTATGTAGTTGTTTTTATTTAGCCTATACTGCAGAATCTTAAATATTTGTTTTGTTTGTTCATTTTAAATCATAACATCCGTCTTTTTGTTTAACATTTTTCAAAATCTTTTTGTCCAGGTTTAAATTGAATTTTAAATCCTACATATTCATCAGACTTCTGGACCCCAGCAGACTTCTTATTGTTATATTTATTTATAAATCTTTAGGAAAAAGATTAAGGATTTTATTTTTCAGTTGCTGAACAGATAAAGAAACCTAACTTAAGAACCACCCAGAGTAAGCTTTGTTTTAGGTCACGAATGGCCAGTAAGCACAATCTTTATGCTTCGAATTTAGCTGATTGTTGGCTAAACACTCAGAGTTCAGCAATTCATACAATCCAGCTGTAGTGTATCCTAATGAAACAGATTTTGTTGCAACACCAGAATTGCAAGGTGAACATTTAAGTGACCAGGACTTATTGTTATCTCACGGAGAACACAATGGTTTCTCGTCTCAGGAGCTTGAAGATGCACTTTGCTGGTGATCCATAAATATCACTATATTGAGGTATTAACATTCAAGCTGTGTCAGACTATGACTCTATGTTTTGTCTTATTCACTGCATTTCCTCAACTTCCCCTTTCAAATAAATAACTTCCATACTGATCATAGTTTAGAAACTTGATGAATTAAAATCTGGGCTGTAAATGCAATAGTTGCAAATTTAATCTCTGGCAGATGTGAATCTCATGAACTACCTAACTACTGTAATTACTGAGATCACGATCTTGCTCTGCCATTGTGGTGACCTTGTAAAAAGCATTTAACCTCATACTGTCCCTAAGGGACTGTCCCTGCAATTGCTGCACTCTTGGGCTTTTTAGATACAAGTAATGTTGCTTATCATTGCGCTACAATAATGAGCGGTGCTGTTCTGAAGTATGTGTTTCTTTTGGTAGAAAATAGTCTCACATAGCCAGACCTTTGACTGGACGACATCAGGTCTGGTCCTTAGCTTATTCAGGCCAAGAAGCGCTTATTTAGACAGGAAGAGACCATATGACTGACATCTACAGTGACCAACCACAGTTTTTACGTACCATTTAGGGGTGAGTTAATCTGAAATGCATTATACACAATAATGGACCGGTGTGAAAAATAAATATTTTAAGTAATGCTGCAGCAATCCCTATGAACAGTTGTACATAAAACTGGAAAAATAGAGGAAAATATTTCAGACTGTCATCACAATTTCTGCTCATCCAAAAGTAATAACTAAGGAAACAAAGAAGAATAGACAGTTTGGCTCATGGATACTCAAAACTTGCTACAAAAGTGTCTCAAACAAAACTCTTTCAAAAATCTGATGCCACTAACCTGGCAACCTTTGGAAAATTCAGTGATCCTCTGAATCTAATGATCCTATTTCATCCTCAAAAGCACTCATTGTAGTAATTCAGTACCTTGTAAAAGCTACAGTTTCCAGGCAGAAAAAAAAATCTGTGACCTAAAGCCCAAAATATACTTCGATTTTGACGCAAACGCTCAGCGTCTGTGTACAGTCGAATGCGAGCCTGTCAAAGTAAACTCCATGCGCGCTATGACTGCTATGAGACTCTGGACAATTTATCTTCATAAATTTAGACCCATAAAGATGTCTTTATATTCCTTCAGACTCGAGTTATACAAATGCAGGTATCACCTGACCTCCTCAAACACGCGCTCTTGATGTGCATATCTACTGTTGTTGTTTTACCTTCATCTCCTGTTATTTACCGGCGATAACGTGTTCATCTTGCGTTTCTTCATGACAGCAACAGCTCAAATGTGAGCATTCGAGAACAGGATGCGTGACGCAATTCTTGTCTTCAGCAGAGTGCTCGAGCACTGAACACTTTTTCTAACCACGCGTCTTTCAACTCGCAGACTGCCTATGCGCCTGGAATTATTTGCACTAATTAGTGGGTCCAAAAGGTGGCAACACTCACGTTTGAGCCGTTGTTGTCACGGAGATGCGCTAGAAGAAGACATAATCGCCGGTAAACAACAGGAGACGAAGGTAAAAATGTCAACAATGGATATGCACGTCAAGAGCACGTGTGTGAGGAAGTCTGAAGATACCTCCATTTGTGTAACTCAAGTCTGAAGGACTATAAAGATACCTTTATAGGTCTAAAACCTGAAGAGAAATAGTCTGGTGTCTTGTACAGTCGTAGCGCACATACACCAACAACCTGAGTATGTGCGCACCGTCAAATGAAGTATACTTTGTTCTTCTTCTACTAGTGTTTTATGGCGGTTGGCAAACCAACATTAGAGGTGCATTTCAGCCACCAACTGCCATTTCTTCATTACAGCAACCCTGATTAGTCCTTTCACTTCTGATTTACTAAGTGACACTTTAATATATACTTGTGATTGTCTCAGAGCCTGCTTAGCTAGATGGTCCACCTCCTCATTGCCTTAAACTCCTACATGAGCCGGCACCCATAAAAAGAATACCACCATGCCTAATTGCTGTACTCTAAACAGGTTCTGCTTGATTTCATACAAGATGTCTTGTCATGATGTTGATATTCCACTTGACATGCTTATAAGTGCTGATAATGAATCTGTGCATATTACTGTTGTCAATGGTTGTACTTCTTCTACCCATTGAAGGGCTTGAAGAATGGCTACTAATTATGTTGAGAATACTGATATATGGTCTGTTGTCCTGTTTGCTATAGTTAATTTAAAATGTGGGATATACACCGATCAGCCAAGCATTAAAACCACCTGCCTAATATTGTGTAGGTCCCCCTCGTGCCGCCAAAAGAGCACCAACCCATTCTGAGATGCTATTCTTCTCACCACAATTGTACAGAGCGGTTACCTGAGTTGCCGTAGACTTTGTCAGTTTAAACCAGTCTGGCCATTCTCTGTTGGCCTCTCTCATCAACAAGGCGTTTCCATCTGCAGAACTGCCACTCACTGGATGTTTTTTGTTTTTGGCACCATTCTGAGTAAAATCTCAGGAGATCAGCAGTTACAGAAATACTCAAACCAGCCCATCTGGCACCAACAATCATGCTACGGTCCAAATCACTGAGATCAAATTTTTCCCCATTCTGATGGTTGATGTGAACATTAACTGAAGCTTCTGACCCTTATCTGCATGATTTTATGCACTGCTGCCACACGATTGGCTGATTTGATAATCACATGGATGATTGTTGGTGCCAGATGGGCTGGTTTGAGTATTTCTGTAACTGCTGATCTCCTGGGATTTTCACGGCCAACAGTCTCTAGAATTTACTCTGAATGGTGCCAAAAACAAAAAACATCCAGTGAGGGGCAGTCCTGTGGACGTAAATGCCTTGTTGATGAGAGAGTTCAACAGAGAATGGCCAGACTGGTTTGAACTGACAAAGTCTACGGTAACTCAGATAAACGCTCTGTACAATTGTGGTGAGAAGAATAGCATCTCAGAATACTATTCTGAGATGCGGGTTGGCGCTGTTTTGGCGGCACGAGAGGGACCTACACAATATTAGGCAGGTGGTTTTAATGTTGTGGCTGATCGGTGTATACTGCTGCCACTGTACATCCTGAATCTGGTTCTTTTGATCCATCTGTAAAAATCTGTATCATGGAGTTGTATGTCTGATTTAAATATTTTTGCGCTAATATGTTTATAGGAAGGCACCTTTCTTGGTTATGAACTTCTTTATGGAGGTCAATTAAGGGCATTTGAAAAAGCCAAGGGGGTGTTACTGACACAGAAGGAGTAATTTCAATATCAGTTAATCCCACACCCTGTGCCTCCTTATTGACTGTCCATCCAAAGCAAAGTATACTTTGACAGGCTTGCGTTCGCCTATATGCAGATGCTGTGCGTTCGCATCAAAATCGAAGTATACGTTGGGCATTCGAAAAATCGGGCTGCTCGTGTTCAGTGCTCGAGCACTCTGCTGATGACGAGATTTGCGTCTCGCTGAGCGTTCGTGTCTGACCGAAGTATACTTTGGACTTTATGCTGCATTCCATTCAAGCCGGATTTGGGATATCCCTATTTGACATCTCCAATCTCCGACCATAAAGACATTCCATTACCAGATGCTCAGAAGACGTGAAAGGAAACAAAACTGCATCACTCCCGTTAGCTTAGCAATTGTTTGACTGTCACCAGAGACGTTTCCTAGCAACCCAATTGATAAACAATGCTTCAACGCTAGCATTTGTGCTACAGGTGTACGGTTATCAAAAGAGAATTTAATTTACTGTGTTTTGTACACCTGTCTCTGCAAACGTTTGATAAACAAGCTTTAATATAATGTAATGTAGGAACTTTTACTCATTTATCGATGTTACTTAATAAAAGTGAATGTTTATCACTTATTCTCCCTGGGTGCCTACATGCTTGTGTGACGTCTTGGAGAAATCCATTGCTCTTTTCCTACTAGGAATTTGGAAAATCCAACTTTCCAAGTTGAATGGAATGCAGCATTACTCCCCGAAGTAGCATCAAGTCAGACAATCAGATTAGAGCTTGACAGATCCAGCAAGTACTTTAAAGTGTTCTGTGCAGATGGCATCAGACCCTCAGTAAACAGATTGCAGGCTCAGGCTGTCTGTCTGAGGCTGAAACTAGGTAGAAGATGACTGTAAACTCTGAAGTAGACAAATAAGGTAATATGACACAAATTGATGCCACTTTTTTGAATATCACTTCTCACATGATTCAGTAAAATCATGTGTAACTTTTTCTTACAAGCTTTTGGCTATTCAGTTCAATATTCAGAGACTGCTCTCCAACAGCACACCAGCAAACTTCATTTCTTTAATCTTATTCTCAGTTATAATTGAATAATCTTTAACCTCTCTTTTAATTGACTCGGGCGATTTCAATATATGTTGCAATAGGGACAGGAGTCATTTATGACATAGATCAGCGTAGGGCAAAAATCGATAGGAATTTAATAAAAATTCAAAGAGCCACTGATAGGATGACATGGTGTGTTGAAGAAAGCGTGCTCCGTTACTCGCTGTTAATGGGGTTTATACACTCCCTTCAAGACCTTAACACTCGTTTAAAGTGAGAAAACCTTGCCTGTATCTCAGCACAGGCCAGTACAGTCTTTCAGGCATTTCAGTAACGTGAACTAGAGGGAAGTGATGCACTGCATGGATCCTCTATTTACTGATTATTATTTATTGTCCATGATCAAGTAAAGGAGAAAGGACCTCTTACAAAACAAACCCATGGGACTTGTGACAAAAATCAATTAATTTGTAGCCTTTGTTAAGCAGGATTTAATTACCATAGAAGCACATCAAGTCTTAAAGGAATAGTGTCACGCAAAAATTATAATTCTCTCATCATTTACTCACCCTTATGTTGTCTTATTCTTATATGACTTTCTGTCTTCCATGAAACATAAATGCAGATATTTTAATGAAGATATACTGTAATGTATGTTTGTCCATACAATGCAAGTGAATGGTGACCACATTTTCAAGCTCCAAAAAGGACATAAAGGCAGCATAAAAGTAATCCATAAGACTGCAGTGGTTAAATCCATGTCTTCTGAACAGACCATACTATAAAGTATAAAGTATTAGCAAGTAATTCAAAAAATTCCTTGCTAATCATGATTTCAAGCTCGATTACACCACGCATGCGTCAAGCTCTAGGACATGTAATCGAGCTTGAATGCATTACATCTCAGGTGATGTACCCTCTCCGCTGGTACCTGTCTGCTCCCACATATTTTTCTTTTTCAGATAATTTTCAGAGTAATTTTCTCCTCAGGAAGTATAGTCTGTTTGGATAGAACAGGGCTTCCTCTGCCATTGCTCTCAAATCTCATTTGTGATTGTATATATTCGAACTTGCCTCCTAACAATGCCTTGTGTCGATGACTTTAAACATCATTGGTTTGCATGTCTCTTGACCATTCACTACACACTGAGTTTGAAAATGCACAAGCATACAGTGAAATTTGAAAGCTATGACAGAGGGGAAGTTTTTTCAGCTAAATTTTGCTGTGTTCCTAGAATAAATCTAAGGTATGGCCTTAAAAGACTTGAAACATGACACACACGACATGTGGACCATTTTTATTAAACTTTCATGGTTCTCTTTTGTGACTTTCCGGAGTGGTGGTGGCGTTGTGGGCTAAAGCACAGAACTGGTAAGCAGACGGTTGCCGGTTCAATCCCCACTGCCACCACCACTGTGTCCTTGAGCACTTAACTCCAGGTTGCTCCAGGGGGATTTTCCCTGTAATATGTGCACTGTAAGTTGCTTTGGATAAAATAATCTGCCAAATGTAAATGACTTTCCATTTTCATGTATATCTCCTTTTGTGTTCCATGAAAAAAAGTAAGTCACCTGGGTTTGGAACAGCTTGAAGGTGAGTAAATGATGACAGAATTTTCATTTTAGGTAAATTATTTATTTTACTAACATACATTCCTAAAACACCCATCTATTAAATATAAACACAAATTTACTGTAAGCAAAAAAGATATGTTGTGTATGTTATTGAGGCTGCTGTAACAGTCAAATGAAGTACAAGACTTGACTGTGAATTACAGTCTGCCTTGACATCCCCACAACGATGCGGTTGCGTAATTCGTCTCTGCCTGATGCACTGTCTCCTGTCTGGATCTGTGGTGACTGCTTGTTGTGTTGAAGCGAGGCAAACTTGATGAGCAGTGACTTAATAAGTTCAAAATTGAAGGAGTCCCAGAAAGGGAGGCTGTAGAGGTGGAGAGAGATACGTTATAACAGTGCACAGGTGTGAGACAGTGATAGGCAGCATTGCCTCCTGGGTACAAGGCTTCTCTGGGAGATTTCAACCCCTGATGTTTGGAAGTGACAGTGTGGCAACGGTGGGAATGTTTTGACCTGCTCTAACTGTAAGCTGGCTCTAGGAGAGAAACCAAAGGGCCAGTTAACCGTGATTCACTTTAATTCCCCCAAACACATAAGGGTGTGTGGAATTACCATTAATCTTTGTCAGAACCAGGGACTAAAAACAAAATGTTTTTCATTTCGTTTCATTCTGAGCAAAAATTTTAGAATTTTAGTTGAGAAGTTCCGAATCCTCCTTTCCAAATGGTAACCAGTTAGAACAAAATAAAAGAACAGCTAATAATGCTCTTTTTAAAATGACCGTACCCTTTGCTAAAGGGTGGGTGAAATACCAATTTCAGTATTGCCCAGATCTCTCAAGAGAAACAAGCAACCAGCTCTGGAAAAACAAGCCCCAAATAAGCTACTTGACTCATCAAAATAAGCAAAAATAAGCAAATAAATTTTTTCCTGTGTGGTGGATTTATCAGCATTGAAATCATAACAATCATACAGTTAATTAACAGTTAAGTATAATTTTTATTACAGATCTGCTTCTCAGTCAAAACCCGGCAGCATCAAATCTGTATAAATGCATCATATCTAACAATAATTCAGTGAAAACTTGGAAACAATTGAGAAATGTACTTTTTACCTCTAAAAAGTTACTGTGATAAACCCTTTGGCCTTTGGTTTCATAAAAACATTATCGGAACAAAAACATTTCTGTGTGTGTTTTTCCGAAATATGTTTCCTTATTACTAGGGGTACACCGATCAATTGGCCACTGATCTAGATCGTCTGATCTTCATCTTAAATCTGTGATCGGTGATCGTGCCTAGATTCAGGAGTGATGTTTTTTATTATTATTATAGAACACACAAAATCACATACACTTCTACCCTAAAGAATGAGCACTTTCTCAGCCCTCGAAACATGAAATTGCGGTCACTGGAGGGTAAGTTGTTGGAAATTCTAAACAACTGCAAATTTAAACTTTCAGACATGCTGTAATTCAGATGAATATGTTTGTTTGTTTTTAAAATGTACATGAATTACATGTGCATGAATTGAAATTGAATGTAATTTTACAGTGTGGGGCATTAACATATAACTTGCAAAAGTGTGGCACTTTTAAAAGAAATATCAGTATCCACTGTTAACAGTGTTAAAATATCGGTGATATCAGAGTTGGCCTCAAATTTCCTGATCAGTGCACCACTGCTTTATACCCTTCAGCTGCTGACTAGACATTTCTTTGGGCTTAAATTGGCTCCACTTCTGGCATTATAGTTTAGTATAGATCAGTGTTTCCCAAATTGGGGTATGTGTGCATACCCCTGGAGGTATGTGGTGAATGAAGGTGATGAAGGGGATACACGAAAAAAACTCTGAGATTTACCGTTCATTTAATTTCATCCCAGGCAACATTTAAACCGAGTTCATGGTTCTGTTTCATTCCTCTGGACCGCCAGAGGTGGTGCTTAAGCACTAGTGGATTATTGCAGCGCCAACCAGACAGGTCAAGAGAATATACCAACAAAGTCATGTGGTGACGTAGGCGGAGCTCTGAGGATGATAAGCCACAGTATCTCAGCATTCAGTCTCTTTCGCTTTCTCGCAAATATAGATAGGTCATTAATTTTCATCATCACGCCATCAAGTGCAACTTACTAGAGAAGCGAAGCTTTGTCCTCTCAAGCTGTGACAGCACTTTTCTTAGTTTGTAGGACTGTATTTTTCTACTGTTGTGAAGTTTTTCATCGATTTGGTAAGTTTTTTGTCATTTGTGTGAGATTGTTTCGTGTGTCGGTAGCACTCTGAGCGTCATGGTACTATCTGGTGGTTGGTGTTTACCGCTGTGAAAAGTTATGGTTCTCCTCTAACTTAATTATTTCTCTGCTGATTGTTGAATTCTAGAAGAAATCATGGTAGATCAGTAACACCGTAAACCTCGTGGTGCAATCCAGGGCGAGTTTTGTTCGGTGGATATTATCCTGTTATTCCTATACATTACAGTTTTATCTGAAGGGGTTGACGGCACATTAGTCCGATTATGGCTTACAGCGCTCTTGCTACCGGCTTTCCGCTAAGCTGTAGGATGTGTCCGAATGTCCTCCTTCCTAACGATGGGCATGATATCTGCCCATCATGCTTGGGAGTTTAGCATTTAAAAGTTGCTCCACAGACCTGTGTTTGCACTGCAGTTTGCTGCCTATGTCGGAGAGACAGCTCTGTCTTGCCGAGCAGGACCCTAACTAATCCGTTACACTCATGCAGCACGAGCTAACTCCACCTCGTGCTTAGAAACATTGCGCTACTGCAGCAACCAGTGCCTCCCCAACAAAGAAGTCTGTGGCTAAAAGTGACCGTTTGACCGATCATTTTCTATCTAAAACAGTTGCTGATCTCTCTTCTGAAATCACTTTAACCTGTTCCTCAAGCACTGGCGGTAGAAATTACACTGGAGAATGAGCAAAGTTACATTTACATATTTACATTTATTCATTTGGCAGATGCTTTTATCCAAAGCGACTTACAAAAGAGGTAAACAAAAGTGAATCATCTTATGGAGACAGTGGTATGAAAAGTGCTATACTACAAAGTTTCACTAGCATCAGAATAGTATTCAAAACAGATTAAAGTGCAACAAGAATGTTTTTCATTTTTTTATAATTATTAATGACTAGTAGTCGTTTTTTGAAGACAGAGAGTGAGTCAGCTTCATGGATGGAGTTGGGAAGGTCATTCCACCATCGTGGTATGATGAAGCTGAAAGTCCGGGAAAGTGTTTTGGTGCCTCTTTGTGTTGGTACAACGAGGCGACGTTCCTTAGCCGACCGCAGGCTTCTAGTGGGTGCGTAGCTCTGCATAAATGATTTTAGGTATGCTGGAGCAGACCCAGTGACTGTTCTGTATGCCAGCATCAGAGCCTTGAATTTGATTTGTGCATCAACTGGCAGCCAGTGGAGAGAGACAAGGAGTGGTGTAACATGCACTCTCTTTGGTTCATTAAAGACCAGACATGCTGCTGCATTCTGGATCATTTGCAGGAGTCTAATTGCACATGCAGGGAGGCCTGCAATGAGAGCGTTACAGTAGTCCAGTCTAGTTATGACAAGTGACTGGACAAGCAGTTGTGTGGCATGTTCAGAGAGGAAGGGTCTTATATTCCTGATATTGTAGAGTGTAAATCTACATGATCTTGCGATCTTTGAGATGTGGTCTGTGAAATTTAGTCTGTTGTCAATGGTTACTCCTAGATTTCTGACTGTTTTGGAAGGCGTTACTATAGTTGCACCCAGCTGCACAGTGATGTTGTGTTTAACAGCATGGTTGGCTGGAAAGACAAGGAGTTCAGTCTTGGCTTGGTTGAGTTGCACGTGGTGTTTCTTCATCCAGGCCGAGATGTCTGCCAGCCAGGCTGAAATTCAATCAGTCTCTGTGGTGTCGTTGGGCTGGATAGACAAGTAGAGTTGTGTGTCATTAGCGTAGCAGTGGTAAGAGAAACCATGTGCCTGAATGATGGGTCCCAGTGATCTTGTGTATATAGAGAAGAGAAGTGGCCCAAGCACTGGTCCCTGAGGTACCCCAGTAAGTAGCTGATGTGGCTTGGATAACTCACCTCTCCAGGCTACCTCGAAGGACTTACTTGAGAGATAGTAATTAAACCAGTCAAGCACAGTTCCTGTGATGTCCAGCGAGGAGAGGGTAGAGAGTAAGATCTGAAGGTTGACTGTGTCAAAGGCTGCAGAAATGTCCAGCAGAATCAGGACGGATGATCTCAATTCAGCTTTCGCCTATCTCAGCGACTCAGTGACAGACAGCAGGGCAGTCTCGGTGGAGTGTCCACTTTTGAAGCCTGACTGATTGTCATCCAGCAGCTTGTTCTGTGAGAGATAGGCAGAGATTTGATTCAAATCAAGGAACTGGGGAAGAATTTCATGATTCCCCCAATCTCACACATAATTTGGATTTTGATGCTTTGTCTACATGTGCTTCCAACTCTTTTTTCTGTGATTGTGTGGAGTTGGATGATGTTGCAGTGAACCCTTTGCCTCAGAATGTTCCTGTTGGTGTTTTAACAGTGGCAGATTGATTCATTTGTCAGTGAATGCTCCATCCTCTTCTGATGACACTCTGGTTGTACTCCAGATAGCAGTGGCCTAGCACTAGCAGATAGCAGTGGCCTCGATAAGACACCTGCCAAGACTGCCCAGTCCAAGATTTTCTTCAGGCAGTCTTCTATGTCAAATTATTTTGTTATGCTGCCATGTAAGGATTTCTTGGCTAAATTTTCTAATGCACTTACGGGTTTGAGTGTCCTTAAACAGCGTTCAAGGACTGCTTGTACTCTAGCATCTATGGCTGAAGCTGATTTAATTGGTGTGGGACATGCACCAGAGATAAAACAAGCTGTTGCGGCTTTAGTAGTGTCTCCTGACGAGGCACTATGAGGTAATGTTCATTGTCCTAGTGCACAATGTGGCGTACAGATTCACTTTTGAAAAAGGCATACAAGTCAGTTGCCTACATAACCCGAGTGGAGAACACATCTGCCAGTTACTCCTTGCTACCACCAGCACATTGGAGTCAGTGAACACTGATCCCTCTGTTCAGCAGTTTATGAAAACTGCTCTACTGACCATGGGACATGTGACTCGTGAGTTGGGTATGCTGTCAGCTACACTTCTGACAGCCCACCGTCAGGTGTGGCTTGCCCAGGCAAGGCTGCCTGAAGAATTTAAGATTACCTTGCAGGGCCTGCCAATTGTTCCAAGGCACTTGTTTGGGCCAAATGTCCCAGAGTTACTGGAAAAGCAAGTGAAGTTGTCAGAGGCCACTTTGGAGTTGACACAGGTGCAGTGTGGTCCTGCCTTTAAGGTGCCAACAGCTCAGGCTCGCCACAGTTTTTCTACACCAGAGCAGCGCTTCCACCAACACCATACTCCTCAACCCTAAGCTGCACAGAGGCCTCGGGTCATTGAGGATGCTCAAGGCTATCAACCTCCTCACCGACAATCATCTGGAGGGCTGCATCAGTGCACCCCCCCTCCCCCCCACTGCCGTATCCATAAAGCTTAAGGTACCAGGGCTGGCTGTCGGTCATTTCTCTCTACATCAGTTGGATTACTGGTGAGCCACAACATCAGATCCTTGGGTCCTGACAACCCTGAGCAGGAGTTATGTCCTTCAGTTCCGACGCCAGCCACCCAAAGTTTCAGGAGTCATCCCTACAGCTGTCAGGGATGCCATTCGTTCAATGGCTCTCTCTCTCACTCTCTCTCTCTCAAGATTTGTTCGCTGTTAAAAAAGGAGCCATTGAAAAGGTTCATCCTCTCAGTCAGAGGGATGGTTTCTATTCTACTTACTTCTTGGTTCCGAAGAAGGATGGTGGTTTCCGCACAGTGCTATATTTAAGGTGTCTGTACTTGTTCCTGAAAACTCTTCTCTTTCAGATGTTGCGCACAACTGACATTCTTCGGTCTGTGACAAGCGAAGACTGGTTTGTGAGCATCGACCTAAAGGACGCATACTTTCATGTTCCTGTTGCAGTTCATCATCGGAAATTTCTTCATTTCAGTTTTTAAAACCAAGTCTGTCAATTCAAGGTCCTGCCATTCAGTCTGTATCTGGCTCCTTGTGTTTTCACGAGATGCATGAGTGCAGCTCTGTCTCCCCTGTGGTCCAGGGGAATGCAAATCCTCCCTTATCTGGACGATTGGCTGCTTTGTGCCTCCACAAGACATCAGTCTTTCCACAACACCAGATTGCTTTTGGAGCATGTGCAAAAGTTGGGTCTAGCTGTGAACGAGACAAAGGGTTGCTTAATTCCGACACAATCAATGACATTTATCAGATTGACTTTGTACTGTTCTACAATGTCGGCCACTCTGTAACATGCTCTGGCAAGCAATATCATGCTGGAAATGAGACTACCATACAGAGGGCTGCTTCTGCAATTCCACTGGGCCTGCTCCACCTCTGACCTCTCCAGCGGTGGAACAACAGTTTGAGTTTGAGCCCCACCAGACATCGTCATCGGATGATTGCATTCCGTTGCATTCAAGCATTGACACAATGGAACCAGTGGGAGTTTATGATAACCAGTGTGCCCCTAGTTATCATTCCCTCTCGGTGGGAAGTACTCATGACTGATGCTTCCCTCAAAGGATGGGGGGCAACATGGAATCAAACGGGTGTGTGTGGCCGTTGGACTCCGTATCAGTCCACGGACCACATCAACCTGCTAGAGCAACGTGAGGTTTACCAAGCTTTACAGTATTTCCTACTGGTCCTGGCAGGCCACCACATGCTTGTTTGCAAGATTTTAACCTGGTCGCTTCCCCGGCTTTCATCGTTGAGGACAGTTGGCCTTCCTGGGTCAAGCAATCAGCTAGTGGATGCTCTCTCCAGAAAGCTTCTGCATCCGGGAGAATGGAGGCTTCACCCGGATGCAGTGCAGAGCATCTGGCAGCGGTTTGGGGAAGCAGAAGTAGATCTTTTTGCTTCGGAGGCGACCACTCACTGTTGCTTGTGGTTTTCAAGGACAGAGATGTCCAGCCCTTTGGGCAGGATGCACTGTCTCACAAATGGCCAAACTACCTACTTCATGTATTCCCTCCTTTTTTGCTGTTGTGAGAGACAGTACACAGGATCTCCTTCTTCAACCACAGAGTGATCCTAGTAGCACCTCGATGGCCAGCCAGTCCTTGGTTCCCCCTAATTTTGAAACTCTTGGTGGGCAGTCTGTGGCAGCTTCCTCTCAGCAGGATCTCCTCTCACAGCTGGATGGCAGTGTTTGGCACCCAGACCCAGCCCCCTGCAGCTGTGGGTTTGGCCTCTGGGTCCAGCCCTCTTCTAACTGACTGTGAACCTGCCGTTGTTCACACTATTGCTAGTCAGAGAGCTGCCTCTACGCATCAGCTCTATGCCTCGCATTGGAATATCTTCTCTTCATGTTGCAGAGACCGTGGGTTTGATCATATACACTGTGAGGTTCCAAGGGTTTTGAGTTTCTTGCAACATCTTTTGGATGCAGGCAAGGCAGCCTCCACATTGAAGGTATATATTGCGGCCAATTCTGTTTATTATGTTCATGTTAGTGGTTCTTTCCTTTGTTCCCGTACTCTTTTTACAGTTTTTTAAAGGGTGCGAGAAAGGCCAGCCCGCAATCCCCATTTTCTTGTGTGGGGTTTGTCTCTTGTCCTTGAATTCCTTTGCCAGTTTGAGCCTTTGCAGAATAGTGACTTTAAGTGGATATCCTTGAAAACTGCTTTTCTGTTGGCCATCACTTCAGCTAAGCAAGTTGGAGAGTTGCATGCATTGTCTGTTAGTGAGTTATGCATGTGTTTGTTGCCGGATGGATCCGAAGTTATCCTGTGGCCCAATCCATCTTTTCTTCTAAAAGTCCTTTGTCCTCAGTTTGTAAATCAGTCTGTAGATCTGGCTGCGTTTCAGTGTTCATCTCAGTCTGATGATCTAAGGGCTCACCCTTTGTGTCCTGTGCGTTATGCCTTAAGGTGTTATGTGGATGCTACTGCCCATCTTAAACAGACAGATAAGCTATTTGTTTGGTATGGTGGTGTGCGGAAGGGTGCTGCTCTGTCAAAGCAGAGATTGTCAAACTGGATTGTGGAAGCGATTACTCTGGCAAACAAGAAACCTGGAGTTATCTCTTGTCATTCTATAAGGGATGTTTCTACATCTTGGGCTGCCTTCAGAGGAGTTTCCAAGGCAGATATATGTGCTGCTGCTACCGTCATGGTTACTGGTGTAACCTCTGTTCCCTGATGGAGGGAACGAGACGTTGGTGTCGATGTAGTGACACTAGGGGTCACTCTTGGGAGCCCGAGACACCTCTGGTCTTTGATAAAAGGCCAATGAAAATTGGCGAGTGGTATTTGCATGCCACTCCCCCGGACATACGGGTATAAAAGGAGCTGGTATGCAACCACACATTCAGGTTTTACGCTGAGGAGCCGATATAAGGTCCGGCCATTTCAGCGGGTAGTTCAGCGTTGCGGCAGGAGGGATCAACGTCTTGTTCCCTCCATCAGGGAATGGAGGTTACACCAGTAACCATGACGTTCCCTATCTGTCACTCACTCGACGTTGGTGTCGATGTAGTGACACTAGGGGTCCCTATACAAAACGCCACAAGGCTGAATGGTGTTACGTGAACTGGCGGTGTGTGATGGGCAGACTTGCTGTGTGCCTCATAGCCAGCACACCAGGTTGACACGTAACCTCCCCAACACAGTTATGAGTGTCAAACGGCCCTTTTGGGGACAAGTCGACTACCCAAAGATAGAGACAGGCTTAACCCAGTCGTGGCCTCTTTTCCCCTTCTCTTTTTCCACTCCCTAAAAAAGAAGGGGGATTATCTGAATGGGCCACCAGGTCTAGTTGTGGGGTATCCCTCCCAAGGGAAAGACACCACGGTGATCACACCTCGCCCAAAGAGAGGAGGGATATTTAAGTGGAAAAATATGTCACATGGTCTTTCTGACCATGTGGAGAGTCTTTAAGGTAGATCCTACCCAACGGGGGAGGAGTTACTACAAACATGGAGACTGGGGCAGAGGGGCTCTGCCCAAGGAAGATGCAGTTTGCCAACAGGTAAACGAATTAGTGGAAGATATACATCGCATGGGGTTTGCCTTACAGGGAACTGCCACATGCGGAGCACCTACCCCAGAACTCTTAGTTAGCATGTGTACTGGGCCGGCAGCAAGTCTCTCCAAAAACTTGACTGCCACAGGGCTCGGAGGAAGTCAACCAGGGAACATAGTTTGTGAACACTACTGGGAATTAATGGCGCACGTCTTCAGCTCAAAAGAGGTGGAAGGTGCTATGTGCAAGCGATACACCCGGCTGGCTATCCCAGGCTTATCCGCTTGTATTGCGTACAACTACCTGGGATGAAACCGGTTCCGCCCGGAGGTTGTAGAACCTTGCAAAGGTGTCGGGTGTTTTTCAAGAATTTCAGTGGAACCGCTGTTTTCTGTTTGAATGCCTTCAAACAGGCAATCACAGACTGGGTGCGCTCGTTCGTGAGGTGCACTGTCAAAGAGACTGAGTCCAACTCCAAACCAAGGAAAGAGAAGCTCTGAAATGTGGACATCGTCTGCCTGAAAGACTGCGCCGTGACCTTCGTCGCTCGGAGAGCGAGGTCAGTCGTCGAGCGCAGTTACTGCATCAATCCCAGGGTGGAACTACCCTCGTGCAGTTCCTTTAGCGCCTTGGCGGACTTGCAGGAGAGCCATGGCATGCAGGGTGGAGGCGGCTTGTCCAGCGGCACCGTAGGCCTTGGCCGTCAGAGACGACGTAAGCCCACAGGCCTTGGACTGGGGCTTTGGGCACCCGCGCCAGGTGGCGGCGCTCTGCGGGCATAGGTGCACCGTGAGTGCCTTTATCCACCGGGGGATTGCCGAATAGCCCTTGGCCACCCCACCATCGAGGGTAGTGAGGGCAGGGAAGCTGAAAAGATCGGGACTGGGCAGTAAGAAGTGCCTCCCATGATCTTGTCAGCTATTCATGCACTTCCGGGAAGAAAGGAACGGGGGCGGGGCATGGCTTTGAGTGGCGGCGCGAGCCCAGGAACCAATCATCAAGCCGCGATGGTTCAGGGAAGAGCGGAGGGTTCCATTCTACCCAATGCTCGTGGCTGCCCGGGAAAGCATGTCGTCATCTCCGCGTCAGCCTGTGACTGGGCAATCGTCCCCAAAGGGGGAAGCCCAGCTGAGGCTTCTGCATCCGAGTGGATGAGCCCGCTCTCCGATGCTGCGCTCGAGAGCTCATCACTTTCGCGGGCTCCGAATAAGAGGTCGAACTCTCCGTGAGACGAGCCGGCAGACTAACCTGATCGGGGCAGATACCCGGATACCCAGCGGAGGCGGTCCCATTGGGGTCCCCAAATCACCCCCAGTGCAAGCCGCGCTGGCCTCATACCCGTGGGTAAAAGGACCGAGGCAGGGAGCCTCCGGGGTGGCTTGCTTACTTACGAAGGCAAGCCGCGACCGCATCATTGCCATGGACATGTCCTCGCAATGAGTACATGACCCATCCACGAAAGCTGTCTCCGCGTGAGCAGTGTCCAGACACGAAAGACAGTGATCGTGACATCAGAAGGCGAGAGATAACGAGCGCAACCAGGAATAACACACAAAGGAAAGGCATCTTTAAAAAGACGTTCCATGTGTGCCGATCTTTTAGAGAAATATACTCTTTTAGAGAAATATACTATTATTTCTGCCGAAGCGCCCAGGGGCATTCTCTGCAGTGCACCAGTGCAGAGAAGGGAGAAACTGCTGAAATGTGCCGTCAGATCCAGCAGAGGTGAATGAACAGTCATGGGAATTCAGCTCAGTGAGCATGACCGTTCGGCTCCGAAGAGAAAATCTGAATGAGTGGTTGCATACCAGCTCCTTTTATAACTGTATGTCCAGGGGAGTGGCATGCAAATACCACTCGCCAATTTTCATTGGCCTTTTATCAAAGACCAGAGGTGTCTCGGGCTCCCAAGAGTTACCCCTAGTGTCACTACATCGATACAACGTCGAGTGAATGACAGATAGGGAAATACTCTTTTATTTCTGCCGAAGCACCCAGGGGCATTCTCTGCAGTGCACCAGTGCAGAGAAGGGAGAAGCCGCTGAAATGCTCTGTCAGATCCAGCAGAGCTGAATGAACAGTCATGGGAATTCAGCTCAGTGAGCATGACCGTTCAGCTCCGAAGAGAAAATCTGAATGAGTGGTTGCATACCAGCTCCTTTTATACCCGTATGTCCGGGGGAGTGGCATGCAAATACCACTCGCCAATTTTCATTGGCCTTTTATCAAATACCAGAGGTGTCTCGGGCTCCAAGAGTGACCCCTAGTGTCACTACATCGACACAATGTTGAGTGAATGGCAGATAGGGAACTACAAGTGCTGAAAAAGTAATCCAACGTATTTAGAATACGTTACTGATCTTGAGTAATTTAATGGAATACCTTACAAATTACATTTTACAGCATGTATTCTGTAATCTGTAGTGGAATACATTTCAAAAGTAACCCTCCTATCCCTGCATATACAGCAAACCCATCTCATTAACTGGTAAACTATTTCAATATGTATATGATAAATACAGTATAACATGTACAAATATAACATGTTTGATATAAGGGAGTTGTTTTAAAAAGCTGATTTTGATGAATATACATATTTTCAAAATACCTTGTGTGAACGTTTAAGAAGGGGTAAACAAAAGGATGTTGCATGTTTAGAGGGTACGCCCCTGTGAAAAGTTTGGGAATCACTAGTCTAGATAATGTCCCTAAAAGAGAAGCATTTATCACCCTCAAGGTGCCTCTTTTTTCAGATTACAGTAAGCTCTACTAGAATCAGTTTTAAGTGTCTGGCCATGATAGAGTGAATGTGTATCTATTATATAAAGTTAAATTTAAGCAGTGAATTATTTGGTTGGCCAACGTTGTTCTGAGCACAGAATTCTAGTAAATGAGCACCAATTGGAATTCAAACTAGATTTTTGCATTTTCTAAAAAGTGGTGCTTGCCTGCACTAAACTCACTGCCACAGTTCTAGGGTGTTTTGGATGGTTGCCAGGGTGTTTCTATGCAGTTACTAAGGTGTTCTGATTTGTTAGTACATTACACCAAGGTTTCACACTTAAAGACATTTGTTTTTTGTTGAAAAATCAGTAAAAAATTATTGATATGAGATGAAGACTCAAGTTAAATTAGAATCAGAATCAGAATCAGAATCAGAATCAGCTTTATTGCCAAGTATGCTTACACATACAAGGAATTTGTCTTGGTGACAGGAGCTTCCAGTGTACAACAATACAAAAACAATACAAAAACAGCAGCAAGACATAGATAATAATAAATACACATACGTACATACACACACAGACACACACATACATACATACATACACACATACACATACGTAGTGCAAATCTAATACAAATCTGTTATCTGTTATGTACAGTGCAAAATACAAATCTGTTATGTACAGTGCAAATGTTTTTTTTTTGTTTGTTTGTTTTTTTTTTTTTTGTGTGTGTGTTCTAGAAAAGCTTTATTATTATTTATTTATTTATTCATTAATCTAAAACATTTTATTCTACATAAGGGTGGTCCACCCTCTAAGGGGCTGCAATGCCAGTCAAATGCAACTCACTTTATCTCTGTTTCCCCATCTACTATTAGACAATTTCAGTTGGGAAATAGTTAATCTTGATTGACAAGTTTGCCTGTGAATATTATATTTTTGCAATGACACTGGTAACTGAAAACATGCTGCTGCGTAATGCTGTATCCACACAGATTGGTGTCAGTATAAATTCCATGAACATAAAAAAAAAAACTTTACTTGGTACAACTTCGGACTTGGTACAAGTCCATCCAGTTCAATTAGAAGATACTTTTAATTGAAAGCATCTAACACTATGTGTGGACACTCCTCATAGAGTGATCCCTGCCTGCTTCCCTACTGGATACTAATAAATGAGTAAGATGTCCGAATCCTCAGTATTCATGAAACAGTTGGCGAACAATACCTGGATGACCTACTGCATCTGCTGAGATTCTGAAGTGAGCATCCTGGACACTCCCATACTTTTCCCTCTTTTCAACTTTAAGTGGTATTGGTACAAAAAAGTTGTTCCTTATGGTCATATTGTACAAAATCATAGAAAATTATTTATATAATACATTTGAGTCATGGGACAATGCCCTGGTTGCCATATGAAGTATGTCAAGGAATGTTTATACCTAAAGAATGTTCTTTATTAATGATTGAGAAGTAATTAATCAAATGCAGGACATACACTGAGAGTTTGCGAGTTTGGATGCAGAAATGTTGTACCTTCTTAGTAATGATAAAATTGAGACTGAGAACTTAAGCACAATTAGAACCTGTATAATGAAGGAATTTGTTTTGTAAATTACACTTGAGTTATAATTATGAACAAGTCGTCTGTGATTTCATGTACTGATTGGGACATGATTAACATCGTAGTTATTACAGAGATGGGATTGTCTATTGCCTGAATGTAGGTGTTACTAAGTTTTTTTGGGCATCACAAAAATTCATTGAAACAAACAAGTCTTATATACGACTATACTGCGACTATAGTGGCTGTTCTGGGCTGCATTTCCCAAAAGCATCATAAGCCTAAGTAGATTGTTGAAATCATTGGCGCCAGTGGTCTCTACAATCAACTCTGCTTTTGGGAAACGCAGCCCTGAGCAGTCTGATTGGACTCTCATTATTGGTTTATATTCACTTCTTTGAAAGTGCCTCACGGGAACCCAGAGTTTTGCTTTTTTAAAGAGAAGGAGGGGCAGGTCAAAATACATTTTTGTGGCAATCAATATTATGCCACAAATACTGTTGATTTAGCTTAACTTGTATTAAACCTGGAATATTAATTTATTTATCTTTTTAAATCACATGCATGTATGGAATCCCAGCAGTAGCTGGACCTCCAAATGTTATTTTACATAGAAAATTGGCCGAATGGTCTAAAAATTTGATGAAGGTGCACCTGGCAGCTCATCAAGAAATTTAGCTTTAGTCAAGGTATTCGTTGAAGGTCAAAATAAATGAGAAATGTTGTGAAATAATATATAGCAATCATAGACATTCCCATCCAGACAGGACCCCTGAAAAAAATTGTATGTAATTTTTTACAGAGGTTGTTGATTCAGACTGGATTAAAATCACAAAGTATGTATGTGAAATACAAATGTAAAAATAAAATAAATAAATAAAAGTATGTATCAGAAAACTAGTCTCTTCCACACCTATTTTGCCTTTTTCTGTGCACGTCTATTCCTCATCTCATGTACTCCTCCACTTCTCCTTTGTTCATCTACTTCATACTCAATGATTCACTTTCTCTTTTATTTATCTACTCCTCTATTCATCAATTCCTCTTTCATGAATGAGTTCAGCTGAGAAGGCTTTGGCAGGTTGAAGCGTGAGATGGGTCTCTGCATTTTTGTCCGCCTTTAAAACTAATCCTTTGTTTTTTATTCTAACTGCAAAATATATAGTATTTTGGCAAGCAACAGCGTCATTGGATTATAGCAGGGCTGAGCAGCTTGCCAAAAGCTGCAGCTTGAGCACCACCTCTACGAAGCCTCAGATATTAGCCCGTTTTGTCATATTGTGCTCCTGCTGTTTGGGTCGTGACCGCCATTTTCTGAACACCTCTCTATCTGAACAGCTGTTTTTGATGTGTATGAAGACGCATGGGAGACCCAGACCTTGACTGTCGTCTGCTCCAGGGGTCTTGACAGGGGCCGTGCTAAAGTGGGGCAGCTCAGCTCAGCCTAGTTGTTGTAATAGACTTTTAGGATAAAGGAGCTGATGAATGATTATTGTGATGAGCATTTCAACCAGCCGCTTCTCACCACTGACCACTGATCAGAATGTATCTGATATCTGTACCAAATCAACAGCAGTCGAGTCTGATATATTTACAGTATAGTGCTTGCAATGTCAGCAGTTATTTCTGGCCAAAGCACTGAACATACAGACGGTATTAAGATACTCAATTAAATTACTGATGAAATATTTATTAACAAAATAATTTTGTCAATGATAAAGACGAAACCAAAAAACTAGGCATAATGAGAAATCTTGATCTTCTTAGATCTATTTGCATACTGAATTGCATACTGGCATAAAATGATACATCCATGCATGATATGGTACAATTTAGTGTTGGATTGTGTTGTACTGTTTGTACTGTTTAATGCAGTATATAACTTCTAATTTGTGAGATGGATGTGTTGTGATGAAACGTTTATTGTGAGTTATTCTCAGTGGAGCTACAATGGTTTGTGAATGGCTTAATGGAGAATTCATAACAATCAATCTTTCCTACCTCCCCTTCCCAGACCAAAGGCTTATTTAAGTCATATTAACCAGAGACCTCCATCGTCTCATTCTCAAACTAATTAGCTAAATAAATACAAGCCACAACCTAGCAGATTCACTAAGAAAGCCGTAAGATATTACACAAAACACATTGATATAAGTGTTTTATATTTATTTACAGTATATGAGAGGTATTATATATCCATGGCATTTCTCTTTCAAAACTCAAAAGACTGGCAAATAACTAGAACATATTTTAATATTTATTGCACTAAACCACATTATTCATAGTCAATATTTTTGTATTTTATGCCAAGAAAATAAATTCTGTAAAAAAAAATTTTACCAGTGCCCAGTTGGTGGTGATATGCATGAATAATATGCCAAAAACAAAAGAAGAAGAGAAGAAAAGAAAGTGAAAGTGAAGATTTATAGTAAAACAAGGACTTAAATATTAAGCTGTTTCATACCCACACCTAACATATAGCTTCTGAAGATACAGATTTAACCACTGGAGTCATATGAACTACTTTTATGCTGCCTTTATTTGATTTTTGGAGATTCAAAGTTCTGGCCACCATTCACTTGCATTGTATGGACTTACAGAGCTGAGATATTCTTCTAAAAATCTTAATTTGTGTTCTGCAGAAGAAAGTCATACCCATCTGTAAAGGCATGAGGGTGAGTAAATGATGAGAGAATTTTAATTTTTGGTTGAACTATGTATTTAAGGGTTAAATCAAGCTGAAATAGGTCCTTAAAGCTACACTATGTAACTTTTTTTTGTTGTTGTTAAAAAACAACAAAATGTTATTAATGAAAGAGTGCAACAAAAATCCATCTTCTAAACCATGTCTTTACCCAAATACACTTTGATAAACCTATAATAATGATTTATATTTTAGAGCTGTCGGGACGGATTTCGTGGGAAATTGCATACATACGTCATTCGCCTGTGCGTGTCACATCATATCCATACACAGAGAAAATAAGCTCCAGCTACTGTAGCATGTGTGTGGGAGTAGCTGAAGCTGAAAGTTTGTTGTCACAACGAAAGAGAAAAAATGACCATGGATCATTTAAAATGACAAACCTCCAGGGAATCACCATTTGTAAAAACAAAGAAACCCTAAACAGAGCAGAGTCTTCAAGCAAAAAGGGAAAACCCGAATCAACATCGGCTTGGCTTTTCAGAGGTGGCGACAGCTCCGAAATCTGAAAAGATTTAAAAGCGACCCAGAGATGGCTTTTTTCTTACTCAACAGGTAAGATATTTTATTGATATGGTTTATGTAAAGTTGTGTAATCACACACACACACACATCTGTAATCGATGCAGAACATTTCACTTGCTAGCACATGTGTGTATTTTTCTTTATAACGGCAATAATTTATATAAATAAATCCTTTAATCCTAGGCTTGCCAAGGATATGTGAGTCTTGAAATCATGCTGACCACTGGTTGGTAACAATGACAATCTATAAATTAGTTACTACTGTAGTCTATTTGGCTAGAATATCCTGCAGTTATAAAAACTTTACAACGTTTGACCTTATCAGACTAGCAATCATTATGTCTAATGTTAAAGAGTGTTGCCTTTTGTAAAGTCATTGATTTCAAAACATCAATGTTTCCAATAAGTCAAAACAACAAATTTCGGATATCCGTCTTTTCCTTTCTTTCGTTATTTACTTGTCCATTCGCTCTGATAAGATGTCCTGTATCCAGTGTACATCGATGCCTCGAACCACATTCATCTGCCCAGAGGAGCAGAGCCAAAGCACGACTCTTGTCATTTCCAAAACAATGTTCTTCGGCAAGACACATGCAGTTTTATTTTTTTAACCACTAGAGGGCCAAAAGTTACATAGTGTAGCTTTAAGTAAGGTAAAAATTATGGGTTATCATGCACTTTTTTACAGTGCACAACAACATTTTGAAATGACAGCCCACTTTAATGCATATATATATATATATATATATATATATATATAGAGAGAGAGAGAGAGAGAGAGAGAGAGAGAGAGAGAGAGAGAGAGAGAGAGAGATAAAACATTATTATTATGACCTATTAACAGCTAACCCTTAAACTTAGTTTATGTTGGTATATTCAGATTTGATTCAATGATGTTAAATAATATTTTTGAAAATGAACTGGATTTAACACATTGATAGATAGATTTTTGTGTGTAATGCAAAAGTTTTTAAAAAATTAATATATATATATATATATATATATATATATATATATATATATATATATATATATATACACTATATTGCTATAAGTATTCGCTCACCCATCCAAATAATTGAATTCAGGTGTTCCAATCACTTCCATGGCCACAGGTGTATAAAATGAAGCACCTAGGCATGCAGACTGCTTCTACAAACATTTGTGAAAGAATAGGCCGCTCTCAGGAGCTCAGTGAATTCCAGCGTGGTACTGTGATAGGATGCCACCTGTGCAACAAGTCCAGTCGTGAAATTTCCTCGCTACTAAATATTCCACAGTCAACTGTCAGTGGTATTATAACAAAGTGGAAGCGATTGGGAATGACAGCAACTCAGCCACGAAGTGGTAGGCCACGTAAAATGACAGAGCGGGGTCAGCAGATGCTGAGGCGCATAGTGCGCAGAGGTCACCAACTTTCTGCAGAGTCAATCGCTACAGATATCCAAAGTTCATGTGGCCTTCAGATTTGCTCAAGAACAGTGCGTAGAGAGCTTCATGGAATGGGTTTCCATGGCCGAGCAGCTGCATCCAAGCCATACATCACCAAAGCGTCGGATGCAGTGGTGTAAAGCACGCCGCCACTGGACTCTAGAGCAGTGGAGACGCGTTCTCTGGAGTGACAAATCATGCTTCTCCATCTGGCAATCTGATGGGCGAGTCTGGGTTTGGCGGTTGCCAGGAGAACGGTACTTGTCTGACTGCATTGTGCCAACTGTGAAGTTTGGTGGAGGGGGGATTATGGTGTGGGGTTGTTTTTCAGGAGCTGGGCTTGGCCCCTTAGTTCCAGTGAAAGGAACTCTGAATGCTTCAGCATACCAAGAGATTTTGGACAATTCCATGCTCCCAACTTTGTGGGAACAGTTTGGGGATGGCCCCTTCCTGTTCCAACATGACTGCGCACCAGTGCACAAAGCAAGGTCCATAAAGACATGGATGAGCGAGTTTGGTGTGGAAGAACTTAACTGGCCTGCACAGAGTCCTGACCTCAACCCGACAGAACACCTTTGGGATGAATTAGAGCGAAGACTGCGAGCTAGGCCTTCTCGTCCAACATCAGTGTCTGACCTCACAAATGCGCTTCTGGAAGAATGGTCAAAAATTCCCATAAACACACTCCTAAACCTTGTGGAAAGCCTTCCCAGAAGAGTTGAAGCTGTTATAGCTGCAAAGGGTGGGCCGACGTCATATTAAACCCTATGGATTAAGAATGGGATGTCACTTAAGTTCATATGCGTCTAAAGGCAGATGAGCAAATACTTTTGGCAGTATAGTGTATATTATAAAGTCATTATATCAGCTAATTTGCATGCCCACAATTATTATGATTACATTTTAATGGGATTCAAAGAATACATGGAATTGTATTCTACCAAATATTTGTTTTTATTCATTTTAATAATGCTTTCACTGTCTATGTAGTTTATTCTAGAATTCAGAATATGTTTTTATATCTCTCAGTTTATGTTGAAGCCTGTACATTTATGTTGTACATTTATACTTATAAATGAGTGACATCATAAAAGTGTTTTTGACCACATGTTTAAAACAGAAGTATGTTTTTCTGCGATTAGTGGTTTGTCACAATATATCATGCTCTGGGAGCTAAGCACCAGTAAGCCCAAAAATGCGGAAATAAATAAGACCCCCCCCCCCCCCCCAAAAAAAATGCAACCCGCAACTGCCCATATTGATTAGCAAATTTATAAAGAAAACAAGCTGCTTATAGTTGCTATAACATCAAAGATGGTGCCGCAGATGGCTGCTTCATTGTGGAGCGCTCTAGGTTTTTTGATACTTTTGTTTGTTTGTCATGTTTTTTGTCACACTTTCCCAATCAGTTTCACCAGGGATGAACTGCTGAATATTCGGCATTTATTGCTGGAATATTGCTGGTGTTTGATTATTTGGATGTTTTATTTGACATCTTAGTTGGAGGCACAGCAGTGTTCTACAAGTACTCCAAGAGACGCAAGTGAGGAAAGCACACCGGCATGCTTGTGAAGCTTCGTCAACGTGGTTTTAGGACTCCGCTGCCAAGTATTCATCTGGCGAATGTTCGCTTCCTTGCCAACAAAACAGACAAACTGCTTTAGCTCACTCAAACAAATAAGGACTTTTTTAACTCCACTGCTATGTTTCACAGAAACCTGGCTGAATGAAGTCATCCTGGACAGCGCGGAACATTTAACAGGCTTCCTGCTGTTCAGAGAGGATCGCATTATGGAATCATCAGGGAAAACGAGAGGTGGTGGAACATGTTTTACATAAATGAAAGTTGGTGTACAGATGTAACAGCATTGAAGAAGATGTGTTGTCCTAATTTAGAAGCGCTCTTCATCAACTGTAAGCCTTTCTACTTGCCGAGGGAGTTTTCCTAGTTTATTCTGGTGAGTGAGTAAATCCCACCACAAGCATGCGTGAACGCAGTGTTGCAACAGCTGATCACATCACAGACACAGAGCAACAACATCCGGACTTTCTTATCATTATTCTGGGAAATTTTAATAAAGCTAACCTCACCCGTGAACTGCCAAAATACAAACAACACATCACATGCCCCACCAGAGAAAGAAATATACTGGACCATTGCTACACCACTGTAAAGGATGCATATCGCTCTGCCCCACATGCAGCTTTAGGACTCTCTGATCACTGTCTGGTTCATCTTCTCCTGACCTACACACAGAAACTAAAATCAGCTAAGCCTGTAGTGAGGACTGTAAAGAGATGATTAAGCAGAGCTGGAACTACTGCACTGATTGGAGTGTTTTTGAAACTGTAGCCACAGACCTGGATGAGGTCACAGATACTGTGCCATCATATATCAGTTTCTGTGAGAATATGTGCATCCTATTAGGACATTTTTATTATTCAGTAATGATAAACCATGGTTTACAGGAAAACTCAGACAGCTTCATCCTGCCAAAGAGGATGCTTACAGAAGTGGGGATAAAATATTGTACAACCAGGCCAGAAACACACTGACTAAGGAAATCAGAGAGGCTAAAAGAAGCTACTCTGAAAAGCTGAAAAAACCATTTTCAGCCAACGGTCCTGCATCTGTATGGAAAGGCCTGAAAGCATTACCAAATATAAGACACCTCCCCCTCGCTCTGTAGAGAATCGAAAAATGGCTGATGAACTGAATGTGTTTTACTGCAGGTTTGAAAAGCCCAGTCTCACAACCATCCTCCGTTCTGATCTTCACTTCACACACATACCAACAACTCCTGGAACACCCCTCCTCCCCCCTCCTGCTACTTAACCTGCACTTATGGTCTGTGAGAAGGATGTGTGCCTGGTCTTCCGGAAACAAAAGACTAGGAAAGCTTCAATCACAGACGGTGTCTCACCTGCCTGTCTGAAAGTCTGCACTGACAAACTGGCCCCCATCTTCACACAGATCTTCAATGGATCACTGGAGCAATGTGAAGTTCCCTGCTGCCTCCTGCATGCTCCACCATCATTTCTGGTCCCCAAAATCATAGGACTTAATGACTACAGACCTGTCGCCCTCACATCTGTGGTCATGAAGTCATTTGAGAGACTGGTTTTGGCCTACCTGAAGGACATCACTGGACCCCTGCTAAACCCCCTTCCGTTTACTTACTGAGCAAACAGGTCTGTGGATGATGCTGTTGACATGGGACTGCATTATATCCTGCAACACCTCAACAGACCTAGGACTTATGCAAGGATCCTATTTGTGGACTTCAGTTCAGCCATCAATATCATCATGCCTGATCTTATCTCAACCAAACTGACCCAGCTCTTTGTGCCAGCCACAATCTGTCGGTGGATCTTCAGCTTTCTGACAAATAGGCAGCAGCTAGTGAGACTGGGGAAAATCACATCCGGGACCCTCACTATTAGCACATGTGCTCCTAAGGGATGCGTTGTCTCTTCACTGCTCTTCTCCCTGTACACGAATGACTGCACTGCAAAGGACCCCTCTGTCAAGCTCCTGAAGTTTGCAGCTGACACTACGGTCATTGGCCTCTTCTGTGACGATGATGAGTCTGCATACAGATGGGAGGTTGAACCGCTGACTGTCTGGTGCGGTCACAACAACCTTGAGCTGAACACCCTCAAAACAGTGGAGATAATAATGAACTTCAGGAGAAATCCCCCTGCACTTCCCACCCTCCCAATCCTGAACAGCACTGTGGCAGCAGTGGAGTAATTCAGGTTCATGGGCTCTACCATCTCTCAGGACATGAAGTGGGACACCCACATAGACTCCATTGTGAAGAAGGCTCAGCAGAGGTGGTACTTCCTTCTCCAGCTGAGGAAGTTCAACCTGCCACTAGAGCTGCTGACTCAGTTCTACTCAGTCGTCACTGAGTCTGTCCTGTGTATATCTATAACTGTCTGGTTTGGTTCAGCCACCAAATCAGAGAGAAGGAAACTACAACAGACAGTCAGGACTGCTGATAGGATTATTGGTGCCCCCTGCCCACCCTCCAAGACCTGTCTTTCTCCAGAGTAAGGAAACGTGCAGGTAGAATCACTCTGGACCCCACATACCCTGCCCACTCCCTTTTTGAACTGTTGCCCTCCGGCTGGTGCTACAGGGCACTCAGCGCAAGGACAACCAGGCACAATAACAGTTTTTACCCTCAGGCTATTTACCACATGAACAATTAAACTGCCTTCAGGACTCCCATAGTGCAATAATGTATGAATATGCCATGTACATATGTAAATTCACTCATATTTAATTCAATAACTGTACATACCCCTACCTTGCACATATATTACTACCTGCACATGTACATACACAATTATATGTTATATGTCCTATTTTTTTGTATGTCTATTTATACTCTTACCTTGTTTTTTCTGTGTCTCACTGTAATGTTCTGTGTGCACTTGCTTGTTTCTCCTATCACCAAAAATAATTCCTTGTGTACATGAGCACACTTGGCAATAAAGCTCATTCTGATTCTGATTCTGATAATAAAATTTGTAAAATTAACAACACCAACCATGTAACAATTAACACAACATACTGTATGTAACTGAATAAACAACTGAAATACCGGAAACTCTACAAGTCAGCAACACAGGTAGAAAAGAAAATAGAAATTGACAAATTATAACTCAAAAACAAGTTCAAATTGTAGAAAATAAACTAGTAAAAACTAAACACATAGACAAATGCTGTTTCTGGTCAATAAAACTTCTCTTCTCTCCACTATGCTCTGCTTCAGTGTCCCTTTCGTACTCCTAAATCATCTGAGCTTTAATGAGCAGATGATTTGCAGGTGCGCATAGCTGCAAAAAGAACACACACACACACCCATACATGCTCAGAGAGAGAGAATGAGAGCACGAACGAGCAAGACAGAGAAAGATTGTGAAAAAGAGAGAGAGAGAGAGAGACTCCAGACCGAGGTCACAGACAGTAACACCAGGCAATACAACAAAATATTTAAAAAATAGGCCTAATAATAATATTGCAGGCCAAATCAGTCTCAAGACAGGCTGGGCCACCAGGATTTCCCCCGGTACTTCCAATGGCCAATCCGGGCCTGAAGGCAGCATGCAATCCATATGTCCAGTCCAATCCATATGTCCAGTCCAATCCAGAATACCTGACTGACAAATATAAACACAGCAATCCAACTCCTATGCCTACGTCAGGGGACTCATCCCCTGAAGGATTATGTGGAGGACTTTTGCGCTCATGCCAGGTGGACTTTAATGAGGTTGCCCTCAAAGACATTTTCCGTTTTGGATTAACTGAGTCTATCTCTTTGCTGATGCCAGGCGGTCAGAGTACCCACAGCATGGCTCAGTATATTGACCTTGCCCTACAGATTATTGGTTCTACGTTCACTGTGGGGGAGGCGGATGCCAAGCCAGAGTTCCACGTCATGGCCGCCAAGCCAGAGTTCCACGTCATGGCCACCGAGCCAGAGTTCCACGTCATGGTCGCCGAGCCAGAGTTCCACGTCATGACCGCCGAGCCAGAGTTCCACATCATGTCTGCCAAGCCAGAGTTTCACGTCATGGCCGCCAAGCCAGAGTTCCACATCATGGCCGCCAAGCCAGAGACCCACATAATGGCCACCAAGCCAGAGATCCACGTCATGGCCACCAAGCCAGAGTTCCACGACATGGCCGCCAAGCAAGAGTTTCACGTCATGGCCGCCAAACCAGAGTTCCACGTCATGGCCGCCAAGCCAGAGTTCTACGTCATGGCCGCCAAACCAGAGTTCCTCGTCATGGTCGCTATGTCACAGCCACACCTCAGCCTGCTTCATGCCCTAGCTCCCTACAGAACTTTGGGATTATGCTATGTTTAATGTGTTTTGTTCATGTGTTGGGGCGTCGGGAGCCGCCCCTTAGTGGGGGGGATATGTCATGTGTATTTTGTTGGTTCATGTTTTTCATGTCTTTTATTTTGAAAATCTAGTTCCTGTTTCATGTCATGTGGTTCCCTTGTCATGTGATTTCATGTTTCCCTCTATGTTCATGTGTCTTGTTTTCATTGGTTTATTGTCTTGTTATCATGTTTAGAGATCTTAGTGTTTACTGGTTATCTTTGTCATGTGTTCTCCCATGTCATGTATTTAACCCTCATGTTTTCCATGGTCCATTGTCAGGTAAGTTCATGTCAATTCTAGTTTATGTCAAGCCAAGTTTATGTCTAAGTCAAGTTCATGTTTATGTTTCATTCATGTTTGTAGTTAGGGTTTTTGGATTACATGTTGGAATAAATTTACACTTGGGTTCTTTACTCCATTGTCATCGTCTTTGTCATTGCCAGTGCCAGCAACATCGTTACAGACGTTACCAAACATTACACCATAAGACTCCAGTGGTTTAATCCATGTCTTCAGAAGCGATATAATAGGTGACGGTGAGAAACAGATCAATCAATTCCTTTTTTTCCTATAAATCTACACTTTCGCTTACACATTCTGGTGTGGAACTGACTTTCACATTCAGCCACCTACTGGTTGGGGCTAGTCAAAATTGGAGATTTATAATAAAAAAGGACTTAAATATTGTTCCCTATCTGTCACTCACTCGACATTGGTGTCGATGTAGTGACACTAGGGGTCACTCTTGGGAGCCCGAGACACCTCTGGTCTTTGATAAAAGGCCAATGAAAATTGGCGAGTGCTATTTCCATGCCACTCCCCCAGACATACGGGTATAAAAGGAGCTGGTATGCAACCACTCATTCAGATTTTCTCTTCGGAGCTGAACGGTCATGCTCACTGAGCTGAATACTACTATTCATTCACCTCTGGTGAATGGCGCGGCTAGCACTGGGGGCGATTTGGGGACCCCAATGGGACCGCCTCCGCCGGGTATCCCCCCGCGGACCTCCCATTCCCCAGCACGTGAGTCTGCCCCGATCGGGCTTCCGGGTGAGTCCGCTGGCTCGTCTCACGGCGAGTTCGACCTCTTATTCGGAGCCCGCAAAAGTGATGAGCTCTCGAGCGCAGCATCGGAGAGTGGGTCTCCCACCCCTGAGCGCCCAGCTGTGGCACAAATCCGCCCCCGATGTGACAGTCTCCAGGGGTCACGAGGACAGGCCTCTTCCTCCCCCGTCCCAGGCTGTTCCGGGGGTGGTCACAAGGAGCCAGGTAAGTGCTTCGATGTCCGTAGACTCAGCACGGCCACGACGTGGTGTGGCACCTCGAGCTCTGCCCCGCCGCGAGGCCCCACCTGCCGGTACGTCCGATGACGTTGTCTCTTTGGTCCCCCTTGTGCGGAAATTGGATGCATGGCTTGCCCTTTCCAATCCGTCGCAAGGGCTGGTCCGGACCGTCCAACTCGGCTGCGCGATTCACTTCACTGGGCATCTGCCCAGGTTCAGCGGTGTCCACTTCACCTTGGTGAAAGACGAAAACGCTGCTACGGAAGGGCACAATAGAACCTGTCCCTCCAGCCAAGATGAAGAAGGGGTTTTTCAGCCCCTACTTCATCATACCGAAAAAAGGCGTTGGGTTGAGGCCAATCTTGGATCTGTGAGTTCTGAACTAGGCTTTACATAGACTCCCCTTCAAGATGCTGATGCAAAACGCATTCTGGCGAGTGTCCGGCATCAAGATTGGTTCGTGGCGGTAGACTTGAAGGATGCGTACTTCCACGCCTCGATCCTTCCTCGACACAGACCCTTCCTGCGGTTCGCGTTCGAGGGTCAGGCGTATCAGTACAAAGTCCTCCCTTTCGGCCTGTCCCTGTCTCCTCGCGTCTTTACAAAGGTCGCAGAGGCTGCCCTTGCCCCGTTAAGGGAGGTTGGCATTCACGTTCTCAACTATCTCGATGACTGGCTAACCCTAGCTCACTCTCGAGACATGTTGTGTGCACACAGGGACCTGGTGCTCTCACATCTCAGCCGACTAGGGCTTCGGGTTAACTGGGAAAAGAGCAAGCTCCTCCCGGTTCAGAGCATCTCTTTTCTCGGTTTGGAGTTGGACTCAGTCTCCTTGATGGCATGCCTCACGAACGAGCATGCCCAGTACCGACTGGCCTGTTTGATGGCATTCAAACAGGGAACAGCGGTTCCACTGAAACTTTTTCAGAGGCTCCTGGAGCATATGGCATCCTCGGCGGTGGCCACCCTGCTCGGGTTGATGCATATGAGGCCGCTTCAGCACTGGCTCCAGACTCGAGTCCCGAGACGGGCATGGCGCCACGGCCATTACGTCGGTCTGTCACTGTCTTTTCAGCCCTTGGACTGACCTCTCATTCCTATGGGCAGGTGTTCCTCTAGAACTGGTCCCCAGGCGTGTCGTGGTCATGACAGACACCTCCAAAACGGGCTGGGGCGCCGTTTGCAATGGGCACGCAGCCGCCGGCCTCTGGACGGGTCCACGACTGCATTGGCACATCAACTGCCTCAAGTTGTTGGCAATTCTGCTCGCCCTGCGGAGGTTTCGGCCGTTGATCCAGGGCAAGCACATGTTAGTTCAGACAGACAACACAACAATGGTAGCATATGTCAACCGCCAAGGTGGTTTGCGCTCTCGTTGTATGTCACAACTCGCCCGCCGTCTCCTCCTCTGGAGTCAGCAGCACTTCAAGTCGCTGCAAGCCACTCACATCCCGGGCAACCTGAACACTACAGCGGATGCACTGTCACAACAGGTTACCCTCAGGGGAGAGTGGAGACTCCACCTTCAGGTGGTCCTACTGATTTGGAGTCGATTCGACAGGCACAGGTGCACCTGTTCGCCTCCCAAGAATCCTCCCCACTGCCCGCTCTGGTACGCCCTGACTGAGGCCCCCCTCGGCATAGACGCGCTGGCACACAGCTGGCCCACTGGCATGTGCAAATATATGTTTCCCCCAGTGAGCCTGCTTGCACAGACCCTGTGCAAGGTCAGGGAGGATGAGGAGCAGGTTGTCCTGGTAGCACCCTACTGGCCCACCCAGATGTGGTGCTCGGACCTCACGCTCCTCATGACAGCTCCCCCCTGCGGAATTCCCCTGAGGAAGGACCTTCTTTCTCAGGGAAGGGGCACCATCTGGCACCCGCGCCCAGACCTCTGGAATCTCCATGTCTGGCCCCTGGACGGGACGTGGAAGACCTAAGCTGTCTCCCACCTGCAGTGGTAGACACGATCACTCAGGCTAGGGCCCCCTCTACGAGGCGCCTGTATGCCTTGAAGTGGCGTCTGTTCGCTAAGTGGTGTTCTTCCCGTCGGGAAGACCCCCTGAGATGCGCAGTCGGATCAGTGCTTTCCTTCCTGCAAGAGAGGTTGGAAGAGAGGCTGTCCCCTTCCACCTTGAAGGTGTACGTTGCTGCCATAGCAGCACACCACGATGCAGTCGACGGTAAGTCCTTAGGGAAGCATGACCTGATCATCAGGTTCCTAAGAGGTGCCAGGAGGCTGAATCCCTCCAGACCACACTTCGTTCCCTCATCGGACCTGTGTAGTTCTTCAGGGTCTACAGAGAGCCCCCTTTGAGCCTTTGCAGTCAGCCGAGCTTAAGGCACTCTCCTTAAAGACTGCCCTCCTGACTGCGCTCACTTCTATCAAGAGGGTAGATGACTTGCTAGCATTCTCTGTCAGCGAAACATGCCTGGAGTTCGGTCCAGGTTACTCTCACGTGATCCTGAGACCCTGACCGGGCTATGTGCCCAAGGTTCCCACCACCCCTTTAGGGACCAGGTGGTGAACCTGCAAGCACTGCCTCAAGAGGAGGCAGACCCAGCCCTGTCGTCGCTGTGTCCGGTGCACGCTTTACGCATCTATTTGGATCGCACGCAGAGCTTTAGAATCTCTGAGCAGCTCTTTGTCTGCTTTGGTGCACAGCGGAAAAGAAGAAATAAAGTCATACACATCTGGGATGGCATGAAGGTGAGTAAATAATGAGAGAATTTTCATTTTTGGGTGAACTATCCCTTTAAGCTCTGGGTTTTGCCAGTGTTGTTGCCTAAAACAATATATATAATATACCTGGAGAGAGCTATCCATTAGCATTGCAATTTATCTCAATGGTAGTTGCTCGGCTGCTGCAAGCCGCCTCGGATGTACGCAACCCTCATGTTGCTATCTTAGTCATGGGCACTCTGTTTGTGAAACATTTGTTTTTGAGCCAGTCACTTGAGCTGTAAATGCCATGTGACTGATCCCTCTGGAGCTGCAGGAAAAAGACATCCTGACAATGTTGTGTAACAGTTAAAGGACGGGCAAGGAGGAGATGGGAACTGGCTGAACAGTCAATGTAAAGTTTAATCAGAAACTCAACATAAAACAAACATAAGGACTCACATGCAACGCTGCCGCGTGCATCTCTCTCTCAAACTGGCGCCTCTGGTTCCCCTTTATCTGTCTCTTCCGCTGATCAGCTTATTCAGAGCTGGGCATGCATCGTCACGGCCCGGCCATGCCCTCCTCCTCGTCACACTCCTCCCCCACCCGATTCAGGCCAGGGCACCACCATTCTGACAAACTCCCCCCATTTCTGGAGGGGAGACGCTGCCCTTCTGGCCATTCTGTCAGCCGATGGTCGACCCGCCTTCTGTGAATCTGGGGGAGAGATGAGGGGAGGCATGGGGAGAGGGAAAGGGCAAGTAGAGACACACAGAGATAGAGCGAGAGAGAGAGAGAGAGAGAGGAGAGAGAGAGAAGAACTTGCTCGCCAGCTCCCGGACGCCCTGTTGCCCGGTCCTCAACCGCTCCTCTGCCTTCTGTTGGACACCAGCTCACTCCTCCCCTGGCGGATGGCAGCGAGTCCTCCGGCCCCTGGCGGACAGAACCGCTCCTCCCCTTGTTAGGCTGATGGCAGCAGTTCCTCCGGCTCTCGGCGGCCGGCAGTGACCCCTCCATCCCCAGGCAAATGGCCGCGGCTGCTCCCCTGGTGGATGGCAGCGGCGAGGACTTGGCAACAGTGCATCCCTCCTCTCTCCTGGGTTTCGGCACCACTGTAACAGTATAAGGATGGGCAAGGAGGAGGCAGGAACCGGTTAAACATTCAACGTAAATTTTTACGATAAAACTCAACATAAAACAAACATAAACTTAAGGATACACATGCAACGCGGCCACGTGGGTCTCTCTCTCTCTCTCTCTCTCTCGAACTGGCACCTCTGGCTCCCCTTTATCTCGCTCTCCCGCTGATCAGCTGATTCAGTGCCGGTCGTGCATCGTCACAGCCCGGCCACGCCCTCCTCCTCATCACATGTTGATTGGCAAAACAAGAATGTGTACAGTCCCAAACTTGATTAACAAATTTCTTGTCAGTTCATGAACTGTGACATCAAAGTCAACAAACATGGAAAATTTATTATAAGTCATAAGAACAAACAAGAATATATGACTACTTTTGAAGGCCGTCATTGGAGAAATAGTATTTTTGCCCTGAAAATAGTGTAGTTACACATCAACCAACAGGGGCTAACTACTGAAACTCACCGACCAAACCCTGACCCCCTGCCAAAAGCCAACAAAGTCATTAATTTTAATCAGTAAATGACTGATAACTGGCAATATTCCACTACTGAACAGTTATGAACTCTGTAGCAATATAGCTTGTCCAGTGCACACTTGTTGTAACGCAAGACAAGGCCAAATACAGATGACAGCAAATGTAATATGTATGATATTCAAGGATTCTGGCAGGTTTCTTCTCTAATCAATTATTTTTTTATTCCATGAGCCAGATTCTATTATCATTCATTCTTTGAACTAAACTTTGATTAAGACAAATTTCACATCTGATTTTGACATGGTTCTTTCTCACTGCGCTGTGTTATGAGGCCTGCGTGTCATGATTGATTCTCCCTTTTGTCTAATGAAGCATTGAGGTGCAAGGGTTGATCTTTGCGTTCATCAATCACTGTGTCAGTATAGTGACGTTGGCTTCTCGATAGCTGAAAAGAGGGATCCCTGCATCATACGAGACAAATGTCATACTGTAATTCAGGAAATATGTTATCTGTTGCAGGGAATTTTTGCATTGTTATTCCTTGTTAAAATGGCTGCATTTGAGACAATGTTTTTTTTGGTCTTTTCAACAGACCTTAGTCAGGCTAGATGCCATATTTAAATTTTCGGGATTGAAAACAAGGCTGGTAGGGATAGATGTGTTGTCCGTTTACTGGTACTATATTCAAAAGTCACATCTAATTATCACAACCCAAGTTTTCAGGAGGTCTTTGTCCACTGGAATATTTTTCACCATGACATATTTTTAATGTTTCATCAGCTGAACAATTAACACCAAGGTATTTAACAGTACAACCTATTGAACAGACTGTACTGATCTGTCCCTCACAGCTTCATTTTAATTTGTGAAAAATTGGCATCCACCCTAACTAAAGTCATTAGCAACATAATAATTGTGGATTAAATGCAATACTATAAATGACACCAATGTTAAAGAGCCCATATTATGCTAATTCACAGGTTCATAATTTTATTTTGGGGGTCTACTAGAATAGGTTTACATGCTTTAATGTTCAAAAAACACATTATTTTTCTCATACTGTACATTTCTTTTCCCTGCTCTTCATACTCTGGCCGAAATGCTCTGATATACCTCCTGTCTCTTTAAAGCCCCCCCTTTCCGAAAAGACCAGTCTGCTCTGATTTGTCAGCTGGCCTAGTCTGTTGTGATTGGTCAAGATTGGTCAATGGAAATGTAACACCCCTTACCATAACTGAGTTTCAGCTCCTGAGTTTTCCTGAGCAGCTGTAAACACTGTTGTATCTATGGTAACAGTGGTGTCGGTTTTTGCCATACCAGCTCTAGCCCGAGTCTGATAATGAATGAAATAATAAAAGTTTGGAAGCTGATCGACCCAAACCACCTCGCAAGCATGACTTGAGCAGAACGTTTCACAGTGGTAAGTTTTAATTTAGTAGCTTTCTTACAAGTACAATATTGATTATTGTGAACCTGACAAAGCTTCAAGTAAAAGACACATAGTGCATCTAAGTTTTAAATCATCTTTTGCTGGAATGGGTGTAGCCGAACTTATTTCGCCCAAACTATGAACGGAAAACAGAGGCTTACTCCCTCATATGTGAATGAGAAGGGGATTAACCACCGGATACAGCGAAAAGTCACGTGAGGGGAGACATTGGCTCAGATTAGCGCTGATTCGTTCAATACGCTGTCAATCAATCAATGCGTTAGTGCCGCCTCTCATGCTCTCCTCCACGTTGGGTTCCACTTCTGTCAGCCAAGAACAGAAAGCCTCCTCGTTTCAAAAGTCCACCACACACCACTGGTCCCATGTGTGTGAAAAACTCAGATTTGGGCCACATTCAGCTGCAGTATGAACGAAGCCATAGAGTTTTTCCTTTGGTAAGAAGCAGCCAATAAAATAACACAGACGATCGCCTCACAGCACGCAACATGTCAGATTATCGCCTCACATCACACTCCAATGATGGCATGTTTTCCCAAGCTTTTGCAATCATTAACCTTCAACTTGAATTACCAGCATCGCTGACAAACACCATTGTAGCGTTAGATTGTTTCAGGGAAGCTGGCTCTGGAATTGTCTTTATCTTTCCAGTTTCTATGGTCAAACAGTTTTGTTTAGTTTGTTGTTAATTGGCTTTGCATGGTCTGTAAAGCATGACACTGTTTTCATCTGTTTAATAATTTCTGTTTAAAGAGTGGATTAATTAAGATGAACTTCTTTTTCTTTAGATGAGTAGAAAGTGACATGATCAAGTGATTTTGAAGGGCAACGTATTTTCATTCATTTTTATGATTTAGCTATTGCTGTTTGGGTCCTGAATTTGAGAACATTAACAGTGTGAGGTTTAGTCATTATTGTGATATAGTTCTACAAAAAGACAAACATTAGCTATGTTTTAAAACATAGAACCTTGCTGTCTTCCTGTCTACTGCCTACATTGGCAGCTACCTTCTAAACCCAGATCTTACTCAAAAGGGAACCTTATATAGGCTGATTTGAAACACACAGCAATTTCTGAAACTAATGCTGTCTTCACGTGATATCGGAATTAAATACAAGTTTTCTACTACTATTTACTACTATTTAGAGTTAGATATTACCATGTTGTTTGGCAATTTTTTTTATCTTAATATAAAACATATGGCAGAAGCTATTTACACTATATGCAAATAGTGGCAGATATTATTTGCACTCTTAAGCCCTATTTGGACGGAACTAGTTTTCCCTGAGGAGGTCAGAGAAATTCGTGTTTCACGACGTACTTTGTGATTTTAATCCCGTCTGAATCTGACAAGTCTGTATTTTTCTCACACAACATTTGTAAAAATTCCAGAGCAAATTACCTACTGTTTTTCGGCTGACTCAAGGGTCCTCTGAGAAATCTAATCCCGTCCGAATGCGAATGTCTGTGATTGCTGATTATTGTATTTTCACAATGCTTCTCCTCGTGTATTTTGACCTACTCAAACTACTGTCTAGAACACCTACTGCACACCTTTCAATTTGGATGTAGATTTTTTTCATTCCGACGATAAAATAAGAAAATTCAATTATAAAAAAGGACTGCTCAGACTGGCCACTGTAATATCAGTATCAGGTAAAATACTCATCGTAATTTCTCCGCTCAATTACATAATGTTATATTTATTTATTTCACAAATAAGTATTGTTTATTTCAGTGCGTTTATTATAAGCAATCACTTCTATAAACTCATGTGAAGTTTATTTTAATAGGCTTTTTAAAATAAGTAATTTATAATGCATAATTACAACCCCAATTCCAAAAAAGTTGGGACAGTATGAAAAAGTAAAGGAGTTATTTGTAAATTATATTCATCCTTTGCTATATTGAAAGCGCTACAACTAAACATTATATGATGTTTTACCTTGTGAATTTCATTGTTTTTGTTTTTTTAATGTCCAGTAATTTCAAATCAGATGATTGCAACACACTCCAAAAAAGTTGAGACGTGGGCAATTTAAGACTAATAACAATTTGATGAGTTAAAATAACAAGGCAATGTGAAACAGGAGATGTTAAACAGGTGAGGCAATCATGTCATAGTATATAAGGAGCCTCCAAAAACAGCCTAGTCCTTCAAAAGCAAGGATCATTTGAGACTTGTCAATTTGCCAACAGATGCTTCTGCAAATAATCCAGCACTTTGGAACAAAATTCCCCAAAGACAAATTAGAAGGATTTTTTTGGCATTTCACCCTCTACAGTGCACAATATAGTTAAAAGACTCAAGGAATCTGGTTAAATCTTGGTGCATAAAGAGCAAGACGAAAACCACTTCTGAATATGCGTGAGCTCTGATCCCTCAGACATCACTGTCTTAAAAAACATCATTCATCTGTGATGGATATCATGAACATGGGCTTGAGATTACTTTAGTAAACCTTTGTTAGTCAACAACATTCGCCACTGCATCCACAGATGCACGTTAAGACTTTACTATGCAAAGCAGAAGCCCTACATCAACACTGTCCAGAAGTGCTGCCAACTTTTCTGTGCTCGGTCTCATCTTAGATGGAAAGTAGAACAGTGGAACCATGTTTTTTGGTCGGATGAGTCCACATTTCAAATAGTTTTTGAAAAACACAGCCGTCATGTTCTCCGGGCCAAAGAGGAAAAGGACCATCGAAGCTATTATCAGCATCAGGTCCATAAGCCAGTGTCTGTATGGGCCAGGGATGTGTCAGTGCCCATGGCATGGGTAATTTACACATCTGTGAGGGCACCATTAATGCAGACAGATATGTACAAATTTTGGAGCAGCATATACTGCCATCCAGCACCGTCTTTTCCAGGGACATCCTGGCATTTTCAGCAGGACAACTTCAAACCACATACTGGCCAAATAAGCAGAGAATGAACACCGCGGAGACCACACCTCGCCCAAAGAGAGGGGGGGATATTTAAGTGGAAACAATATGTCACATGGTCTATGACGACCATGTGGAGAGTCTCAAGGTAGATCCTACCCAATGGGGGAGGAGTTACTACAAACATGGAGACTGGGGCAGAGGGGCTCTGCCCAAGGAAGATGCAGTTTGCCAACAGGGAAACGAATTAGCAGAAGATATATATCGCATGGGGTTACCTTACAGGGAACTGCCACATGCGGAGCACCTACCCCAGAACAGGGCTCTTAGTTAGCGTGTGTACTGGGCCGGCAGTGAGTCTCTCCAAAAACTCGACTGCCACAGGGCTCAGAGGAAGTCAACCAGGGAACATAGTTTTTGAACACTACTGGGAATTAATGGCGCACGTCTTCAGCTCAGAGGAGGTGAAAGGTGCTATGTGCAAGCGATACACCTGGCCGGCTATCCCGGGCTTATCCGCTCGTATTGCATGCCACTACCTGGGACGAAACCGGTTCCACCCGGAGGTTGTAGAACCTTGCGAAGGTGTTGGGTGTTGCCCAGCCCGCTGCTCTGCAAATGTCTGTTAGAGAGGCCGCTACACCCCTGGTAGAATGGGCTCGTAGCACTACCAGGGGTGGCACGTCCTGGGGGGCCTTGCGGCAGGGCAGGGCTCAAAGTGCCACACCATGTCGTGGTCGTGCTGAGTTCAGGGACATCGAAGTACTTACCTGGCTCCTTGTGACCACCCCTGGAACAGCCTGGGATGGGGGAGGAAGAGGCCTGTCCTCGTGACCCATGGAGACTGTCACATCGGGGGCGGATTTGTGCCACAGCTGGGCGCTCAGGGGCGGAAGACCGCCGCTGGAGCACCAAACCTGCCAAATCGAGCGGTGGATGGTGGTCGTGATGACGGCTGTGCACACCAGATACGTGACCCAGGGAACAAGGAAACCACTCTTGCTGAACTCTTGGGTACTGCAGCCACTTGGGCATGCAGCGCAATTAAATGCAAAGGTAACAAAAAGATTCTCCTCCCGGCCCTCAACCGGGGGATGGAGTGGTCTGCTTACCAGCTCCAGAGCAGTGGGTTTCGTCATCCCTGGGTCGCCCGTCTCAGGGGAGCTTTGAAGCCTTTCACGGGTTCTTGGCGGCCGCGAAACGGGTGGCGTCTGCTTCCTGCGGTGGGCTCTACGCCGGGGCCGAGCTGAAGGGGCGGGCTGCGGCAGAGCCGGTGCAGTCACCACAGGGGGATGCCCTTGGTGACGAGCAGACAGGGTGCGGGATCTTGAGCCGCGCCGGGGCAGGATATGCCGGATAGCCTCCGTCTGCTGCTCCACCATCGAGAACTGCTGGGCAAAGTCCTTGACAGTGTCGCCGAATAGGCCAGCCTGGGAGATGGGGGCAGCAAGGAACCGTGTCCTGTCGACCTCACTCATCTCGACCAGGTTGAGCCAAAGGTGGTGCTCCTGGACCACTAATGTGGACATCGTCCACCCGAGAGACCGCGCCGTGACCTTCGTCGCTCGGAGAGTGAGGTCGGTCGCCGAGTGCAGTTCCTGCATCAATCCCAGGGCGGAACTACCCTCGTGCAGTTCCTTTAGCGCCTTGGCGGACTTGCAGGAGAGCCATGGCATGCAGGGCGGAGGCGGCTTGTCCAGCGGCACCGTAGGCCTTGGCCGTCAGAGACGACATAAGCCCACAGGCCTTGGACGGGGGCTTTGGGCACCCGCGCCAGGTGGCGGCACTCTGCTGGCATAGGTGCACCGTGAGCGCCTTTATCCGGGGGGATTGCCGAATAGCTCTTGGCTGCCCCACCATCAAGAGTAGTGAGGGCGGGGAAGCTGAAAAGATCAGGACCGGGCAGTAAAAAGTGCCTCCCATGACCTTGTCAGCCCTTCATGCACTTCCGGGAAGAAAGGAATGGGGGCGGGGCGTGGCTTTGAGTGGCGTTGCGAGCCCAGGAACCAATCATCGAGCCGCGACGGTTCAGGGAAGAGCGGAGGGTTCCACTCTAGCCCGATACTCGCGGCTGCCCGGGAAAGCATGTCTTCACTTCCGCGTCAGCCTGTGACTGGGCGACCGCACCCGAAGGGAGGAGCCCAGCTGAGGCTTCCGCGTCCGACTGGATGAGCCCGCTCTCCGATGCTGTGCTCGAGAGCTCATCACTTTTGCGGGCTCCGAATAAGAGGTCGAACTCACCGTGAGACGAGCCGGCGGACTCATCCAGAAGCCCGATCGGGGTAGACGAGCGTGCTGGGGAATGGGAGGTCTGCGGGGGGATACCCAGTCGAGGCGGTCCCATTGGGGTCCCCAAATCACCCCCAGTGCAAGCCGCGCTGGCCTCATACCCTGTGGGTAAAAGGACCGAGGCGGGGAGCCTCTGGGGTGGCTCCGCATCGTTGCCATGGACATGTCCTCTCAATGAGTACGACCCATCCACGAACACTGTCTCCGCGTGAGCAGTGCCCAGACATGAAAGACAGTGATTGTGACCGTCAGAAGGTGAGAGATAATGAGCGCAACCAGGAATAACACACAAAGGAAAGGCATCTTTAAAAAGAAGCGTCTTTAAAAAGACGTTCCGTGTGTGCCGCTCTTTTAGAGAAATATACACTTATTTCTGCCGAAGCGCCCAGGGGCATTCTCTGCGGTGCACCAGTGCAGAGGAGGGAGAAGCCGCTGAAATGCGCTGTCAGATCCAACAGAGGTGAATGAACAATCGTGGGAATTCAGCTCAGTGAGCATGACCGTTCGGCTCCAAAGAGAAAATCTGAATGAGTGGTTGCATACCAGCTCCTTTTATACCCGTATGTCCAGGGGAGTGGCATGCAAATACCACTCGCCAATTTTCATTGGCCTTTTATCAAAGACCAGAGGTGTCTCGGGCTCCCAAGAGTGACCCCTAGTGTCACTACATCGACACAACGTCGAGTTAGGGAACAGACACTCCCACCTCTTTAATAATTATGGAGATTATTAGAGACGCAGGGTGATAATAATTGTACTGTAACTTTAACGTTGTTTAGAAAACGAATCCTGTCCGAATAGGGCTTTAGTTAAATACTAACATAAAGTATAGGGACATCACAGCAGCATGTTTATTGTGTTTATTTAGAGTCCCACAGACACCCTACACCAATCCTACTCCTAAACCTAACCCAACATTCCCTTACAAAAATAACTATAGTTTCCACCAAAAAACATGGTTAAAACAATATTACTACAGTAAAACCATGGTTAATTTTACCCATATCAAATCCTTCTCAACTCCTCAACCTTCACTGTGAACAAATCACTGTGAGGAATCACATTTATTTACATCATAAGTAGTATTATAGGAACTATTAAGAGTGGAGACATGAGAAAAAGTATGACACAAGGCAGGATTCAAACCTGGATCACCAGCATGACAATGCAAAAGCACACCATCTTAACACTCTGAGCTACTACAGTGACACATGTAATTTGTTGTGAACTTGTATGTTTCTACCAAACCATTGGAGTGCAAATAATCACTCCATTCTCCTTTCTCTTAACCTACTAAACATCTAACACATTAACTTGTTCAACGTCACTGCCCCATCACGAAAAATTCAAATATGTCCACCTTCATTTGACCAGCAGTTTACCCCTAAGAAATCTGTCATGGCTGTCTTGAGTTTGGTCTCAGCAAAGGTAGGTGGGCGGAGTTAATGTAAATAGCCTTTGCCAACCTGATAGGCTATTTGCACTTAGTGTAAATAGGCTCTTTGTTTTTATTTATTATTATAAGGAGTATCGAAGAAAATATTTGGAGTGGAGACAGGAAACAGGATGGGAAAAATTGGGATTTAAACCCAGGTCGTCTACATGAAAAAAGCACATCCACACCGTTTTTACACCCCATGTCACTGCAGCGAAATTAGAGCCACAGTTTTAAATTTCTGTGTTTCAACAAGACTATTGGAGTGCAAATAGCCTTGCTGTGTGGCAGTTGCTATTTATACCTTGTGCAAATAGTCACTCCCTAAAAATATATTGCGCACATAAATACTGAGTTTAAAAATGATTAGATTGAAATCAGTACTTTTCAGAATTTAATTAAATATATAGCCATTTATAATTTGCATTATTTCGAATAAGAGTTGTCATAGTGTTTCAATTTAGCTCTTTTAGTGTTTGTGCTTTTGTGTGTGTGTGGGTAACAACTAAAAATGCTTGAAAATGTTTCCTCCTCACTTTGTGTTATCCTGTCTGAGATTTCCAAAACACTTATCATAATCCTTAACAACACACACACACACACCTCATCTATAATCCAGCAAAACTCTTTTTATTTTTCTCTGCTCTGTTTGCAACTTTCTGGGGATCCAGTATTTGCGTTCTGGGGTTTAAGTCTCCCTTTCTGTTTCTCACCCTTCTGTCCTTGAACCCCTGTGTTCAGCGTATGTGGGAATATCAAAGGATTTGCACTTCAGCATAGTCATTTCGATTAAGAAAGAAAAACGACGAGCGAGAGAAAGGTGTGGAATCTTCCATTAAATCTCTTTTATCTCCCAGAATGTCAGCGCTGGCATTGAGGGATGAGAATGTCCAATCCAGCGGATGATAAATTCAAGAAAAAAAGAGAGTGAAAAAAAAAGAACTTTCAATCTATCCATGTATTCTGTTCACTATGCTTTATGGGAAGGTTTTTAAAGTCAGTTTCAGCTTAGGAGCTCTTACGAAAGGAAGAAAGAGCACCAAGTGATTGTTGGAATGTGGACAGATGTGTGTAGGATTTATCTAAGACTCTAAATTGTTGCGTATGGACAGGAGTACTTGCATTTGTTTTAGAGACCATACGTATATAGAGCCACATAGCCCAGGGGTGTCGCTAGACTTAAGTGGCATCCGGGGCTTAGCCCTCAAGAATCTTTCCTTCCATGACATGACCTGAAATTCAGCACGGGGTTGCGCACAATTTGAATCATTCCCGCGAGTTCCACATTCATAGCACAGGACATTCCCACACACTTTTATTCACTTTACAGTCAAGCTGTGAATTATTAAACCAATAAATACAGATGAACAAATCAAATCAATAAACTTGTTTTTATATCAAACTGTAATTCCAGAATATGCGTGAGTAAATCCACTCTCTCTCCCTCTTTCCAAACAGCTGTCAGCAGCGCGTTGAGCAGTTTAGTGTGAGTGCGCACAGTGAGCAAGCGCTTTGTCACTTAGTTACTGAATTTAAGATGTTATATATTTATAAACCTTTCAAAACCAATTCGACATGCAAATGGCGTTATACTGCATCTCCGTTAGCGAGCGACACGATAAAACTACCACTCCAGTTTATAATAAACAAAGCTGGTAACATTGCAAGCGCGTGACGTTGGAGCAAGCTATTGTTCTGACGACTTTCGTATATTGCCGCTCCATTATCACTCATAATGCAGCATGTTTGGCATGAAAGGCAGAAATAGTAAAAAAAATACTTTGTGTACCAGCTGCATGGTGAAGAAAGACACTTAAACACCTGTTACATCTCTCATCATCTCCATCTCTTTAGTGTTCCATCCAGGCACGAAAATTAACGGGGGCTCTGGACAAATATGCCCCCTAAATTCAAATTATGGGGGCCAAAAATGCCCCCGCAAAGAGTTCCTGTTGTTTTATTAATAACATCTGATAAAGGAATAGTTCCAAATACATACTGTGATGAGGAGGGCATGGCCGGGCCATAAGGATGGACCCCTGGCACTGAATTACCCCAGTCTGTCGGGAGAGGGATAAAGAGGAGCCGAAGATGCCAGTGAGGGAGAAAGAGAGAGATGCATGCAGCCGACGAATGTGTGCATTCTGCATTGGGCCGGGAAGGCCAACAGTGTGAGCGACACACAGAGCTGTGTGTGTGTGTGTGTGCCGGCGAGTGTGTGCTGAAAAGCAATTTTATGTTGTGTCCAATTAAAGTCTTCCATGAACTGTTTACCCAGCTTCCACTTCCTCCTTTGTAGGGAAGGCAGAGATCTGCCACTCTGGTGCCGAAACCGGGAGTTGGAGGAAGACTTTAATTGGACACACTTTCACTTGGACACAACATAAAACAACTTTTCAACACAGTCTTGCTCACACTGTTGGCCTTACCTGCCCAACGCAGAATGCACATGATCATTGGCTGCATGCATCTTTCTTTCTCTCTCTCTCTCTCTCTCTCTCTCTCTCTCTCACTGGCATCTATGGCTTCTCTTTATCCCACTCCCGGCTGATGCTGGGGTAATTCAGCATCAGGTGTCCATCCTTATGGGCCGGCCACGCCCTCCTTGTCACACATACATTGCAATCTTAATTTCTCTGAACATCATTTGTTTCGTGCCGCAAGTTGTACAGATGTTGCAGAGTCAGTGGCGGATGCCGTATGTTCACACCATAAACCTGACCCTTCGCTCCTTTCATTTAAAATCTACTGTCCTACTGAGAAACACTATCGTTCCCTGTGCTATAGCCTACTTCCATGCCCATCGGCTCATATGCACCTGTCTGTTTGAAGAGCCTCCTCACCAGCTAGAAGCCAAAAGTGTGGGAGGGATGGATGTTATATATTTATTAAGTTAATCTGGTCTGAGAGAACACAAAATATAATGTAGCCAAATGCTACAATGTAGTTAATAATAATATTAACAAAAATAATATCTGGATAAATAGCCTTGATGTTAAATAAAACATTATTATTGATCCAATAATAATTTTACATTAACCACTTTTAGTGTATAAATCACATCTCTGACTAATTTGCATTGTGAAATGTTTATTTTTGCATTGTTTTATTCAACTGGCAAGAAGGAGTTGTTAAGATTTTTTAAATGTTCCGATCTACTGGCATAACAATCGCACACCATACAAATTATCCTTGTTAAAATTCATTGTTACTGATGTACCTTCTTCATTCTGATCGATTAATGCTAAATAAATATTGGTTGGTTTGCAGTTGAGTGAAATTGCTGCTAATTTGATTATGGTAATTGTCGCACTAGCTGATTTAACCTGGGAAGTGTCCATCTTAGGGAGCGAGAAGTTGTGCTCCGAACAAGTTGACTCTCACTGGTGCATGCATTACAATTTACTTGGTGTATGGATTGATAAAAACAAATGAAGATTAGAAATGAGGCTTATATATTATATATTTAGAAATAAGGCTTGTATAATAAAACCTCAGGGCCTCTGATACAGAAAAGCTGCACCCCTCTGAGAGAAAATAGAAAGCTCCAGCCACTTGAGGCATTCCTAACGTGTCTGATGAACTTGAGCATGATCAGCAGGTAAAAAAGTAAAAATGCGTACTGTCAATTAATGCAAGTGGGGCTTACTGATTGAAATTAATTTACATTTGAAGCCAGAAATGCAGCCTGCCTTGTTGCTTTTGTACCCTGATGTAATGAATATTAGGCTAAGTCTTTTTTCTTTTATTTTTCAGGGCTATTAACAAAAGATCCAGGGTCTAGCTACACACCTGACATAGCCTAGACCATATACAGTATATTAAGCCACAAGCTTGGCTGCTGTGTGTAGAGTATGGATTTGAAAGTTGATGATGAAACTAATGCAAAGACTGTCATTGTAGTAATGCTTTTCATATATGCCCCAGTGATTGTTGATGTAATTACATAAACAGGCACTCATGCAAAGTTGCTTTGTTAAAAAAAAAAAAAAAAAAAAAAAAGTATGCTAAGAGCATCAGTGTAATGTAGAAGGAAAGTTTAAGCTATCAACAGATACACTGCATTTCGGAAAAGTATGTGAACACCTTCTTCTAATTGACAAATTTGGCTGATTAAGCTACACCTAGCACTAAAATCAAGCAGTTCTTCTCAACATCTCCATAGACATAAAATCTACTTAACATCTCCATTGATTTTTATAGAATTTTCAGTAGATTGGGGTGGACCTTTACTGTCCTAGCATTACAATGCCCCTGTGAACAAAATGTCCTGACAAAGAACAGAGGAACATGAGGGCTTAAATACAAACAAACAAATGGGGCAACACACCCCTGAAAAAATCAAGCTGGGAACAAGAACAGGAAACTGAAGAATAGGAAGTTACACTGAGCACAGGATTGACAAAACTGGACAAGAGAAGATTTGAAAAAAGTTGCCTGGTTATTTAGGCTGCTTAATACCAATTGGGCATTGCTAAAATGACACAGCCTGCATGAATAATGCTGCTGACCATGTGTGTCCTTTTATAGTCACAGTAATCTTCTAATGGCTACTTCCAGCAGGATAATGCAATGTCAAAAAGCAAACCTCAAGCTGGTTCCACAAACATGACAATTCCAGTGCACTCCAATGGCCTTCACAGTTACTAGATGTTAATCCAATAGAGCACCTTTTGAACGTGGTGGGAAAGCAAATTTGCAGCAAGAATGTGCAGCCAACCTGATTGTGGCATTTATTCATTGTAGCAACATGAATGTGGCATAGATTCATTTTTAATCCATGCCACAAAGAATTCAGACTGTTCTGGGTAAAAGATTATTACCTAGTATTAGAAAAGTGGACATAATAAAGTGGCCACTGGGTGTATAAAATGCAATTTAATGACATTGCCATTGTCAGTATCCTCAAAAGTTAAGCCCAATTATTGGTTTACCACTATACCTTGCATTGCTTTTGACTTGACACGTGGTTGATGAAGTCAAAATCAAGTAGATCTTTCTCCTCCTCTAAACTTAATTTAACATAGATTACAAGTAGATACATTTTATTTAGCTTGAACTCTACAGAGCAGGTATCATTTGTTGTTTGATCAGACTCTAATTAACATTCTCCCCTGATTGTTAGGTGCAGCACATCACCACAGGTTATTTTCTAGATGTTATTAAGTTCATAAATTATTAATTGGTCATTTATCACAGCATGACAGCAAAATTGGTGACAAATTACCAACCTTATGTGATGAAATTTAAGTGTCAGATCTTGTATAGAGAGCATTTTTCCTGCCTGTGTCTTGAAGGTAAATACCCGGGCAGCCAAAGTCTCACGAGAGTTTCATTCGCTGTTACTGAGGTAAGGTTTAGGGTTACATTTAGTGGTAGGGTTTAGATATAGGTGTAGGGTTTCTGCGGGACTCCAAAAAACCCAATAAATGCAGAATGTGAATGTCACATGCGACTCTCAAAAGACTTTGTGCAATCGGGGGTTACCTTCTAGACACAACCATTTTTAAAAAATGGTCTCTCTCAAGTGCATTTACATTTTTTATTAAAGTCGAAGTATCAATTAAATAACATTACTGGTGTAGGAGAGGCAAGACATCAAATCACAGTGGGCCAAGATTATGTTCGACACAGTACAATCTTCAAGATAAAACTCCTAGATATTTAATGTGAATTTTAACAATTTGGTTGTAGAGTTGTTGTTCTTTTTATATAAAGTTGTAAAAAGCAGTGTTCTAGCATTCCTTTAGTGCTGAAAACGTCATGGTTACTTGTGTAACCTCCGTTCCCCGATGGAGGGAACGAGATGTTGTGTCGATGTAGTGACACTAGGGGTCACTCTTGGGAGCCCGAGACACCTCTGGTCTTTGATAAAGGCCAATGAAAATTGGCGAGTGGTATTTGCATGCCACTCCCCCAGACATAAAAGGAGCTGGTATGCAACCACACATTCAGGTTTTATGCTGAGGAGCCGATATAAGGTCTGGCCATTTCAGCGGGTAGTTCAGCATTGTGGCAGGAGGGACACAATGTCTCATTCCCTCCATCAGGGTACGGAGGTTACACAAGTAACCATGACGTTCCCTCTGTCACTCACTCGACATTGTGTCGATGTAGTGACACTAGGGGTCACTATACGAAACGCCACAATTGGCTGAACTGTGTTACGTGAACTGGCGGTGTGTGGTGGGCAGACTACTGTGTGCCTCATAGCCAACACACCAGGTCGACATGTAACCTCTCCCAACATAGTTATGAGTGTCGAACGGCCCTTTGGGAACAAGTTGACTACCCAAGAGATAGAGACAGGCTTAACCCAGTCGTGGCCTCTTTTCCCCTTCTCTTTTTTCCACTCCCTAAAAAAGAAGGGGGATTACCCGACTGGGCCGCCAGGTCTAGTCGGGGGGTGTCCCTCCCAAGGGGAAGACACCGCGGAGACCACACCTCGCCCAAAGAGAGGGGGGGATATTTAAGTGGAAGAATACGTCACATGGTCTTTCCAACCATGTGGAGAGTCTTCAAGGTAGATTCTACCCAATGGGGGAGGAGTTACTACATACATGGAGACTGGGGCAGGGGGGCTCTGCCCAAGGAAGACGCAGTTTGCCAACAGGGGAACAAATTAGCAGAAGATATATATCACATGGGGTTAGCCTTACAGGGAACTGCCACATGCGGAGCACCTACCCCGTGTACTGGGCTGGCAGCGAGTCTCTCCAAAAACTCGACTGCCACAGGGCTCGGAGGAAGTCAACCAGGGAACAAAACTTGTGAACACTACTGGGAATTAATGGCGCACGTCTTCAGCTCAAAAGGAGGTTGAAGGTGCTATGTGTCAAGTGATACACCCGGCCGGCTATCCCGGGCTTATCCGCTTGTATTGCGTGCCACTACCTGGGATGAAACCGGTTCCACCCAGAGGTTGTAGAACCTTGCAAAGGTGTTGGGTGTTGCCCAGCCCACTGTTCTGCAAATGTCTGTTAGAGAGGCACCCCTGGCCAGGGCCCAGGAAGCCGCTACACCCCTGGTAGAATGGGCTTGTAGCACTACCGGGGGTGGCATGTCCTGTGCGTGATATGCCATAGTTATGGCGTCAATGAGCCAGTGGGTGATCATCTACTTGGAGACAGTGCTTCCTTTCCGCTGTGCACCAAAGCAGACAAAGAGCTGCTCAGAGATTCTAAAGCTCTGCGTGTGATCCAAATAGATGCGTTAAGCATGCACCGGACACAGCAACGACAGGGCTGGGTCTGCCTCCTCCTGGGGCAGCGCTTGCAGGTTCACCTCCTGGTCCCTAAAAGGGGTGGTAGGAACCTTGGGCACATAACCCGGTCGGGGTCTCAGGATCACGTGAGAGTAACCTGGCCCGAACTCCAAGCACATTTAGCTGACAGAGAACGCTTGCAGGTCTCCTACCTTCTTGATGGAAGTGAGCGCAGTCAGGAGGGCGGTCTTCAAGGAGAGTGCCTTAAGCTCGGCTGACTGCAAAGGCTCAAAGGGGGCTCTCTGTAGACCCTGAAGAACTACAGAGAGGTCCCATGAGGGAACGAGCCGCGGTCTGGAGGGATTCAGCCTCCTGGCACCTCTTAGAAACCTGATGATCAGGTTGTGCTTCCCTAAGGACTTACCATTGACTGCGTCGTGGTGTGCTGCTATGGCGGCAACGTACACCTTCAAGGTGGAAGGGGACAGCCTCCCTTCCAACTTCTCCTGCAGGAAGGAAAGCACTGATCCGACTGCGCATCTCTGGGGGTCTTCCCGTCGGGAAGAACACCACTTAGCAAACAGACGCCACTTAAAGGCATACAGGTGCCTCGTAGAGGGGGCCCTAGCCTAAGTGATCGTGTCTACCACCGCGGGTGGTAGACCGCTTAGGTCTTCCGTGTCCCGTCCAGGGGCCAGACATGGAGATTCCAGAGGTCTGGTCGTGGGCGCCATAGGGTGCCCTGTCCCTGAGAAAGAAGGTCCTTCCTCAGGGGAAATCGCCGGGGGGGGTGGCTGTCGCGAGGAGCGTGTGGTCCGAGAACCACGTCTGGGTGGGCCAGTAGGGTGCTACCAGGACGACCTGCTCCTCGTCCTCCCTGACCTTGCACAGGGTCTGTGCAAGTAGGCTCACTGGGGGAAACGCATATTTGCGTAGGCCAGGGGTCCAGCTTTGTGCCAGCGCGTCTATGCCGAAGGGAGCCTCGGTGAGGGCGTACCAGAGCGGGCAGTGGGAGGATTCTTGGTAGGTGAACAGGTCCACCTGTGCCCATCTGAATCGAATCCAAATCAGCTGGACCACCTGAGGGTGGAGTCTCCACTCTCCCCTGAGGGTAACCTGCCGTGACAGCGCGTCCGCTTTAGTGTTGAGGTTGCCCGGGAAGTGAGTGGCTCGCAGCGACTTGAAGTGCTGCTGACTCCAGAGGAGGAGACGGCAGGCGAGTTGTGACATACAATGAGAGCGCAGACCACCTTGGCAGTTGACATATGATACCGTTGCCGTGTTGTCTGTCCGAACTAACACGACGCGCCTGGAGACCAGCTTTAGAGGAACACCTGCCTGTAGAAACGAGAGGTCGGTCCAAGGGCAGAACAGATGGTGACAGACTGGCGTGATGACCATGCGATGTGTCCCGTGGCGCCATGCCCATCTCGGGACTCAAGTCTGGAGCCAGTGCTGAAGCGGCCTCATATGCATCAACACGAGCAGGGTGGCCACCGCTGAGGATGCCATATGCCCCAGGAGCATCTGAAAAAGTTTCAGTGGAACCGCTGTTTTCCGTTTGAACACCTTCAAACAGGCCAGCACCGACTGGGCACGCTCGTTCGTAAGGCGCGCCATCAAGGAGACTAAGTCCAACTCCAAACCGAGAAAAGAGATGCTCTGAACCGGGAGCAGCTTGCTTTTTTCCCAGTTGACCCGAAGCCCTAGTCGGCTGAGGTGTGAGAGCACCAGGTCCCTGTGTGCGCACAACATGTCTCGAGAGTGAGCTAGGATTAGCCAGTCGTCGAGATAGTTTAGAATGTGAATGCCCACCTCCCTTAACGGGGCAAGGGCAGCCTCTGCGACCTTCGTGAAGACACGAGGAGACAGGGACAGGCCGAAAGGGAGGACTTTGTACTGATATGCTTGACCCTCAAATGCAAACTGCAGGAAGGGTCTGTGTGAAGAAAGGATCGAGACGTGGAAGTACGCATCCTTCAGGCCTCGTGCACTTCCGGGAAGAATGTCACTGGAGCGGGGCGTGGCTGCTTTGAGCGGCGCCGCGAGCCCAGGAACCAATCATCAAGCCGCAAGGGTTCAGGGGAGAGTTCCACTCTAACCCGACGCTCGTGGCCGCCCAGGAAAGCATGTCCATCATTTCGGCATCGGCCTGTGACTGGGCAACCGCAACCGCAAAGTTGCCATGGTCATGTTCTCGCAATGAGAACATGAGCCATCCACAAACGCTGCCTCCATGTGGGTTGCACCCAGACACGAAAGACAGCGATCATGACCATCTGAAGTTGAGAGATAATGACCGCAACCAGGAATAACACACAATCGGATAGGCATCTTTAAAAAGATGCGTCTTTAAAAAGACGTTCCGTGTGTGCCGCTCTTTTAGAGAGATAAATATACTCTTTTAGAGAGAAAAAGCTCTTTCAGAAAATATACTCTCTTATTTTCTGCCGAAGCGCCCAGGGGCGTTCTCTGCAGTGCACCAGTGCAGAGGAGGGAGAAGCCGCTGAAATGCGCCATCAGATCCAGCAGAGGTGAATGAACAGTAGAATTCAGCTCAATGAGCATGACCGTTCAGCTCCAAAGAGAAAATATGAATGAGTGGTTGCATACCAGCTCCTTTTATACCCGTATGTCCTTTTATACCCGTATGTCCTTAAATACCCGTGGCATGCAAATATCACTCGCCAATTTTCATTGGCCTTTTATCAAAGACCAGAGGTGTCTCGGGCTCCCAAGAGTGACCCCTAGTGTCACTACATCGACACAACGTCGAGTGAGTGACAGATAGGGAACACAAATTGCTAAATTTTGGCCACCTGCGTCTTATTCACTTACCATCCACAATCCAGTTTAACTAGACTGTGAAATAGTGCTTTGCCATAAATATTTAAATTAAAGGGTTAGTTCATATTTATTCACCCTCATGCCATCCCAGATGCAGAACACAAAGGAAGATTTTCAGAAGAATATCTCAGCTCTGTAAGTCCATACAATGCAAGTTAATGGTGACCAAAACTTTAAAGCTTCAAAAAGCAGATCAAGTCAGCATAAAAAATCCATCAAACTACAGTGGTAAAATTAATGTCTTCTGATGTAATCCAGTTGGTTTTGGATGAGAACAGATCAAAATGTAACTCCTTTTTAACTGAACATCTTGACTGCAGTCTCCTTAGTTTCATGGATCATGATTTTAAGCTCGTTTACACCTCCTATAGTGCCATCTAGCGCTCAAGCACTAAGAAGTGTAATCGAGCTTGAAATCATGATTATGCCCAGAGACTGCAATGGCAAGATGTACAGTGAAAAATGAGTTATATTTTGGCCTGTCCTCACCCAAAACCAACTGGATCGATTCAGAAGACATTTATCACGTTTACATGCACTTAAGAAAATAGTTTACTCCAGGGTTTTTGCAGGAAGTGGCGATCTGAAACATCATGTAAACTAGCTAATTTCCTTATACAGTTTAAGGGATTAAGAGAAAGCGGTTTAACAAACCTAGGTTTCTCTCTGAGAACGTGGCATAATGTGGCCATGTTAAAGCATAAGCGCCATTCTGATGAGTGTTTGAATAGTGTGCGTGTGTGAAACAGACCGGGATAGCAAACTTCATAGGATGGAGCCCAACAACATTTCAACACAGTGGAAAGAATTCAACATTTCTGGAAGTACAGTAGGAAAATCACACACACTTTAAACTATACTCATTTCACCAATGTAAAATATCGACTGTCACTTATGTCCTTGTATATGCGCTAGTACATTGGGGAAATCCCAGAGTTTTACTTAAGAGGGAAACCCCACTATTGCTCCGCAATTCAGCTGCAGGTCACGATAGAAAGTGAAGGACACAAACACAGCAACAATTCTGGAATATCTGAAGACGAAGAAGCAACAGGGAATAAAATAGCAAAGTCTTCCTCTGATCCAATGTTTGATATTTACACAAGTGTTGCAGGGTAATTACGTTGCTGTGGAGAAAGCTGCTTCTGAACAAGCCACGTGTATATGGGAGTAAAGAGTATGCCTCTTATAAAGTGCATGTAAACCGGAATGCTGTTTTCTCAAAAAGCCGCTTTCTGGTGTCCATGTAAACGTAGTCATTGATTAAACCACTGGAGTCTTATGGATTACTTTCGGATGCCTTTATGTGATATTTGGAGCTTCAGGGCCACCGTTCACTTGCATTGTATGGACCTACAGATCTGAGATATTCTTCTAAATTTTTCGTTTGTGTTCAGCAGAAGAAAGTAAGTCATACACATCTGTAATGGCATGAGGGTGAGTAAATAATGAGTCCTTATATAATGAGTCCCTTTAAGTCCTTGTTATTCTTTTCTGCTCAAACACGCCTCCTTTCTAATTGAATTTGACCTATTTTCACCTTCATCACAATACTCAGTGTTTTTTTGCCTGCTGCAATTAACATTGCACAGATATGAGGAAAGCAGGCAGAATTTGATTGAAGAAAAAGGTTTGTTTTCATGTTCTGTTGATCATGGCAACAGCATTAACACTGATCATGTATCCAGACATGCGTTATAGTCAAAGACACTGTCGGCATTTTAAAGAACTGCTTCAGATTCCTGGATCACTGAGGTGGAGACTAATCCACTGTACAGTCTCAGCATATGTCCAACCCAGCACTCTGAACTGGCCTGCAAAATGAGGAATTGCGCCATGCACATTGCGCTCACCAGTGTTTCCTTAGATTAGCGGTCTCTTTACTTATTCTGCTGAATTTTTGTTTAAATAAGCAATTTTTCATAATATGTTCAGGGCTGTAAAAGGTCTGATTGATAATAGCAGCACACTCTAAATTACTGAATTATGTCTGAAATTTGCGATTCACTGTGAGATGTATGATAATCTAGTCATTAAAAAGTTCCTCTGCTTTGCTTCACTATTCACAACCGTAATATCACCTGAACTTGCAGTGCCTTCTTGATTTTGATGAGTTATGTTGATACTTGGGATTTCAAAAGCTTTAATAATTGAGAAAGTTTTAAGTTTAGTAATGCGATGCTGGTGGAGTATGCAATGAATTTATGAAGCCAGAAAAAGGTGTAATTTTCATTATAATTATGGTGGCTTTCTGGGCCTCTAACGAATGTTCTCTGAATGCTGGTCTCTCTGAGAGTAGACACACTAATCTCAGCTGTGTTTGGATCCTGCAGCTGCTGCAGTCAGAGGGCAGATAGCATTCACCACTGATCCTCTTTACTCACTGGAGAGGCAGCCGCTAATGAAGCTGCTTTTATTTGTTTAAACAGGGTCTAGACATGATAGACTTCATCCCCAGGTTTTAGTTTTACAGCTTCTCAGTTCAATATGTCAGTGTCGTGTTGGTTTATTTTAGTATTACTACAAACTTTAGACTGTCAAGGTGAATCTTGATGAAAAATATGTGATTGATTAGGGCAGGCTCATTCCAAGTCGTTACCATAGTAAACTTTGCCTGCATCATGAAAATGTCCTTCTCAACGATTCCGTCACAGGCTCGGCAATCTTCGGATTCCTTAACTTAATCACTTATAAACCTAAAACATGTAACAGACAGGTAAATGTAGTCACAATAATTGTATCTACATTACACTATAATATAGATATTTTTGAACACCTAACCCTACCCCTGTGCCTAAACCTAACCAATAATATAACGAAAATATAACCAAGCAAAAATGTAAAAGATAGCAATCAAATACAAATAACAATAATTTATTCAAAAATGACAAAAAAAAGCACTATAAAGTATTCGAAACAACTCATGTTACTTTTAAAGTCTTCTCAAATCATATGATAGCTCTGTCTAAGAAACACAGAATGAATATCATTCAAAAATACACATCCAAACATTAGAATGTCGCAGTCTGTAACAAGACACACATGACATCACTGACATCAAAGTTGTTATAACGCTTGTTGAGGTAGCAATTTTAAATGTTTAAATGAGAGCAGGATTGGAGTGTTACAGTGGATGGGGACGCTGATCATTGCATAATGACTTAAATGTTTATCTGGGCTGCGTTCCACCTCAAAGTTCTATGCCCTTCCCTCGCTAACTTCACTCCGTACTATGGACTCTGATGTACATCATTGCTTATGTTGCGTGAGTGCTCACTACTGGTGGAACCAGGTGGAACCCGTGCAATGGGTTTAACTAGAACAACCTAAGCCCTTGATCACTTGGAGCACATTGAGGGCTGATGCCATTTTGTGGAATTATTTAGTGATTTTTCCACCTGAGATGATGTTTTCAGAGATTGCAATCACAGATTCAGTTAAAGTTTATTTGTAATTTGTTGTCTGTTAAGAAAATATATGTATGTTTATTAGAATTAATTGTTATAAAGGATTAATCAAGTTTTACACAAGTCATTTTTATTTGTATAGCACTTTTCACAACACACATAGTTTTAAAGCAGCTTTACAGAAAATCATGCATTGACAGAAAATGAAAACTGTAATATCTATAAAGTCTTGAGTCATCATTGTGTGTTTGATTAAATATGATTGTAAATTGTGTATAAAAATAAATCATTAAATCATTATAATTTTCTTTATTTATCACATTATACATTTGCACATATACAGTGAAATTCTTCTTTTTCACATATCCCAGTTAGGCTGGGGTCAGAGTGCAGGGTCAGCCATGATATGGCGCCCCTGGAGCAGATAGGGTCAAGGGCCTTGCTCAAGGGCCCAACAGTGGCATCTTGGCGGTGCTGGGGCTTGAACCCCTGACCTTCTGATCAGTAACCCAGAGCCTTAACCGCTGAGCTACCACTGCCGCTAGCTTCACTCCGTACTATGGACTCTGATGTACATCATTGCTTATGTTGCGTGAGTGCTCACTACTGGTGGAACCAGGTGGAACCCGTGCAATGGGTTTAACTAGAACAACCTAAGCCCTTGATCACTTGGAGCACATTGAGGGCTGATGCCATTTTGTGGAATTATTTAGTGATTTTTCCACCTGAGATGATGTTTTCAGAGATTGCAATCACAGATTCAGTTAAAGTTTATTTAACTGAATTAAATCATTAAATCATAATTGTAAATCATTAAATCATAATTGTATTTAGAAACCCAGTGAGCAAGCCGAAGGCAACTGTGGCAAGGAACACAAAACTCCATAAGATGTTGGTAATGGAGAAAAATGACCTTGGGAGAAACCAGGCTCACTGTGGGGGCCAGTTCCCCTCTGGATAACCAGCATGAATATAATGCCAATATTAGTTATTTATGTGCAGTGAAGGTCATGGTTTAAAATTAGTAAACTAAGTAAGTGTTAAGGGCCAGTGTTTATACAAAGATTTTTTATGAACTGTAAGGTTAATGACAAATGTTTTTGAAGTTCAGCCTGAATTAACTGCAGAAGTTCACATAGATGCAATTGTCCTTGTTAGTTGGCCAATGAAGGCTTTTGTTGGCAAATAATTGAAAGTCTATGTATTCCATTTTAAGAGTGTAGTCCATCATTAGACCAACGTAATGGAGGCAAAGATCAGAGAGGTGCATTGCAGTTCAACCAGCAGGTCATTTCATCAGTTCATCCCCTGAAGTCCATCATAATAGACTGAAGTGATGTCTGGCTGGCACCGGCTGCATTTAGTCATCATCACTCAGAGACACATAGCAGTGGAGTCCGACACCAAGCAGGAATGGAGGTGGATCTGGCTGGATATGAATCCCGAGGTTGAGACAGGGGAACAAATAGAATAATATTAGCGTAGATGACATTACATTTCATGCAGAGTTATAGAGCATGATAAATGTTTCTGGTTCCAGCAGACCTAACTAAAGCAGCCTAATTGTGAGTTGATAGATAAATTAGGTGTATGCCTGGCTAAATAGATGAGTCTTTAGTCTAGACTTAAACTGAGTGAGTGTGTCTGTAACCCGAACATTGTTAGGGAGACTATTCCATAGTTTAGGAGCCAAATAGGAAAATGATCTACCTCCTTTTGTGGATTTTGATATTCTAAGAACTATTTACAGGCCAGAATTTTGTGATCATAATGAACGTGATGGAGTATAGCATGGTAGAAGGTCACTTAAGTACTGTGGAGCTATACCATTGAAAGCTTTGTATGTAATTAACAAAATTTTAAAATGAATATGAAATTTAACAGGTAGCCAGTGTAACGAGGATAAAATGGGGCTAATATGATCATATATCTTGGTTCTAGTCAGCACTCTGGCTGCTGCATTTTGAACCAACTGAAGTTTATTTATTGAACTTGCAGGACATCCTCCCAGTAATGCATTACAATAATCTAGTCTTGAGGTCATGAATGCATGAATTAGGTTTTAGGCATCAGCAACAGAGAGCATGTGTCATAACTTAGCAATATTTCTGAGGTGGAAGAATGCTGTTCTACAAACATTGGAAATTTGATTTTCAAAGGACAGATTGGTATCAGATATAACACCTAATTCTTCGCTGTAGAAGATGATGTAACAGTACATCCATCGCGAGTTAAATGATGTTTTAGCTGCTTATTTTTAGAGGTCTGTGGTCCAATAATTAGTACCTCTGTTTTATCGGAATTGAGTATAAGGACATTTCTGGCCATCCAATCTTTGATTTCATTGATACACTCTGCTAATTTGGAGAAATTTTGTTGGGTTTTGAAGAAATATAAAGTTGGGTATCGTCGGCATAACAGTGGAAACATATTTCATGATTCCTGATAATATCTCCCAGGGGAAGCATTTATAAAGAGAAAAGCAGAGGCCCTAAAACTGACTCCTGTGGCACTCCATACTTAACTTTTTTTTATTTGACAATTCCTTGTTTACACATACAAAGTGGGAGCGGTCTGCTAAATAGGACCTAAACCATGCTAATGCAAACATAATTCTCAATCCTATTCAAGAGAATGTCGTGATCTTTGGTGTCGAAGGTAGCACTGAGATCTAAAAGCACTAGAATAGAAATGCAGCTGTGGTCAGATGATAAGAGCAAGTCATTTGTAACTCTGATAAGTGCAGTCTCTGTACTGTGAAGGGGACTAAATCCTGACTGAAATTGTTCATATATGCTATTTCTCTGTAGAAATGAACATTTGGTAGGACACTACATTTTCTAGTATTTTTGACATAAACGGGAGATTTGAAATCGGTCTACAATTAACCAATTTTCCAGGATCAAGCTGTGGCTTCTTTATAAGCGGTTTGATAACTGCCATTTTAAAGTTTCTTGGGACATGTCCTAAGGATAACAAGGAGTTAATAATATTAACAAGAGGTTCTGAGATTACAGGGACTTTCTCTTTTAAGAGCTTATTTGATATTGGATCTAGCATACATGTTGTGGCTTTTGAAGTTTTGTTAGCTCTTCATGACCTTTGACAGCGAAGGATTGAAGTTGCTTGTGAGGAAAATTATGAGATACTGTTTTCTGTGGTACTGTGACAGATGACTGCATAATTCCAATTTTATTTCTGATTATTTCAATTTTATCAGCAAAGAAATTCATGGTCATTACTATTGTGCTGCAACGGAATATCTGGTTCAGTCAAGACTTTATTCCTAACCAATTTAGCCACAGTACTGAATAAACACCTAGGATTGTTGTGGTTATTTTTTATGAGTTTGCTAAAATATGCTGACCTGGCAGCTTTTAGTGCCTGTCTGTAGCTACAGACACTATCCTTCCATGCACTGCGAAATACCTCTTTAACAGTTCGTGGAAAGGAGGATGCTGGGGCCGGCTTGACAAAACACGTAGACATTTATTGTTGCACTTTTCAGTCACACACAATAAGGCCGCTTTTCAGCAGTACACAAAAAGTTTGCTTTTCAGCTTCACTACACATAAACTCTGTTGGCTTTTCAGCTCAACACACTACACACAAACAGCCTCACTCATCTCTCTCTCCCGTCTGTTGCTATCTCCTCCTTAAGTGCTCCCGCTGCCCCTCGCTGGAACACGAGACCGGTGTGGCACGCAGGTGAAAGTCATTCACCACTTATCTTCCCAGCCTCACTCTGCCCAGATGCCACTCAGCTCCACCCTGCTCACCACATACCTCCATCGCTGAACTCAGGTCAGGGATTTCTCCGGCCTGTGACCTACTCCCCCCATCCCCCCATTTCTGGAGAGGTAGCATCGACAGGTTACACCAGTCTCCGGATCTGACCTGTGCGTGCCTGAGAGGGGGAACAGGATGGCGGGGGGGGGGGGGGGAGAATAAACAAAAGGGAGAGAGAAAGCAGAGAGGGGAGAGAGAGGAGAGAGAGAGGAGCTCGCCGGCCCCAGATACGCCGTTGAGTGGTCCTTGGCCCGCTGTCCTGCTTCCATCCTCGACTCCGTGTGACGGCACTGGACCCCTTAGCCGTTCCTTCTGGTTGCCGGGGCTCCAGTGCCACCGGATCGAACACTCCCTCGGCGTCGCGACCCCCAGTCAGCGGCGAGGACTCCTTGGACGGCACATCCTTCCTTCCCGGGTTTTGGCACCAGTGTAACAAGGTTAAGGCCGGGAACCGGCTGAACAGTCAAAATAATATTTAATAAGAACTTAAAAAGACACACACAACACATACATACACATGGCAGCTGCATGTGGCTCTCTCTCTCTCCTGAACTGCCGCGTTCTGCTGCATTTATCCCCCTCCTCGGCTGATTAGCCCAATTGGGGGCCGGGCGTGCGTAGTCACGGCCCGGCCCTGCCCTCCTCCTCGTCACAACCTCTAATTTTGTATTCTTCCAATTGCGCTCCATTTTCTGAGCTGCTCTCTTAAGAGCATGAGTGTGATCATTGTACCATGGTGCAGGGTTTTTTCTTTAATTTTCTTTCATCAAAGGGGGGCGACACTATCACTAGTGCTAGAGAAGACTGTATTTATATCTTCTGATATTACTGGCAATACTGATATTGTGGCAAACAAAATGATGAGTAAATAAGCAATAAATGTAAATAATGACAGAATTTTCAGTTTATTTATTTTAAATTGCCTTGGGTAAAGAATTGCAATCCTCAGAAATTATTTGAATATGGCATCAAAGTGACATTTAAGATATGCACAAAAGGGTGACATTATGGTGTTGCAGGCAATAAACCAAATAAGACATTTTGGTGGCACAGGCAAAAAGACACAATAGGGACGTATCGTATGAGAGTGTCTTGGGTTAATATGTAATAGTTTGGTTCTGTTTAGTGTTGATTGAAGTTTAAATGGGCCATGTTCTACTGCTACCCTTTTACCTACTCTTTTTTTCTCCAATAAGTCCATTTGTAATGTTAGTCAAGTTTTCTTGCACCAAACACAGTTACAGTAATTTAGTTTCATGAGAATGAAACAGACTTTTGCTTTGTAAATGTACAGTATATGTGTAAATAATATTTGTTACGATTGCCTATCCTCCGGCATATTTCACACTGTGGTTCATCAGGGCATGCCAAACTATTATAAACTAAATAATAACTGATATTTAATGTGTACAGTCATATGTGTTCCAATATGGTCATGAGCGCTGTAAGCGGGTTTTTTTTTTTTTTTTAATACAACACAAAATGTGGTCTTCATGACAGATATCACTGAAATAGGGGTCCTGAGAAGTCACATCTGTCTCTGTGACAACCCTAGGCTCTGTCAACAGCAGGTTGGCAGAAGGGCCAATAAGAAACATTTTTGCTTGACAGTCGTTTTGCTCTTTTGGGTTTGCTGACATGGGGTTTTGGAGGACCGGATTTTTGAGAGAGTGTGTATGATTGAAGGGATGGGGGTGGTCTAATTTAGTGGCTGAGTCTGACAAAATAGCAGAAATCACTTAGAGTCAGGGGTTACATTGTGCACTGCAGCCCATTAAAACATGTCGCTCTTGTCGAATATAGCGGACCAGGTTACGACACTGGCTAGACAGAAGCATAGTGCTTATATAATTAACTTTAAAGAATTTAAAGGTGTTTTCGAGTGAGCACACTTGCTAAATGGAGGTGGAATGCAGAACTGGAGCCTGCCTGCAGGAAATAGAAGTGGCTAACAAACAAATGTAATGTATATCGGAGGTTCCGGAATGCCGTTCCATCCCAGTTTGACCCCTGCTTACCTTTAAAGGAATATTCTGGATTTAATACAGGTCAAGCTCAAACAACAGCATTTGTAGCATAATGTTGATTACCACTGATTCTTTTTCTTATCACACTAAAATTATGTTAAGAGGTATAATGTTTACATCTTGTGGCTTTAATTTTAAAACAATGTGTAATTTAATGTTTCTTCACTGGGTCTATTCCCTTCCATTGTAAGTGCTACACTGTAAACTCTGTAAATGTAAAATACATTTTTCTTTCCATGTCTGTTGGTCTCTTACTCTCCTTTGGCTCTGTGTCTTCCTATTTAAATTTCCTTACTGTGAATTGATTTGTCAGTGCTAGTACTGGGATTTGTGTTCCCCTCAAATCTTGCTCAGCTATGTTCCATGTAAAGTCTCACAATCCAGAGTATGGATTGTATAGTCATTTTTTCAGAGCCTATGGCAACTCGGGGAGTGGGAGGAAGAATTTCTGGGTTTGTCAGGAGAGCTACACTCAATATAAAACCAAGGCACTGCACATTATGTTATATCCTCTTTATCTGTCCATCTTCATTTGTCCTCTATGTTTCCCTTAAATCGAATGGGGAGATTTTGATTTGAATTTAACTCATTTTGAATGTTCTAGTCTGGTAGTCAGCAGCCATGTTCAAAGTTATCAAATTAAAGGAATATAATTTTAATAAATACAACTTTCTGTGTCTACCAACCAATTGTAAAAATAATTGCATGAGCCCTCTCCCCATCTTCTGTTGTTCTGTCAAACTGTCAGTCCTGGCCCAAACTCACTCTCCAAACTCATTGTCAGACCTCTTCAACAATCAGAGCAATGATGAAAGTGCCACAGTGTTTCTAACAAATTAAGTATTATTAATTAGTAAAAGTGTATCTGCTTAAAAGAAGAAACTTTAAGTATGACATTGACTGTTTCTTCTTGGTATTTGCTGTGGTTCCTCCTTTTGTGTCACTTTTGTAGTGCTCATAATTCACAGCTGTGGAAAGGTTTATTAGCTATTTTATTTTACACTCTTTGATCTTAGGATTGATCTAAACTTCTGTTCTTTACACGCAGGCTTCAGGTATACTGACTGAAAGGCTCTGGTAATGCAATAATCATTATTTCTAATTAAAAGTAAAAGATTTAAGTTATAAGGAAATAGTAATTTAGCCCCAGTAACTGTAAGGACTACAAAGCTGAGCTAATGATCTTTTTAAGCCTGAACTTAGAATTACACTTTCTTTGAGCATTACAAATTTACGTTAGCATTTCTATCCTTAAGCAAATATAGTTTCTTTTCTACTCTTAAGTGGATACCTACAGCAGAGCTTATACTCTATTGTTGCAGAGTCCTTGGTTTATGTCTCCAGGAAGATTCTCAAGTGGAAAGTGAAATTTGTGCATGTGTCCCTGACTAAAGAGATTTTCTCCTGGCGGTTACACTAAAGCGTAAGGCAAATATCCATTATTCCATTTGCCCTCGAGATTTTAAACTCTTTTCTGAGATCACGTTGACTGGATTGTTATGCTTTGTGTCATGACTCGTAAGTTAAGAAATCATTTGCATGGATCATCTCACATTTGGCTCCAGTTCTCATTTATGTGATTGGCTGCTGCTGATAGTGTTAAAATCAGATAAGAAGCATCATTTTATCTTTTACCTGCTTTTTCCTTTTATCAGTCCATGTTAAACCTGCACTGCCTTTATATCAACCTGGATATACAGTATTTAACATATAGCTTGCTAACTTTCTTGCTAACATAATCTTTTTAGCATTCCACACATCTTATATTACTGTGCAGATCTTCAGTTTCATATGATAATTAAAACCAAGTGAGAAAAAAATACTGTCAAACGTTTAAAAAAAGTAAAATGTCACGCAAAATGTTTATAGGCTTTATTGCCAGGTTGTTGCAATTCACCTGCAATTTTGCAATTTTTATTGTATGCATGGAATACAATCATCATTGGCAATTTTCATGTACTTTTTCTGAATGATAATTATTTTCCTGCTTAAGCCAAGTGCACAATATGCGAAGTGCAACACGGGAGTATATTCTTGACAACATGTCATCAAACAACATGGAGGAAGGGCTTGCAGTCTTTTTTGCACTGATTTGCATGGGAAAATAATGTGGACAAGATGAATAGTGGCTGGGGAAATGTGGGCATCAGTTTTTTGTTGTTTTTTTCTTTCTTTTCTTTATTTAATTTAATTTTGTTTTTGGACTCCTGCTATTGCTTCTCTCTCACACCAGTACACAGTCCTGAAGACTGGTTGGTCAGATTTAAATCCTGTTTGAGGATAGTCATGGAACATGTTCTGCAAGTTGACTACAATCTAGGGCTTTTTATCATGGACTAGTTGCAAACTTAAAACCTGAAGGGGCGTCAAACTTCACTCTTGTAGTGTGTGCGCTTGGCTTAAATTGTGTATGTAAAAGTTTCAAATTGGGTTTGTTCTGTGGGAATCTGGCAGAAGCAAATACAAGACAAAAACAAGAATTATGCCTTAAATGTTTAATCTAGCATCTAAACAAATATTTAATCAGAAACACAAAAACATTCGCAATGCTGGGCTTTTCTCTTCTAATTAAATAAATATTACTGCATTCCCAGACAATATACAAATTGAAATATATAAAAACACATACATATGGAAAAATGGATTTATGACCTCTAACATACTGTAACGCTTGCTGATGTTGATAATGCTTTGGGATTAGCTATTGGCTGTTGTATTCGAATAATTAAGTAGGTTTGTCTGTGCAAGGTTTGAGAACAGTTTGGGAATGTGATTAATTGTCATTTATAATTAAATGGTGTAGAGGTATGGAAAACCGTTTGCACCTGCCCTTAATTACTTAAATTGAAAGAAGCAGGGAGAGAGTGTTTACAGACCTGTAGCTTGTTTTATTTGTTCCGAAACAGGGGCTAAAATTGTTACAATATTGCATTTTCTCCTTGGTTCGATTTGCTTTCACAAGGGAATATTTCAAAACAGACCAAAACTGTGTCAATAAAAGTCACATGTGAAAACTGTCCCTTCATTTGTCAGAAAGTTTGTGCCCTGTTCTGGGATTTAGCTCATCCATTGATATACCGGGTAAAATTATATACTTGTAAAAATACTGTATGTACAGTACAGTACTGTATATGCAATTATTTCCTCAGCGGCAAGGTTGGGAATATTGGATTACTCCTTATGTCCAATAGTGCTGTTAATGCTGTAAGCGCATGACTTGCAGACACAGTAAGGTTTTTTTTTTTTTTTTTCTTGTGTGACTCTTTCTTCTGCGGTAGCTTTTATACTACTCCAGCTACTCTGAGATCTTGGCAGTGCAACACTGCAGATATCGTTGACTTGTGTGACAAAATTATTTGTTGTGTTCCTCATTTGTAAGTCACTTTGTGTAAAAGTGTCTGCTAAATAATGAAATGTAAAAGTAAATCAATTGCACAGCTTCATTCATTAAAATGGGAGCGATCTATAGTCACTTTCAGAGCTCTGACTCTCAAACTTACAGTTAATTGGTATAAATTTTGTTCACCTACCAGAGATAAGATGCTCAAGTTGTGCTACAGTTGTTAGCACTGCACATTTTCAGCCATCTCGCTTCATTGCTGTGATTCATGCGTTCATTTGGGGTTGTTTTTTAGATATCTAAACACTTTAATATCTGTTATCTCCAGGCATCCAGGGAGTATTCAACCACCAAATAACATAGTCCACATTTTAATAATGCCGTTTTATGACAATCGTTTTAAGGTTATTAACATTAATCGTGTTAAAGTCACAATGAATGGAGCGCCTCCTGCTGTTGTTTTGACAACTAGCAGGAAATGTTCAAGGGACAAAGACGTCACTTTCTTAAACCGATGGATAGTCCTTGAAATGGATATTGTTTGGTTCGTTGGTCCATTGGGTCAGATTGCATGCTCACCACAAGCAAACCATTCCAGAGTTTGTTTGCAATCAGTCCGAGACCAATTCATGCAGGTAGTCTCAGACCAATTGTTTTGGAGCAGATCCAAGTGCGATTGCCATGTTCATATATGCCTATATGAACCAAGCCAAGGGAGAAAACACACCAGGTTCTTAAACAAATGCTCCAAACGAGCCAGGTGTGAAAACACCCTAAAAGATGAGAACGGAGTAGAGAGGAACACAAGTGTATAGGGGCGTTTGGCAAAACAAAGGCGGTGGTGGAGACATTACAGCAGTGTCTGGTCGAAGCACGGTCAATACATTGTCCAACAGAGGTCGATGTCGCTGTTTTGGTGAGTGAGATGTCTGAAGGATCACGTTGCAGTGCAGAGATGAAAGCAACTGATTGGAGTTTGCACTTCATTTGCCGACAGCACTGGCAAAAAAATTTGAGGAAGTGTGTAGTGTCAAGATCCAGGTTTCTCTTCTTGATTCGGTTTCACCACCTAACTTCAAGGAGTTTCCCAATCAACATTTTTATATATAGATTAATATGACAGATACAAGAAAAATTCACTTAACTTTAATGTTATTGGTTAATTCTCATTTGTAGCTGGTGGTTTTTAAAGCTATCCAGTGCTAAATATTTCTTTGGACAGGCCTAACTTCTCTGGTACACTAATATATTAATTTTTCATAATTCAAATTTAAGTTTGGGTATGCCACCATTACAATGGCTTTTCGATTCTGTCTGAGTTTGATTTTGTGTTGTTTAATGTTAAATTACAATGTTTTATTTAAAGTTACCTCTGCGGAGATTTGTTCCTTTGAATCACCTGTTATCTTGATTAAGTCAGTTGAAATATCTCCTGAAATATCTCCTTGGTGCAACTTAAATGTAATGTATTGCCTTATCAGTATTTGGAGAATAAAGCCCTATGGCTGATCCTCCGTCCGGTCACATATTTATTGACATTTCCCACTACAATAAAAAAGTAGTGACAGAATTTATGGGGGAGAAATAGAAGGAGTACAATTTGAATATTTTACAGATCAGACTTGTTCCTTTGTCACCTACATGAGTACCACAGATGTGGCAGAAACACGTGTTACCCGCTATGCCATGGCTCTGACAGGATGGTATTTTTATTTACAGTAACAGCTTAGAATCGCTAAAATTATGGTAGTTTGATTATCTGATGAATGCAGTCTGGATAAGCTTTCCCAGAGCACCTACATAGGCAACTGCCTTCTAAGGCAGCATCCTAACCATCATGGGACCTCATAAGTGACTGATTTTGAACCCTCTTCAAAGGCAGCAACTCCGTGCGGCAAACACATAGCGCTGCTTACGAGAAGCACAAGGAAGACATGAATCAGTAGAGTTTGATGTTAGCATGTTGCTGCTCAGCTAACAGCACAATACTCTAATAAGCATAAAACTACATAATACACACAAGTATTGGATGACATAGGGTTCCGAAACTTAGTGAGCTGCCTCGCTTTCTCCTGCCTACACAGGCAGCTTATGATGCCTCATAAGAGAGCCTTTTGGACGGCAGCTCCGCGCATCATTCAAATAGTGCACCTCGCGCAGCGCACGAGACTTGACTTGACTCACAACTGATTTCAATACAGGTGACGTCAGAGAAACGACGCGATACTCTAATGAGCATAAATACACACAGCACACACAGTTTTTGGGTAAAATATTCGGTTTTGTATCATATTAAACTGTTATTTATCAATACAAGTCAAATCAATATAAGTATATTTATAATCTAAATTTCTCTTGCTTCATCTGCCATCTTGGATTTATTTTTCTGCCAAGCTCATCACGGTGCATTCTGGGATCGTCTACCCAGGGAAGGCTACATGTTACCTTAGATTTTGGCCAAAATTAGATATCTTAGGAGGCAGCATAATTAAGATACCTACCTTTTGGAACAGCCTTCCCGTCGGGAACACGCCTATGATGTCTTAAAATCCTGCCTCCGGAGGACGCTCACTAGGTTTTGGAACAGACGCATAGTCTACTACACTGAACATTTATCAATACTTTTCAGTATTGAATGAATTAATTTTATAATCAACATTTCTCTGGCGCCAACCTCTATGTTGGATTTATTGTTTGTCTGTGCTTGCAGCAATGCATTGTAGGATTGATTCTCAAAAAAGCATCCATGTAATGCTGCCTTAGAAATTGGCCAAAATGAGGTACATTTGGAGGCAACATAATTAAGATGCCTACCATTTTGAACAGGCTTCATGTTGGAAATGCACATATGATGTCTTTTTTTTTGTTTTTTGTGGATTTTTTCCCTTTTCTCCCAATTTGGAATGCCCAATTCCCAATGTGCTTTTTAAATCCTTGTGGTCGCGTAGTGATTCGCCTCAGTCCGGGTGGTGGAGGACGAATCCCAGTTGCCTCTGCGTCTGTGATCGTCAACCCGCGCGTCTTGTCACGTGGCTTGTTGAGCACATTGTCACGGAGACATAGCACGTGTGGAGGCGTAACGCCATCCACTGCGGCAACCACGCTCAACTCACCATGCGCCCCACCGAAAACGAACCACATTATAGCGATCACGAGGAGGTTACCCCATGTGACTCTACCCTCCCTAGCAACCAGGCCAATTTGGTTGCTTAGGAGACCTGGCTGGAGTCACACAGCACACCCTGGAATTCGAACTAGAAAACTAGCGAACTCCAGGGGTGGTAGCCAGCGTCTTTACCACTGAACTACCCAGGCCCCTCACATATGATGTCTTAAAATATTGCCTTTGGATGAATGTAAATTATTAATTTGTTTCTGCAGCAACAAACCATGAAAAGTCGAGCTGTCAGTCATGGCCATTCATTAATTTGTGCTCAGAATGAAATTAATGATTTGCACAAACAGAAACAGAAGCACCTCTGTGGGTAGAGGACAAAAAAAGAGAAGCATACACTGTGATCAATACTTCATTTCTGTCTCCAGTAACACTGTCTTGTGGATGCACTCAGCTGAGTCTGAACTGCACAGAGATCAGAGGAATTCAATCAGTGCCAGTCAGGCCCACGGGACACACAACCAGCCGGTGCATTGCACCAATCAACAGAAGTCTTTCCGGATCAGGTGCCCTCTGTCCTGAATCCTCACCGCACACTTAAAGAATCATGATCTATGGGTGAAATCCAACAGACAGAGCATCTCCATTCTCCTTTAATGTCTTCAGTACTTCTACATTTACTGTACTTTTATTCAATTAGTGGACACTTTATCCAAAGGAAATTCTAAATGAGGAATACAACCAAATACAACAACATACTGTAAGCAATCTATGAGTAACACAACACAATTGCAGCTGCGCCCAACCAGTATCCATGTAGAAACTATAAAAAACAACTGTCATAAAAATATTTCCCTAATAAACAATATATAATATAATTATAATAATAGTAAAATTTATTATAAATACATACAATATTTCTGTCAAAACACCATAGTTGTTGGTTGGTTGTTGGTTATTGGTACTAACTGCAATGTGCAGCTATAAGAATGGTGATGTGTGGATTGAAAAGCCTGTAATTACAGTTCCCTATCTGTCACTGACTCGACGTTGTGTCGATGTAGTGACATTAGCGGTCACTCTTGGGAGCCCGAAACACCTCTGGTCTTTGAAAAAATGCCAATGAAAATTGGCCACCCGCGGTGGTAGAAACGATCACTCAGGCTAGGGCCCCCTCTACGAGGTGCCTGTATACCTTTAAGTGGCGTCTGTTCGCTAAGTGGTGTTCTTCCCGATGGGAAGACCCCTAGAGATGCGCAGTCGGATCGGTGCTTTCCTTCCTGCAGGAGAGGTTGGAAGGGCAGCTGTCCCCTTCCACCTTAAAGGTGTATGTAGCCGCTATAGCGGCACACCACGACACAGTGGACGGTAACTCCTTAGGGAAGCACGACCTGATCATCAGTTTCCTGAGAGACGCCAAGAGGCTGAATCCCTCCAGACCGTGCCTCGTTCCCTCATGGGACCTCTCTGTAGTTCTTCAGGGTCTACAGAGAGCCCCCTTTGAGCCTTTGCAGTCAGCTGAGCTTAAGGCACTCTCCTTGAAGACTTCCCACCTGACTGCGCTCACTTCCATCAAGTGGAAGCGTTCTCTGTCAGCAAAACGTGCCTGGAGTTCGGTCCGGGCTACTCTCATGTGATCCTGAAACCTCGACCGGGCTATGTGCCCAAGGTTCCCACGACCCCTTTTAGGGATCAGGTGATGAACCTGCAAGCGCTGCCCCAGGAGGAGGCAGACCCAGCCCTGACATTGCTGTGTCCGGTGCGTGCTTTGTGTCTCTGAGCAGCTTTAGAGTCTCTGAGCAGCTTTTTGTCTGCTTTGGTGGACAGCGGAAAGGAAGTGCTGTCTCCAAGCAGAGGATCGCCCACTGGCTCTTTGATGCCATAACAATGGCATATCATGCCCAGGACGTGCTGCCCCCGGTAGGGCTACGAGCCCATTCTACCAGGGGTGTAGTGGCCTCCTGGGCCTTGACCAGGGGCGCCTCTCTAACAGACATTTGCAGAGCAGCAGGCTGGGCAACACCCAACACGTTTGTGGGGTTCTACAACCTCCGGGTGGAACCGGTTTTGTCCCGTGTAGTGGTACGCACAAGCAGGTAATTCCGGGACAGCCAGCCAGGTGTATCGCTTGCACATAGCGCCTTTCACCTCCCCTGAGATGAAGACGTGCGCCGTTAACTCCCAGTAGTGTTCACAAACTGAGTTCCCTGGTTGACTTCCTCCGAGCCCTGTGACAGTCGAGTCTTCGAAGAGACTCGCTGCCGGCCCAGTACACGTGCTAACTAAAGCCCTGAACTGGGGTAGGTGCTCCGCATGTGGCGGTTCCCCGTAGGTAACCCCATGTGATGTATATCTTCCACTAATTCATTTCCCTGTTGGCAAACTGCGTCTTCCTTGGGCAGAGGCCCCTCTGCCCCAGTCTCCATGCTTGTGGTAACTCCTCCCCCATAGGGTAGGACCTACCATGGGACTTCTCCACATGGCATACTTCCGACATAGCTCGGTAAGACCATGTGACGTATTTCCACTTAAATACCCTCCCTCTCTCTGGGCAAGGTGTGGTATCCACGGTGTCCTCACCTTGGGAAGGACACCCCCCCGACTAGACCTGGTCGGCCCAGTCAGATAATCCCCCTTTTTTTTAGGGAGTGAAAAAAATAAGGGGATAAGAGGCCACAACTGGGCTAGCCCGTCTCTATCTTTTGGGTAGTCGACTTGTCCCAAAGGGCCGTTCGACACTCATAACAGTGTTGGGGGAGGTTACGTGTTGGCCTGGTGCGCTGGCTACGAGGCACACAGTGATCTGCCCATCACACCGCCAGTTCACGTAACACAGTTCAGCCAGTTGCGGCATTTTGTATAGGGACCCCTAGTGTCACTACATCGACACAACGTTGAGTGAGTGACAGATAGGGAACGTCCTGGTTACTTGCATAACCTCCATTCCCTGATGGAGGGAATGAGACGTTGTGTCCCTCCTGCCACAATGCTGAACTACCCACTGAAATGGCTGGACCTTGTCTCGGCTCCTCAGCATAAAACCTGAATGAGTGGTTGCATACCAGCTCCTTTTATACCCGTATGTCCAGGGGAGTGGCATGCAAATACCACTCACCAATTTTCATTGGCCTTTTATCAAAGACCAGTGGATGCACTGAGGGTTCAAACAGGTAGCACACTACTCATTTGACTGACCCACTTTTTGACCAGCCCACTGGGAAAAGTCCCCGTGCTCCAGATGGCCAGTCCATCCCTGCCTAGCATATACTAATTATTAATAATATAAATTAAGTTGGATCTATATAAGAACATTTATTGAAAGTTTGATGAACTTAATGAAGTTGAGCTAAAACTGCTATTGTGCATTAATCTGGCCTAATCCAACTAATTTATGCCAGCTCAATTTATTTTTTCCAAAAGATGCCTGTGGCAGCGGGGGCATGGTCAAGCATCTCTCTGGAGAGAGAGATTGGCACAAGAAAAGCCAAACTGCTACAGAAGCTATTGTGATATTGTATGTTGAAGTAAATATTTTTCTGTAAAACTTTAAGCATCAAGCTGGACAAATTAAACACCTACCTGAACTGGTAAACCTCGCTTCTCACCTCCTCCTTTGCACTGAACCTTTTTACACTGGTGCCGAAACCCGGGAAAAGTTTGGTTGAAGATGGACGGAAGTCGCCCTGTAGAGTCCTCCCAGTTGGCGGAGATCCTCCAAGCCCTCGCTGGCCTACATCGGAACCACCAGCAAACACTGCTTGAGCTCCGGCAAGATCAAGATCGCCGGTTTGTCGAGCTCCTGTGCGCTCAAGCAGAGGACCGGCAGGCCGACCCAGAGCCTCCTCAGCCAGGAGGTGTCCCCAGCCATGACCCCGGACACTCACACGGCGTTGCCTCTGCCTGCGTTACAGAAGATGGGGACAACTGCCAGCGATGAGCATCCTGGCTTACGGTGACTTGAAGAAAGCCATCCTACAACAGGTTGGTCGGAGTCTGGAAGAGAATCGTCAACTCTTCTGGAGCCTGAAGCTGGAGAACTCCGACCGCCAGTTTGCCTTCGCCAAACGGCTCCACGACGCCTGTCGAAGATGGCTGCTAATGGGGGACCGCGGCGTCAACGGGATCATCGACCAGGTGGTACTGGAACAATTAATACATCGACTGCCAAAAGGGATGGCGGAGTGGGTCCAGTGCCACCGTCCGGCATCGCTGTAGGAAGCCGTCCGGCTTGCAGAGGACCATATGGCGGTGATCCCGAGGGCGGAAGAGCGCTCCTACTCTCTCTTCCCTCCCCCTGTGTTTTCTCCTGTCTCATCCCCCTCCCCTCTCTCCTCTCGTTCTGTTCTCTCCCCAGGGCCCGTTCCTACCCCACGCAGGCGAGGAGGACTTCAGCCACCGAGACCAGCTCCCCGGGTGTAGGAGGCGACACCTCCCCCTACCCTGATGCCCCGCCGCTCTCCCTCTCAGGTCAGCCGATGCAAGTGCAGGTGTGGCGCCTGGGCCAGCCTGCTGGAGGTGCAGGGACCCGGACCACTTCCAGGATCAGTGTCCTCTGATGGAGCTGGGGATGGTGGTGCGGGTCTCCAACCTCCTGCAGGCTGCCCCCGACTGGGCTGGAGCATTCCAGATACCAGTAAGGGTCAAGGGGGTACTCACCAAGCGTTGGTGGACACCGGGTGTAATCAAACCACTATCCACCAACGCTTGGTTCAACCCGAGGCTTTGGGCACAACTAAAACGGTGAGGGTGAAATGTGTGCATGGGGATATTCACAAGTATCCGGTGGTGACACTGACGATTAAATTCCGGGGGAAAAAGCATAGAGTGGAGGCTGCGGTTAGTTCCCGCCTCACCCATCCACTGATTTTGGGGACTGATTGGCCTGACTTTAGAGTTTTATTAAAGGGAATTTTTGCGGATGGGTCCTGTATGAAATTAGGGAGATGTACAATGTGCAATGCTCTGGCAGGGGAGGCAGAGCCGGGGCCGTCCTCGACAGTTCCCCGTCATAATGACGAGAGAGGGGGAGAGGCCGCAGCCCCTCTCCTTCTCAGGGAATTCCCTGAGGGGGATTTCCCTTTGGAGCAGTCACGAGACGAGACCCTCAAACACGCCTTCGACCAAGTGAGAGTCATCGATGGTCAACGACTCCAGCCTGACATCGCTCTTTCATACCCCTATTTTGCGATTATAAATGAGCGGTTGTATAGAGTGACACAGGACGCTCAGACTCAAGAGGATACAACCCAACTTTTGATTCCATGGAGCCGTCGGGAAATGGTATTCCAGGCGGCTCATTATAATCCCATGGCGGGTCACTTAGGAGAAAGGAAAGCACTGAACTGTCTAATAGCCGCTTCTGTTTGGCCAAACTCCACACTTTGGGGCAGCTAACACAGGAGAATTTGCTCCAAGCTCAAGAACGACAGCGCCGACTGTATGACAGGGTAACTCAGCTAAGGGAATTTGCACCGGGAGATAAAGTGCTTGTATTGCTTCCTACATCGAGCTCTAAATTACTCGCCAAGTGGCAAGGGCCCTTTGAGGTCACACGACGAGTGGGAGATCTCGATTACGAGGTTAAACAAACCGATAGAGGGGGCGCACGTCAAATATACCACCTCAATCTCCTGAAATGGTGGAGGGAGGCGGTCCCTGTGACGTTGGCTACGGTAGTTCCCGAGAAGGCGGAGCTCGGAGCGGAGGTGAGTTCAAAACATAAACAGTTCACCCCGGTCACTTGCGGAGACCACCTCTCACCGAGTCAACTCACGGAGGTTGCTAGGTTGCAACAGGAGTTTGCGGATGTGTTATCCCCTCTACCGGGACATACAAACCTCATCCACCACCACATCGAGACCAAGCCGAGGGTCGTGGTACGTAGCCGCCCCAACCGATTACCCGAACACAAGAAGAAAATCGTTCGGGAAGAATTGGATGCAATGCTCGATATGGGGGTAATAGAAGAATCCCACAGCGATTGGTCCAGCCCAGTTGTTCTAGTGCCTAAGAGCGACGGGTCTGTACGGTTCTGTGTGGATTACAGGAAAGTCAACGCAGTGTCTAAATTTGATGCGTATCCAATGCCTCGCGTTGATGAGTTGCTCACTCAGTTGGGCACTGCTCGATTTTATTCGACATTGGATTTGACGAAGGGTTATTGGCAGATCCCCTTGACACCAATTTCCCGTGAAAAAAACGCCTTCTCCACACCGTTTTGGATTACACCAGTTTGTGACACTTCTGTTCGGTTTGTTTGGAGCCCCGGCTACGTTTCAGCGTCTCATGGACCGAATTCTCAGACCGCATTCAGCTTATGCCACTGCCTATTTAGATGACATCATCATTTACAGCAATGATTGGCAGCGGCACATGCAACATCTGAGGGCGGTTCTGAGATCGCTGCACCGAGCGGGACTCACAGCAAACCCAAAGAAGTGCATGATTGGGCGGGTGGAGGTACGGTATCTGGGGTTCCACCTGGGCCATGGGCAGGTGCATCCCCAAATTGACAAGACAGCAGCCCGAGGCCCAAGACCAAAAAGGGGGTGAGACAGATCCTGGGGCTGGCTATTATAGAAGGTTCGTGCCTAATTATTCGGACGTTCACGCAAGTTAAAGCCGCACTTTGCGGGGGCCGCTTTTACATTCACCTGACTTCTCTTTCCCTTTTGTTTTACAGACAGATGCTACAGACAGGGGGCTGGGGGCCGTACTCTCGCAGGTGGTGGAGCGGGAGGAGCGCCCGGTGCTGTACATTAGCCGTAAGCTCTCGTTGAGGGAAACTAAGTACAGCACCGTGGAAAAGGAGTGTCTCACCATCAAGTGGGTGGTCCTCACTCTCTGATACTACCTGTTGGGGCGGGCCTTCACCCTCTGTTCCGATCACGCCCCGCTCCAGTGGCTCCACCGCATGAAAGATACCAACGCGCGGATCACTCGTTGGTATCTGGCTCTTCAGCTGTTTAAGTTCAAGGTGGTCCACAGACCGGGAGTGCAGATGGCTGTCGCCGACTTCCTTTCCAGGAATGGGGGGGAGTGGTAGGCAGGCCGGATGCCTCCCTGGCCTGAGTTGGGCGGTGGGGATATGTGGCAGCGGGGGCATGGTCAAGCATCTCTCCAGAGAGAGAGACTGGCACAAGAAAAGCCACACTGCTACAGAAGCTATTGTGATATTGTATGTTAAAGTAAATATTTTTCTGTAAAACTGTAAGCATCAAGCTGGACAAATTAAACACCTACCTGAACTGGGAAACCTCGCTTCTCACCTCCTCCTTTGCACTGAACCTCCTTACAATGCCTAAGTAGGATCTATTGTTATGCCGGGTTCACATATCGGCGTGAGCGAGGCGTGAGCGGTGCATTTTCATTTCGGCGCCCATATTAACAGATTACACTGTTTTCACTGCAAGCGTGATTCGTGAGGTGGCACGTCCCAGAAGCGTCCCAGACGTGACAGTGAGCGGATAGTTTCAATGTTGAGACTATTTTTGCCGCACGGCTCACACTGAGCTCAGCGTCTCTGGGTGCAGTACAACACTAAAATAATCAGGAGATTATAGAAAAGACACAAAAGCAAAATTATTCAAACCAAACCTATAGTACACTACAATTTATATGTCTGCATGCAAGTCAACTCAATAAAATAATTTAATAAAGGAAAGAATTAATAAACTGCTGGACCTTTTGCCATTATGTGTATATAGTAGGTGTACAGTATAGACACAGCATTAACCAATCTTGACCAAGAGTGCTGAAAAAGATGAAGTGCATGTGACTGCCCACTGTTGTCTTTGAAGCAGCAATAACCTCTGCTTGTTATGACCTTATTAAAGAAAAAATTTGCCATAGGACCCCATAGATAACTTTATTTTCTGCGCAGATGCACTGCTGTTTCTCATGGAAAAGGTCAATGTGAATGTCCAGCTCGACCGCCCCACTCATGCGGATGTGTGAACCCGGCGTTATGATTCTCCAAACAACGCTCAAACTGACAACCTCTCTGGAACACCGCAAACTCAAGCAAGTCGAGTGATACAAATAGCTAAACATTCCAGTGCTGTTATACGAAATTTCAGCACTCTTGGAACACCACTTGTTCAATCAGATTAATGACCGGAACTAACTATTAGCACTTTCTAATTGAACAGTTCAGCTTGAGCCTTTCAACTATTCCACACTTTCATTTAATTAAAGAATCTTGTGATCTAAGGATTGTGTTCCAGACAATGTATTTTCACGACCTACTCAATTAGCTGAAGACCCAAAAAAAAATTATCCAAGTGTATTTGTTGATTAAAGCTTTCTCCCTGTGGGGGACTGTGTTCTCTTTCACAATGATGAATGAAGACGGATGGAGTACGAACTGGCGGAGAGAAACTGATGAATGAAGAAGGATGGAGTATGAACTGGCAGAGAGAAACTCATTTACATTCACATTTACGTTTTTGGCAGATGCTTACAAACCAAAGCTATTTTCAAGTAAGTGCATATTTATGTAGGATGCAAATCAGGTATGAAGACAAAACCTCAAACTGTCTATAACACCACAGTAACTGTACAACAGTATCGTTGCAAGTTCTGGATTGAGAAGAAACCACAAAGAAGCTAATTCATTTGTCCAGAACCGTGATGTTGATGCTGAATTTCCTGTTTGATGGCAGATGTTCATGCAAATAGAATAGTCATAACCTCATAGTGGTGATGTGTATTGATGGTCTAAGAGGAAATACTTGACAACTTTCTCTAAGTGTGTTATGGACAAGTATTTAAACTGACAAAAATGAGGAGAATTTAATCAGTGTTCTACAGAAGTCTTTTCACAGTAAATCAAATCAAATCAAATCAAATCACTTTATTGTCACACAGCCATATACACAAGTGCAATGGTGTGTGAAATTCTTGGGTGCAGTTCCGATCAACATAGCAGTCGTGACAGTGATGAGACATATACCAATTTACAATAACATCAAATTAACACAACACAATTTAAACATCTGTTATACATAATTACACTCAACTTAAAACATCACATTAACACAACACAATTTAAGCATCTGTTATACACATAATTACACTCAACTTAAAACATCAAATTAACACAACACAATTTAAACATCTGTTATACATAATTACACAACTTAAAACATCAAATTAACACAACACAATTTAAACATCTGTTATACACATAATTACACTCAACAATATACAAATAATAACATACACTGTACAGTATACAATATGCTGTTTTTTTTTCTTATTGTTTTTTACTATATAGATACTATATAGATACACATTATTCAATAAAAATTAAAAAATAAAAATATATAAAAAAGTGTATATATATATATATATATATATATATATATATATATATATATATATATATATATAGAATGTACAGTATTGTACTGTATTGACATTCAGGCTGTCGGTTGATAGTCAGTTGTTAAGAGAGACATAATATAATAACAGTAATAAAATTTATGACAGTCCGGTGTGAGATAAAAGAGTAATAAAGTGCAGGGCTGATGTATTTTGATCGTGGGAGATCAAGAGTTCAGAAGTCTGATTGCTTGGGGGAAGAAGCTGTCATGGAGTCGGCTGGTGTGGGTCCTGATGCTGCGATACCGCCTACCTGATGGTAGCAGTGAGAACAGCCCATGGCTCGGGTGGCTGGAGTCTCTGATGATCCTCCGAGCTTTTTTCACACACCGCCTTGTATATATTTCCTGGAGGGAGGGAAGCTCACCTCCGATGATGGGTTTGGCAGTTCACACCACCCTTTGCAGTGCTTTGCGGTTGTGGGCGGTGCTATTGCCGTACCAGGCGGAGATACAGCCAGTCAGGATGCTCTCCACAGTGCAGGTGTAGAACCGTGTGAGGATGTGGCGGTTCATTCCAAACTTCCTCAGCCGTCTCAGGAAGAAGAGGCGCTGATGAGCCTTCTTCACAACGACTTCAGTGTGGACGGACCATGTGAGTTCCTCAGTGATGTGGACACCCAGGAACTTGAAGCTGCTGACTCTCTCCACTGGTGCTCCATTGATGGTGATTGGACTGTGTTCTCTGTCTTTTCTTCTGAAGTCCACCACAAGCTCCTTTGTCTTACTGATGTTGAGGGAGAGGTTGTGCTCCTGACACCAGTGTGTCAGAGTGTGCACCTCCTCTCTGTAGGCTGTTTCATCATTGTCAGTGATCAGACCTACCACCGTCGTGTCATCAGCAAACTTAATGATGGCATTGGAGTTATGTGTTGCCACACAGTCATGTGTGTACAGGGAATACAGTAGTGGGCTGAGAACACAGCCCTGCGGGGCTCCAGTGTTGAGGGTCAGTGATGAGGAGATGTTGCTGCCTATTCTAACCACCTGGCGTCTGCTTGACAGGAAGTCCAGGATCCAGCTGCACAGCGAGCTGTTTAAGCCCAGAGCCCAGAGTTTCTCATCTAGCTTGGAGGGCACTATGGTGTTGAATGCTGAGCTGTAGTCTACAAACAATATTCTCACATAAGTGTTCTTTTTTTCCAGGTGGGAGAGAGCAGTGTGTATTGTAGATGCAATGGCATCATCAGTGGAGCGGTTGTTGCGGTATGCAAACTGCAGCGGGTCAAGATTGAGTGGTAATACAGAGCAGATGTAATCTCTGATTAGTCTCTCAAAACATTTGCTGATGATGGGGGTCAGAGCAACAGGACGCCAGTCATTTAAACACGTTATTTTTGATTGTTTTGGAACAGGCACAATGGTGGATGTTTTAAAGCATGTGGGGACTACAGACAAAGAGAGGGAAAGGTTGAAAATGTCCGTAAAAACACCAGCCAGCTGGTTCGTGCACGCTCTGATGACGCGGCCCGGAATGCCGTCTGGACCCGCGGCTTTGCGGATATTCACCCGTCGGAAGGATCGGGTTACATCCGCTACAGAGACGGAGAGTGAACTAACCTCTGTAGCTTCAGCCGCGAGAGCTCTCTCCGCGAGGGCAGTGTTATTTCCCTCGAAACGAGCATAAAAAGTATTTAGCTCATCCGGTAGAGAGGCAGCAGTGTTCATGGCGGAGTTTTTATTCCCTTTAAAGTCCGTGATGATGTTAATTCCCTGCCACATGCTTCTAGAGTTGGTGGTGTTAAACTGTCCTTCAATCTTGCTCCTGTACTGGCGTTTTGCTGTTTTGATAGTTTTTCGGAGGGCATAACTGGCTTGTTTATGCTCCTCCGCGTTCCCGGAATTAAAAGCGGAGGTCCGCACATTAAGTGCCGCGCGAACATCGCTATTGATCCACGGCTTCTGATTCGGATAGATTCGCACAGTTCTGGTCGGAATCACTTCCTCTACACACGTTCTGATGAAACACATTACGCTATCAGCGTAAAGCTTGATGTCGTCATCAGAGGCGGACCGGAACATCTCCCAGTCCGTGCGATCAAAACAGTCTTGTAGCGTAGAGTCTGATTGGTCCGACCAGCACTGGATCGTTCTGAGGTTGGGTGCTTCCTGTTTCAATTTCTGCCTGTAAGCGGGCAGAAGCAGAATGGAAGAGTGGTCCGATTTGCCAAATGGTGGGCGGGGGAGGGATTTGTAGCCATCCCGGAACGGAGAGTAGCAATGGTCCAAAACCCGGTCCCCTCGTGTGTTGAAACTAATGTGCTGGTGATATTTTGGTGCGACTGATTTTAAACTGGCTTTATTAAAGTCCTCAAGTGAATGTCTTGTTTAGAGGAGGAGGCCTGAAATGAAATCCTTAAAGTCTTAAATTCTGTTTTTATGAAGAAAGAAACTCAGATACATCTTGGATGGCCTGCGTGTGAGTAAATTATCAGAAAATTTTCATTTTTGTTTGAACTATTCCTTTAAAGATGAAGTGTGTAATTTTTTGTGATGGGAGAAAGGTGCCTCGGGGTTGTTCCTGCAGGGTACTTACCCTTACAGGCGACATATGATTTGGATTAGGATGGGGGTGGAGTTAGGGCATCTGCTGCCTGCCAGGAACAAACAGAGTTTTGAACAATGGATGTATATATGCGCCACTAGCGCCACTGAATGTAATTGTAAAATAATAAAAATAAACATTGTTTTCAAACAAGCTTTCCGAATAAGCACCCCCCTCCCCCTCCATCCCCAACTGCTGTTGATCGGGGGGGGGGGGGGGGGGCGGATAGTCATGCCCCTGTGACGAGGAGGAGGGTGGGGCCGGGCCGTGAGGACACATGGCCAGCCCTGAAACGGGCTAATCAGCTGGGAGGGGGATAAAAACAAGCCAGAGGCGCCAGTTCGAGAGAGAGTTGCACGCGGCTGCATTGTGTGTGTGTGTGTGTGTGTGTGTGTGTGTGTGTGTGTGTGTGTGTCTGTGTGTCTTTATGTTTTATGTTGTTTTAAGTTCATTTATATCATTAAACGTTACGTTGACTGCTCAGCTGGTTCCCGCCTCCTCCTTGTGCATCCCTTACCCCATTACAGCCCCCAACTCACACCATTGATTGAGTCCAGGTTTGGGTTTGCTGACATAATTTGAAGGGCAGTGTTTTGGAGAGCGTGCATGTGGGTAAAGTTAGCAAAACAGCTGAAATCGCTTTCAGTAGCTTTAAGGTCCTCTGTTGCACTGGATGATGCGGAATTTCTGCTCAGTGTAATATTTAAACAGCTGCAGATTAAAAAATTACAGACAATTCTTTCACGCTGTTTGACAACAGCTGACAGCTTTCAAACGCTCATATGTGTACTGTATGTTTTCTCATGTCTCGTGGTGAATGCAGCTGCACACGTGAACTGTCAAATGTGCTTCTTGGTCAAAATGCCCCTCTTGACGCGATATTAAAGTGATAGTTCACCCAGAAATGGAAATTCTCTCAACATTTACTCACCCATCCAAGATGTATATGATCAATGTTTTCTGAAGCGATTCAGTCGGGTTTGGGTAAGAACAGACCATAATTTAATTCCTTTTTCACTACAAATCTTGACAGCAGTGTCCTTGACAATCGTGGTTTCAAGCTTGATTACACTACCTATAGCGCCTTCTAGCGTTAAGCATTAGAAAGTGTAATTGGGCTTGAAATCATGATTGTGCCTAGAGACTGCAATGGCAAAATGTACAGTGAAAAAGGAGTTATATTTTGGTTTGTACTCACCCAAAAAATGATTAAATCGTTTCAGAAGACATTGATTAAACTACTAGAGTCTTATGTATTACTTTTATGATGCCTTCATATGATATTTGGACCTTCAGAGTTCTGGCCACCATTCACTTTCATTGCTAGGACCTTCAGAGCTGAAATATTCTTCTAAAAGAAGCGCTGAAAGTGCAGGGCGCTCCTTTGTTTGAGCTTCTCTCCATGTGAGGCTCGGTATTTGTTTGTTGTATTTGTTTTATCCATTTTTTTTTTTTTGTGCGCACGACCAGAGTCTGATGTACATGTTGTCAACTATGTGCTCAGATATGAAACATTGGATATTATCTTTGTGGATGGGCTTGGCTTGGGCATGCTGGAGTTCGCCGGCAGATCTTCATATCACCAACCCAGATGCAAAAATGTATGCCCGGGCTGACTTTTTGGAGCTACGAAATGCTTCCCGGAACATACCAACATCGCCACTCCTGGATCTAATCCCCAAGCATCTGTTAAGGAAATGCATTTGGAAGAAAAGGGGATCAAGACAAGGAATTAGAAACAGGCTGAGGAAGTAAGCTCCCATACCCATTTTTACTCTGTCAAATGTGCGCTCATTACGAAACAAAATGAACGAACTCTCTGCGCTGATTAAAATTGGCTCTGACTACCGAAATACAAGCTGTTTCACAGAAACTTAGTTGGTTGAGGACATTACAGTGAGTTGGATTTACATTCATACGTTTAGACCGGGACATTGGAAAAACAGGAAAATCAATTTGGGGCGGGCTTTGTTTTGCCATAAATGACAAGTGGGCAACCAATTTTACAGTTTGTGAGACCAATTGCTCACGGCATTACGAAATTATGACTGTGTCTTTCCGGTCGCACTATTTACCTCGCAAGTTCACACAATTTAATGTGATTCTTGCCTATGTTCCTGGACCTGACAACACGCTCGCAGCTGAACGCATTGCAGACAGCTATATCAACATCTCCAGAGCAGCTGATCAGCCTGTTTTTCTGCTTGGGGATTTCAATAATTGTGATGTCACTACACTACTCCCACATTTGGAGCAGAATGTCACAACTCCAAAGCGATTGGACAGAATGCTGGACTTATGTTTTGGAAATATACCCGGTGCTTATGTCTCTAAGCCCCGTCCTTCCCTTGGTTTCTCAGATCATAATGTACATTTGAGGAAAGCCCATGGACCGGACGGGCTTATGGGCCGCGTACTAAAGGAGTGTGCGGCTCAGCTGGGTGGTGTGGTGGCACAGCTTTTCCAGCTGTTTCTGAATGCCAGCTTCATCCCCAGGGCATGGAAGGAGATGACCATCATCCCTGTTCCTAAAAAGCCCTCTGCCAAAGCTATGAATGATTTCAGGCCTGTGGCACTTGCAAATGCACGGTTAAGCAAGAGTTTGGACCCGCTCCAGTTTGCCTATAAGGCTAAACGAGGAGTAGAGGACCTAGATTTTCCAAATTCATATGTCAGGATTTTATTTTTGGACTTTTCATCTGCTTTTAACACAGTAAACATAAACACACTTCTGGATTACAAGTCAACACAACACTTGTTTTATGGATTAAGGATCTCCTAAAGACAGACCCCAACATGTCAAGGTGAATGGTTCTAAATCCAGTAACATTGTTTTAAATACTGGGGTCCCACAGTGTTGTGTCTTGTCACCAATCCTTTTCTCCATATACACAAATGAAATCACCTGCAATAGCAATGGACTGTCACTTTTTAAATATGCTGATGATATGGCCTTGGTGGCCTGCCTCACAGACGAGCACTCTCTGTCCACATACTGGCAGTATGTGGACACTATGGTTCTCTGGTTCTAGGAAAGCTCCCTGGAACTGAATATTAGCAAGACCAAAGAGCTGTGTTGCGGGGGCGCAGAGCACCTGACACCTCACACCCTCTCTCTGGATCACTCAGGCTTGTAGGGCAGGTGGTTGAACAGGTCAATAACTTTAAGTACCTGGGAACTGAGATCAACCATCGTCTGTCCTTCATACAGCATGGGATGGGGTCTACAAAAAGGCCCAACAGTGCATGTTTCTCCTGAGGAGGCTGAATGGTTTTAATGTTAGACAGGATATTTTAACAGTAGTATACCGGTCATTCATCGAATCAGTCCTCACATTCAATATTGCATCCTGGTATAACTTTCTTACAGTAAAAAGTAAGGAAAATTCAAGCAGCCAACCAAAACTACCAGCACCACTCAAACCCAACTTTCAGACCTTCACAGTTATAGGAATTTTGGTAGTATAAATGCACATGGTGTGGATTAAACCACCTGCATATCTCCAACATTTATATGTAGGAAATTAGCGACTTTGCATATCTCCAACAATAATATGTAGGAAATTATATAATAAAATTAGCCGCATTTGACCACCATTATAAGAAGGATAAATGATCAGTGCTGGGAGGTTTACTTTTCACTACAGATTACAGAATACATGCTGTAAAATGTAATTTGTAATGTATTCCGTTAGATTACTCAAAGTCAGTAACGTATTCTAAATACTTTGGATTATTTCTTCAACACTGGTAGATTTTTTTCACTTGTTTTGATTATAAAAACTCTGCCAGTACAGTAAGACAGAGTACACATGTTAAAAATACATTCTCTGAAAAACAAAAATATCTTATGCAGTGTTGTTTCTAAAACAAGATAAATCAAATTGATCTTGTTTTAAGGATTTTTAGATATTTTTACAGGAAAACAATACAAAAATTATTATCAAGAATAAGATTTTTGCCCTAATATCAAAGGTCTTACTAGAAAAACATAAAATAAAATTATGATCCAACGTGACTTTTCTTGATAAAAAAATATGATTGTGCCTGGTAACATGTGCATGTAAAATGGCTAGAAATAGCATTTTAATTTAGCTTAAAGCTGACAATTTAAACAAGGTTTATTTCTATTTCTTCTGCTCCAAACTTACTTCAAACTTACTTCTCTGTCTGCTCGTATGAATGTAACACATCATAAGAGAGTGTTTCATCGCTGTTCAAATGCACTTTGGATCACATCATTTATATGCCTAAATGTTTTCCATATGAAATGACTAAATATTAAATGAAACAAATGACAATAAAATGCAAAGTAATCTCTTCAGTAATCAAAATACTTTTTGAATGTAACTGTATTCTAATTACCAATGATTTGAATTGTAACTGTATTGGAATACAGTTACTTATATTTATATTTTAAATACGTAATCCTGTTACATGTATTCCGTTACTCCCCAACACTGTAAATGACACATGATCAGATTAGAAATCTGAATAAAAATTCTCCACCATTAAATATGTAATACAACAGGCTCATTGTATCCAATCACAATTTATATGTAAGGAATTAGCTTAATAAGGGAATAATGATTAATTCATTTATTGAAAGAATTAAGGTGTACATCTGATCACTCGGCCACACTGAGTTGATATGATGCATCTGTTAACTCTTTAGAGTAATACTATTCTCATGGCCACTGAAAATAATATCACAAATTTGTTGAAATATCGTTTGAGTTCGGAGCGCAGATCTTTTAAAAATCAATTAAAAATATACCACAGTCAAGTTCTCTTTGAATATAAACAAGACTTTATTTCTAATCTACAACATAAAACTAACACATAGACAAACATTAAAAACAGGTTGGGGAGTGAACTGTAACAGAGAAAATTTAACTTTATGGAGTCTATAGACAATGCCTTGAGAACCATCGATACTTAATTTAGTATACCTCAATTTTGCCATCAGGTTACCTTAAGTATTTAAATAAAACACCAGCACTTTCTAGCAAAAATCTGGAGATGTACTTGCGTTTCGTTGCATTGCTTTGGTTCTTTGGCTGGGTCAGTAGAAAGTTCTGGCTGTTCCGTCAATGTTTTGGACTTCTGTTAAGATCGTGGATGCCAGGTGTTCAGTGATGGAATGATCATGCGGGGCTTTGAAGCGAGTCTTCCCGCAAGGCTGACTCACGACTCCCCGTCATGTGTGTGAGTCGTAGAGCAGAGAAGAGCTTTCCTGAATTCTACATTGTGCGGAACTTGGGCAGAGGGGAGAAGAGTAGAAAAGAGAAGAGGGGAAGAGACAAGAGTGCGGAGAAAGAGAACAAAACAAAGTTCGTCCAAAGTTCGAGGTTTTGTTGAGTTGAGGTTGGCTGCACCCCAAAGCTGTCTTGAGCCAATCAGAAGTGTCTTTTGCTGGGTCACATGGTCATTTCTGTCCTCCCCTCATGATAATTAATTTATGGCCCATTGTGTGTGAAGATTTCTGTTTCCCACTCAAAAAGTGAACATTTTAATCATGAATTTCATAAGAAAATATATAACTGCAAATAACCAAAATATACTTCATAGCATCATTCTGGAATTTAAGAGACAATCAATTACATACCAAACACTTGTAATTTCATTTTAAATTACAGTTATAATGCATGATAAAACTTCTTTTATAATAACTAATTATTTTGTTAGTTTTAGACAAGAATAATACATTACACATTATGAAAAATATAATTCTCAGGGTTATTATCAAGTTAAACCTTGAATGAGAGTTCTTGGCACAAATTATGTGCAGGATAAAATTACAGTAAGTTTTGTGATTGTGTCAAAGTTCCTGGATTAAGATGAGATGTCCTGATATGTGTATACACTTGAAAAGTTAATTTGTACTTTTGAAGTTATGAGCAAAGCATTAGTTCTGTCTTGAACAATGAGGATAGTCATTCAGTATATCATTTTAAGTGTTCGTGTTGTTCTGACTGAATGAATGGAACAAAGGAGCTTCTTTTGGATTTCTGGAGATTGTGGACGGTGAGGCGTTCCACAGAAAATGTCTCATGCTCCCTAATTAGTCTAATTTAAGTGTAGCAAATTGTTTATATCGAAATACAAAAGGAGTGTCTTAGATTTCCATGGCAACCATGGCGGTTTTTTCAGAAGATGCCTTTAAGTCATGTGAATGATTATTAACTTGAGCCAGCTAGCTAGCATCTGGAAGCCTGTGCTGAATTTATGCATTTGGCATGTTCTTGTGATCGTGAAATGTGATTGACTGGAACGTACTGAGCTCGGAAGTGGGAAATTTCAAAAGCCTGCCATTGACATTTTGGGGAGATGAGTCTAGAGAAAAGAGAAAATAAAAATATTAGTGACAAAAGGATGGCACAGACATCGTTGCAGCCACTGGGTCGACACAGAAGGAAGGAGCTGTGCTGCCTTAGTGGAGAATGGTTCTTTTCTGCTTACGCCTTAAGGCTGGGATGGAGAAGTTGAGAAAAGTTTTAATTCTGATGTTGGGTAGAATCTCTGGATCATCTGGGTAGTAATTACATGCATGCATATAAAATATATACACCCCTGTATGCTTTTAAATGTTGTGTAGTCAAAGGGTGGAGGAACATAAGTATGTTTAGCTCTTTAATAGTGAGCATTTTTTTTTTATTAATTTATGTGAAAATGTATGAGCCATGCTGGGAATTACAGTTTTAGAAACAATAATGTGAGCAACAGAATACAATTATCTGAGAATAAAAAAAGCTGCAGCTCTGCACTGCATACAGAAATGCAGGAGACTTAGCGATCAGTTTTGAATGGATTCATTTGCGTGAGGATTTTTCTCCGGAGCTGTGAGAGAGTGAGAGGGGGAGACAGCTGAAGCGCAGCAATTAAGGCTGAAAGGAAACGCCTGTGCGGTAGAACCAGACTGAAACGCTGGAGTGTGTGGGAATAAAATGCCTCCTTAAATTGAAGCTGCAAAAGCAAAGACAGGTCAGAAAACAACAGTTAAAATGGCAGCCACCACTGCTGCGAAATATAAAAATAGAGAGCTTCTGCGGCAGCGTCTGTTGTATAATGAGTATTTGCGATGGAGGAGCTTTTCTGAAGATGGCAAATGCTTCGCAGCAGAGTAGCATCCAAGTCTCTCGCCGCATTAATCTGTAGCGGGTAAGAGGGTGGGGCCAGAAGCCTGACACTAGGCTGACACTGGAGTGTTGGTAAATGATGACTTATAAGGTGTGTGCGACTTCATACAGTGCTGCTCAGCACCGGCCTTGAAGCAGTGCATGTCGGTTAGAAATTATATCCGACTTGAAACTGCGCCACCGCCGTGTCACTGTGACGTATGCCATCAAATTGCCGCGAGAGCGATTCGAGAGCAGCCGGCTGCAGTTGCCCCAGAGGAGCTGCACAAGCTTTGAATGACAACATAGCTCATTCACAATTGGCCAGACTCACAATGTGACAACGGAGACGTGTTTTTCATGGGCTGTGTTTGCAATGGCATACTTGACATAGATTACTACTCTTACTACTTCTGCTATGTCAGTCAATGGCAGAAATAAGGGTAGTATATTTGTACGCCATTACCTAGGTGTTTATTCAAATCTGTGTTTTTATAATAGTACTAAATATGTTTATATCATGTTATATTATGTTTGCCATAGTAATATTATGTATATTCATAAAAAAATTCTAAATGATTAAAAATACTGACTCCTTTACTGGTATTAAAATAATACAGGCTTTTATTGGACTTTCTTCTTGTACACACAACAGGCACTGTATTAAGGAGCACATAACCTTTTCAAATGAATATGTTTCTGGTTATTTTATGTAAAATTCAAGCATCTATCTGAATTTCACTTTGTCTCCAATAAAAAAATCAAACATTGCGTTATCTGCCATGACTGGTGTCAGTTCAGCTGACGACGAGAAGTGCAAAGTGTCCGGCTTGACGACTCTCTTTTCATCTCCTCCTCGACCGCAACCGGCAAATCACACCGAGATGCTTCAAGTCAAACATACCTACTCTACAGCCTGCAAGTTGATTGGCAGATTAGATGAGAAAACTCCTCCAGAACCTTTGTTCTAAGAACTCCATTAAAGCTAAATAGACCTGCTGCTGTCTGTTATAGGCCTATCGTTCATATTAATCAAACAACAATATTGACAAGAAGACGAGGAAAACACTTACTGTACCTGATTGGATAACTTTGTAGCTTTAATCCCCCAAAAATGTCAATGACAGGTTTGCTTCTCAGTCCAACTCTGAATGCATCAAATCAGTATTCATATATATATCTAGTGATCACATCACATAGTAAAGATTATGTCAATAGTCAAGGTAGTTTTATTTTCCATTAGATTACATTTTTAATGATTTTATATTATGATTTTAAATGTTTAATTGCTGCTGTTACTGAAAAACCTTGAGCACTGTTTCATTACTAGCTTTTGAATAATTACTTTAAAAGCTTGAAACAATGTTTAATTTAGAAAAACACTACATTGTTTTAATTTAATTTGTTAATCTTAATAATAACTTTTTTTTTTTAAGCATATTTATTTATTTTTCAGTGGTTGGGGTGCCGCAGGAAAAACGCCGCAGTTTAAAAAAACTATTGTATAGCCTGCTGATTTAGCCATACAAATTTGGTCCCAGGCTCTGTGAATTTCAAGGAATAATTAACCCAAAAATGAAAATTTGGTAATCATTTACTCACCCTCATGTTGTTACAAATCTCTTTCTTTCTCCCATGAAACACAAAAGGAGATGTTTTGCAGAATGTAGTAGATGCACTTGACATGCAAAGAAATTAAATGGGAAATGTGGCTGTAAAAGCTCCAAAAAGGACAAAATCACCATAAAAGTAGTCTATATGACTCACACACTATATTTCAAGTCTTCTGAAGCCAAACGATAGCTTTGTGTGAAATACAGACTTCAATTTACAGTAAGTCACTATTCACTGAAAGTTTTGCCTATAAAATCTTGCTTGACAGATGTGGTCACCATTTACTTTTATTGTATGGAAAAGAGCAGCTTAGATATTCTGCTAAAGAACTTTTTTTTTTTTTTTTTTTTTTTTTTGTCCATTGGAAGAAAAAAAAAAGTAATTTGGGTTTGGAATGACATAAAGGTGAGTAAATGATAACAGAACTTTCATTTTTGGGTGGACTGTGCTTTTTAAGCGATGACCATGGGTCCAGGTACACTCTTTCTGCAGCTTGCCCACTTGGTTTTGGTCTTCTGTAATGTGTTTACATTAAACCATCCATTTTACTGTGTTGACAAATGTTTTTACAAGCTCTGTCAACTCTCTGTGAAAGTATAAATATTGATTAAAATCAGCCATACACTTTAGAGCACACTGGGAGGAAAGCAATGCACTCATTTTATTGTTATTGCTTCCCCTTTGAGTTGAATTTCATATAAGTATTTGAGTAATTTGGCTCTTTGAGACTCTGTGTGGACATATAACAGCACTTCTCCATTTGAGAGCATCTGCTTTCAAACATTTATACTGCAGGAGCCTCCGGGAACTGCAGGAACTCTTTCTGAATATATCACACTTTTTTTCTGTGGGAAAGAAGGACGGAGAGCTAATGAGCAGAAGGCAGAATGAGGTTTGATAGTCTTTTGTGCTTTTTGTGAATAATATATCAATGATCATTATTGTAAAGAGCACAAATATGTTTACCCGAGCAGCTAATACACGTCGTGATTTGAAAGCAAACCTCCTGTCATGACTGTAAGTATCCATCAAAATCAACACTACCACACAAAATGTTTTGACTACGTTCACCAAAATTCGTTCAGATCCATTTAATGATTCAGTGACCATTTCTGGTGATGCCAGAAGGTGGTGACAAATTAGTGTCTTGTGTGAAATTAGTTAGTCACTGAATCAACGAGCAAAAGAAAATTTTAATCCTTTAAAATTTGTATGTCTACAGACCTACAAAGAGACTTTAGTAGAGGTTTTAAGCATAAGAAGAACGAAGCAAATCTATCATTTCCCTACAGTTTGTGAGCTGCTGAGCGTGACTTTTATCAAAAGACAACAATAATAGTCTTATAATTATAGAGTTTGAATAATGTCTGTATGTTTTTAAGTATAAAAAATTGTGTCTACATATCTATTCACTTCAGTAAAATGCATGTGTTCTAAGAACACATCAGATCTATCTTTTTTCATACAGTTTGTCGACTGCACACCAACATAGAGGTAAAAAACAAGAGCTGATATTAAAAATAGCTTTACATATTTAACACAGATCTAGTAATCTGCTTAATTTTGGAAAAAACAACCAATCAAACTATTACCTCACAAACATAATGTAAAAAGCATAACTTAATGAAGACTCATGCGGTGATATAAACTCCACTTACAATGTGCTTAAAAGAAGGATTGTCCTTTGTTTTGTTTTTTCTGCAGTACATTTCACGTAATGCTCCCAATCAAGAACAATATGCAGATAAATAACTCTCATTTGTGTGTTCCTCATCTCTAGATTATAATAATTATAATTATAATTATATTTATTTTTCACACATTATACATTTGTACATATACAGTGAAATTCTTTTTTTCACATATCCCAGCTAAGCTGGGGTCAGATTATTACTGTATATCAACATCAATGCGGATAAAAAAAATGGATAAATGAGCATTGTTGAAAGCAACTTTGTAGAAATGAATGGAGCCGCGTTTATTAGACTTTCTGACTGACGGCCTATTATGTAAAGGTTGTTTCAGCTCATGAAACTCACCTGTGATTGGCTGAATGGTCGCACAATCAGCCCAAAGTAACAAAATGCAAAGAATACTGTATATAAATCCACCATTTGGACTCGGTATGGGTTTAGCTTGGAAAAGTGTGGGGGACAAAAATCACCTTTTTAAAGAGTCCACTGTGGCTGCTACGCCCTTGGTCTGACAGTTGTGAAATTGAATTATATGGTTGTTGATGTGATATGTATTTTTGATTCCTTTTACCTGTAGGTGTAACCAAATACCTCAAAAAAGCACCAAACCATCAAAGGGCATCTGCTGAATTTAAAATATTTGTTCTAGGATTTACAGTATTTGTCCTCATAAGTCTAGCTGAAATTGTCAGTGAAGAAAAATATAAAGGATTCTTGACATGTCATGTTTGGAGGCATCTTGTTAGTTAAGTTATTTAAGATGACTGATAGGGACACCAGCTCACTGGCATTCAAAATACTGGGCTTCTGAAAAATACTTTTCAGCAAGGTTTCAATCAATTCCAACACAAAAAGTGTTTTTGTTCTTGAGAAAAGCTACCATGTGTCATGCCTCCAGTAAGGCCAGTGTTACATTCTGTACATTGTACATGGTTACCATTATGAAACATGCTTGTTGACTGTAGGCTACAATACCCAGACAGAATTAGACAACAAGCTGATCAGTTCTTTCCAAGAGAATCCTGAATTTTGTTTTTGGATACATTGTGTATTGAGGCAGACTTGTGCTCACACTGCCTTCAAGTCCTCCTGGGAAGTTCCTATTTAGGAGTTTGGAAATTGTAATCATGATGTGATTTTGGTTTCAAATAAAATGGATGTGTTGGGAAATGTCACATAGACAGAAAGCTTTTTAGTTCTAGGGCAACAAAATGATGAGCAAACGATGTGCATTTGGTGTATAATTGATGCTTTATGTATGCTTTATTTTTTTTATATTATAATATTTCTAAGTCCAGAGTAAAGTAAGAGGAGCTTTCAAGCTTCTAAGTCTTTTAAGTCTTTATTCACTGAAAATCGTCCCTTTCATTCTCTGTGGCTCAATAATAAACAATGGTATATGTACATTATGCTAATTAAATAGCTAAGTGTGAGTAATAAAGGATTGTGGATAATTTTGTTGAATCAGTGTACTATGATTACATGCTGCTTCTGCTTAACTGACATCACAAAACAACTTGTAGAGGCTCAATCAGGGTAAAATGTGAAAACCTTTTTTCTTTTCATTCTGTCACTCAATTTATGATGATCCCAGATCAATTCACTATAACACATTGGCGCGCCCGCCTCCCATGCCAAAGACGCCAGTTCGAATCCCGCTCGGAGGGGGTTGAGCTGGACCGGTTACAGTGGTGCCATGACCCGGATGGGGATGAGGTTCAGGGGGGTGAGTGTAACGGGAGCCAGCTGGTATGTGATAGCTGTGAGGTATGTGTAAATCTCACTCCCCTGGCCTCAAGAGGCACACTAGCGACTGATGCTAAAGGCTGTAGCCCAGAGACCTGGGTTCGAATCCTGCTTGGAGCGGGTTGAGCAGGACCAGTTACACATGGATGCTAGATGTTGTTTTTTGCATACTTCTTACAGTGTTCATAAAGAGGGGAGCCAGGGGGGTCCCAGACCCTTCAAAATTACAAATTAAATTTGGGATCCCATTCTGTTGAATAATAATTAAAAAAAAAACGTATTGCCCTGACAGAACATTATTAAATTCGACCTCACATCTGGATATTCCTCATGCTGCGCAACATGCTAATATACTTTCATAAGTGTTCCTAACATTTTTGACACAATTCAAACACTGACTTCTCATATTTCACATCGTGCATAATTCTTTTCCCCAACTTCTTGTTTTCAAGCTTTATTCTCAAAGTATATTTTCAGCACAGTGTTCCCAATACACCCACGAAATCCAGGTGCAAAGCTCTCCATGGTAGTCCTCCTGGCTTTAATTCTGCTATTCGGTTCAATAAACCCATTTGAAATGCCTTTAATCATCTATTGCAAAGACACAAGACCCCTTTTTTTCACTAGTTGTATTGAGAATCTCAAAAAGAGGTTCTACATGGCTCCGAAAATTAGTCTAGAAACAGGCAATGAATAGCAATCCCTGTCTCTTGTCGCTGCAGTGCAGCCAATAGAGGTCAGCCCACATTAACTTGCTAGACAGGTCAAGGAATCAGCTTTGGCTTTTTGAATCAGACTGCCGATCCCGAAATGAGTCAATCCTGGGATGCAACATATCTGTTTTTAATGTTGTCTTATTAACTGAGTTAAATAAGGGGAAGAGCTATGAGCAGTTGATTCAGTATGGCATTAAAACAGTTGGTGTAGCAGTTTCTGTCAAGCCCATTCTTGAGAGGAAATGTATTAAGCCCTTTGGTTTTACATTATAAAATCAATAGCACAACAAGCAATATTGTGCCAGGAATACCGTATAGTGGGAAATGCAGCATTCTTTCATGTAAGAGGCATGCAACGAATTGAGAGAACTTAAAGGGATAGTTCACCCAAAAATGAAAATTCTCTCATTATTTACTCACCCTCATGATATCCCAGACGTGTAAGACTTTCTTTCTTCACCAGAACACATTTGAAGAAAAATAGAAAATTATCTTAACTCAGCCGGTCCTTAAAATGCAAGTGAATTGAGATTTCTCTTTTGAAGCTCCAAAAATCACAGTCAGCATAAACGTCATCCATACAACACCAGCTGTTAAATTAATGTCTTATAAAGTGACATGATCACTTTTAATACAAAAAAAGCTAAATATTTAAGTACTTTCTTTTTAACTCTAAATCATGCTTCCGGTCAGGAGCGGTACACTGTAATCACATTGGCATTTGAAACACGCAAGAACTGACGCAAGTGCGACACAGCCGGAAGAGCAGCACTGTTTACAAGTGAGGAGGAACGCTGTACATTAGCTTGGTTGGTTTTGGTTTAGATCTGTTATTATTTGTTTCTTTACTTACAATGGCGTGTTTGTGTGCTTATCCTGGATGTCTCAACTGAGTGGAGAACGTGAGATTACTTCCATATCATGGCAACGCGAATACATCACACGAGAGGCCCCTTGGATTCCACCCTCTTGTGAACCTTACCCTCACGTTGGATTATAGTTTAAAAGTACTTAAATATTGATCTTTTTTCACACCAAAAGTGATCGTTTCACTTAAGAAGACAAGGAGTTGTATCGATGATGTTTATGCTGACTGTCTTTGATTTTTGGAGCTTCAAAAGGGAAATCTCCATTCACTTGCATTTTAAGGACCTACTGAGCAAAGATATTTTTCTATTTTTCTTCAAATGTGTTCTGGTGAAGAAGGTAAGTCATACACACCTGGAATATCATGAGGGTGAGTAAATAATGAGAGAATTTTCATTTTTGGCATTTCTCAGGCAAACTTGCACTTGAATAAATCTGGAATTTGGTTACCCTGAGGAACACTTTATTGTTCAATGTTTGCTCTCTCTCATAGCGCCAGTGTCTAAATGGAGTTCTTTGTTATGTTTTATGTAATGTAAATGTTATGTAATATCATCTTTGTCTCTGATGTTTCTCCTAAAATTCCTTTTGAGAAATACATTAAAAGAATGTGACACAAATGAGACACTTGTTGACATTAAGTAAGAGTAGCTATACAATTAATGTGAATAGCTCAGATACTTTGGTCTTGGGAAACCTGAATGAGAAATGTTGAGTTCATTTTGAATTTTTACTATCTGAGTTTGTGACATTGTTAATATCTCTTCTGAGACTTTAGAGGAGGAAACACATGTGAGATGTCTGGGGTTATTTTTCAGGACATACATCTGAGAAACAAAAGACTTAAGCAAAAGTCTCAATTTGATATCCATTTGATCTCGTTGCCAACTTTTCAGAGTTTATGCTTAAAACAAGGGGAAAAATATATTAAAAACTAAGAAAAACAAACTTGTTTTCCCTTTAAATCAAGTTTTTTTCCTTACCCCATTGGCAAATAGGGTCTTGTTATGAGCATAAACAAGAAAATTATTTTGTTAGATTTCTCTAAATACAAAGCAAAATATATATTATGCCATTTTGCTTCTCATATAAATTTATCTTGTTTTAAGAATGTTTAGATATTTTTACTGGTAAACAAGAGAAAAATACTCAGTACGTAAATTTCTTTTTTTTTTCTTTTTTTTTTTTTGCAGTGTAAAAATTGCGTTTGTGAAACATCCACCTCTCTCTACATTTGTGCAGTCAAGTTGTCAAGTTGGCGAAAATATTGTCTTACCATTACTCCTTCTGTCTTCTTCAGAATCGCTTCCACTTGCAGATGACAACCCGTATCCCTCCACTGGGACTGGTGGAGCTGCTAATAGCCATTCTGCAGCGCAGTGGCTGGGAGGAGAGCATGGCGGTGCTTTGCCAAGGTTGGGAGGATGCTGGTCTTCTAGATCTACTGGAACTCCAAGGCCACTCTACCTGGGGACTCTCACACTGGCACCTGCGAGCAGCCCTAAACCTCTCCCACAGCACACCTCACATGGCTAATATTTCTGACTTCCTCTCTGAGCACTTTAATCAGGACCATCCACCGCCCGCCTCAGTCCTACTTTTTGGGGCCGACCCAGAGTGTGCCTCCTCTGTTCTGCGCAGTGCGCATGACCTGGGACTGACATTGCCCACTGTACATTGGATAATGGGATATCCCCTTAGCCCAGATGCCCTTCATTCTATTGGTCTGCCTTTAGGACTGCTGGCCTATGGAGAGGTCGCCCGCAAACCACTGGACTTTTATATTCACGATGCTCTGCAGCTCATTAACCAAGCTGTTACTGCAGCAACAGTTGTACGGCCTGATCTGGCCCTTATCCAAAACATGGTAAACTGTTTTGACAAACCCAACAAACATGAGCTGCCCTCATCGGGACAGTATATTGCCAGGTAAATCCATATTCTTTTGGACTATCAATCAGTTCAGTACATACCCTACTAAAAAGAACCCATCATATGTTGGTTTGCTGGTATACTCAAGTTCTTATCAAGCTTCTTAAAGGAATAGTTCATCCAAAAATGAAAATTCTGTCATTATATACCCAGCCTCTTGCCATAACAAACCCATATGAATTTTTTCCATTTTTCCTTTATCACAAATAATAGCCTATTTTGTTATATTTCTCACAAAAAGCACCACGGTAATACGGTTTATTTATTTATTTTCAGACATGGTCTGTGATAACCCAATGTTTTTGGCATGTGTCATAGTAAAACCACAGTATTTTTTAAAGTACCTTGGAGTACCATGACAGTATCATGAAATATGAATATGATCAGTCATTCAGTAGCACGGCATTACCCTGGTAACGTGGTGCACGGTGCGAAGGTGCGGTGAGAAAGTGTGACCACGAGGACTCGAGGAGATCGACTGTGTTCCATGAATGCTACAGGGTCCTTGAATAACATATAACATGCGAGTAAGGACAGCCAGTGGAGTTTCTGGTGCCCCCAGGGTATGATGGTGCCCCCTTGGGGAGTTGGTGTATTGCTGAAAGAGATTAGTCTAATGGCTTATTAGTTTCAACAAAACCAAACTGGCTTTGTCTAAACCAGACAGCTCCTTCAGTTTATGTCAATATTCTATAAAAGACGAATTGAATTTATATTACTGTAAGCGACGTGACAGATTTATAAGTAATAAATCTGATTACACTAGTGGTACGCGATGTCGGAAATGTGGTAGCAATCGAGTATTATTCTTTTGATGAACTTGCAGCACAATACATGGAGTGGACTTTTATCTGACCTCTTACTCATCTGAGGTAACGGCACTTTGATGCTCCAGGGCGAATTCAAAACTCCATTTTTTTTTTCTTGAAGGGCACTGCTGCGGGAGGGGATGCCACTTGAAAGCTTGTTCAAAATGAAAGTGAGAAAATTTATCTTTTCTCGCAGGGCTCTTCCATAAGACTGTTAATGAAGGGTACATTCATACAATAATGCCATGTTTCCTACTTCAAGGGCTCTGCAGTTCGGAGTGAGTATAGGACATATGGAGGATCACTTTTTTGCACCCCTGTTGCCCCCGTTCTGTGCATGTCAGTGACCAGCATAAACCAACTTGGACCAGCATGGTCTTTTCAGCAGGGTCCTGTATCTTTTCTTGAGAGAAACTACCACCTGTGTCTTCCTTCCTGTAAAAAGCCAATGTTACATGCATTACTTATACATTGCATATTGTCTTTTTGAAACATGATTACCGAATATAGTCCTCAATTGCAACAGATAATAGAAGCCAAATAGCTGGTCAGTTCCTTCCATGAGAGCATCCTCTACCCCAAGCTGAATAAGTGAATAATATTTTTTGAAACAATATGCTCCCATTAACCGTGTTTAGCCGTTGTAGGCTGATGCTCAGAACAGGGCATGCAGGTATCTATTTGTGTGCTGAATTCCTAACACTACTCTTTGTCTGAATGGATCAGAATTACATAAATCTTATTAAAAATTCAGCAATAAAAGCTAATTAGGGATAAAAAACATGCCAGATTTCATATATTAGATGTCAGATATTGCGAGAGACTAAAGGGAAGTTTATTTGCATGCACAGCATTGTTTATCTGCATTTGTTTTATCACCTGATTCACTAAATGAAGTATGCAGATCAGTTAATGGCACAACCATGCCTAGAAAATCAGTGCTGCACGTACAACCCCAATTCCAAAAAAGTTTGGACATACAAACAAAATGCCATTATAAACAAAAAGGAGTGATATGTAAATGTACATTTACTTGTATTGAAACAAGATTGGGGGGGGGGGGGCTGGGTTGCTTGCCTATCTTCTGAGTGATGGGCAGGTGTGCCAAACAATATAGAATCGAGCTGGGCCGCTAGCAGAGACAGCCTTGCCCTAGGGTCCATGTCGGGGGATAGGAAACTGGGAGATATATGATAGGAGAAGGCATGCAAGTTGAAAAACTGAAAGGACAGTGGTGGTATCGGCCGCAAATGAGAGCTTGTTGTGCGCAGGAGGGATCGTTACGCCCTAACGTAGGGGGCACCCCCGTGGAAGGGCAGGGTCACCCTGGATGGAGGTGAGAATCCTGATCGCCCAGGCCAACCTTAAGTCTCCCTCCTGGCTTGGTTCGACGGATGGGCTCTTGCGGCGAACGATGTGAGCCCCGTGGGAGACTTGGCAGCCACTCGAACAAGTAAGCCCAAGCAGCATTCGAACGGGAAGGGCACTCACAGCATTCGACGGGGGAGTCAACCCGGTCACGAACGGGCAATCCCAAGATACAAATAAACGTGGATAGCTCACGCTGCGTTCAGGCAGGAGATCCCGCTGCTGATCAAATGGGAGAGCCCTAAAATAGATTGTGTTGTAGGGGTCTGCAGTGGCCTATCACGGGGGGCACCTGGCTCCCCCTTCAGACACAATGGAGGGGCCCTCCTAGCATTTCAAATGGGGGAGTCCTCCTAGCATTTCGAATGGGGAGCCCACGATACGAATAAACATGAGTTAGCTTGCACGCTTTCGAACAGGAGAACTCCCTGCTGCGATTCGAACTGGAGGGCCCTTGAGCGTAGTGGCGGGCCCGACTAGCATTTAGAGATGGGGGTGCCCCCGGACTGGCCGGAGAGACACCCACAGCGTCCAAACGCGGGGCCAGCATGGTTGACAGGGATAAGCAAGTGTCCTCTTCCAGCCCTGGTCATGAACTCATGGTTATCTGTTGAGGGCTTTTTGAGCGTTTCTGATATGAAGATGGTTAGTACGGATGTAGTGCATCAGATGCATCAGATGACCAATGGCCTAGTAGATGTATTTGTTGCTCTGGCAGTCCTTTTTGGGCTGCTGTAGTTGCGGCACCGATGCGGAATGAATGGCTTGAGTATAGTTTTTCAGGGATGCTGGATTTGATTAGGATGGATTTGAGGTGTTTTTGGAACCAGAATCGGGAAACTGCATGGTTTTTGTCGTCTACGAAAAGTGGACCGAGAGGGGTTCTGGTAAGGGATTTTCTGTAATGGAGATAGTGTGCTAGCGATTGGAAGGGCTGAATAGGATTTGGCAGATTGAAAATGAAAATCGGATGCCCTTTTTTGGTCTGATCTGTTTTGCTTTGTTTGATAAAGTATCTGATTGTCTCGTTGTCTATGATATGAAGGTCCAAAATGGTGGGGTGGATTCTTGGGTCGAATTTAGTTGTAGTAGTGATTTCTGAACAGTGAAGGAAGCTAAAGAACGCATGAATGAACATTGTGTCTAGTGTTTTTGCGGTGTTTGGGGAAATGAAGCCCTGTCAGAGAGTATTTAGGCATCAGATTAGCAGGTCGATGGTAAGGGGGAGCCTGGTGTCGGTTCTGGTGGGTTGGGATTTGTGGATACCTTTAAGGAGAAGTGAGATCTAGGGATGGTTTATTGTGGAGGAGCTTTGGCCCAAAATTAATTTGTAGAAGAAATGGACACCGCTTAGGTATCCTTTGATGGTTCCTGAATGGAGTTTTTTTTGATTGATTGAGGTGTGAGGCAAAGGAGGATGTGGAGAAAAGGGAAAAATCTGTGAATGGTAGGTTGTAGAAGTGTTGAAAATTTTTTATGCATTTCCAGGCTGTCCAGTTGATTTGAAGAGTTAGAGGGGAAACGGCATGAAGGATGGAATCTAAGAAAGCTTGGTGGAGGAGTCTGAGAGGTTGTTTTATAGAAATTTCAGTTCTGAATAGGGAGGGACTGGAGTTGGTGTAGGGTTCGCTTCTAGGGCCAGAACGTCCTGATTACTTTCATAACCTCCGTTCCCTGATGGAGGGAACAAGATGTTGTGTCGATGTAGTGACACTAGGGGTCACCCTTGGGAGCCCCAAACACCTCTGATCTTTGAGAAATGGCCAATGGGAATTGGCAAATGGAATTTGCATGCCACTCCCCCAGACATACGAGTATAAAAGGAGCTGGCTCGCAACCACTCATTCAGGTTTTGTGCTGAGGAGCGGAGACAGGGTCCTGGCCATTTCAGCGGTTAGTTCAGTGTTGTGGCAGGAGGGACACAACGTCTCACTCCCTCCATCAGGGAACAGAGGTTACGAAAGTAACCAGGACGTTCCCTGTCTGTCACTCACTCGATGTTGTGTCGATGTAGTGACAGTAGGGGTTCCTATATGAAACGCCACAACTAGCTGATCTGTGTTACGTGGACTGGCAGTGCGAGATGGGCAAACCAGATGGCCATCACGTAACCTCCCCCAACACTCTTACGAGCGTTGTATGGTCCCCCGCATCTCGGGGACAAGTCGACTGCCCAAAATGGGGACAGGCCGCCCCAGCCGTGGCCTCTTCTCTCCCCAAAAAAGAGTGGAAATCGTTCAGCTGGGGGCCATAAGTGTCCGCATTGGGGGGGTGTCCTTTCCCAAGGGGAAGACACCGCGGAGATCACACCCTGCCCGAAGGGGAGGCAGTTGTGTGGAAATACATCACATGGTCTTACCCAGTCTTGTCGGCAGTGTCGCATGTGGAGAAGTCCCCATGGTTGGTCCTACCCAGAAGGGATGGAGCTCTACAATTACGGCGACCGGTGGCAGAGGGGGACTCTGCCCAAGGAAGACACGGGTTTACCAACGGGGAAACCGTCTTGCAGAAGATACATCACATGGGGTTACATACAGGCAACCAGCACATGTGGAGCACCTACCCCAGTACAGGGCCTATTAGCACACGTACTGGGCAGGCATCGAATTTATCCGTGAACTCGCTTGTCACAGGGCTAAGGAGGAAGGACATCCAGGGTCCACGACCTCATGAACACGGCTGGGGGGTAAAAAGCACATGTCTCCCCCTCCAGGAGGGGAAAGGCGCTGTACGCAAGCGGTACACCCGACCAGTTGTCCCGCAAACTTACCTGTTCGTACCTGACAACACACGGGACGAAACCAGCTCAACCCAGAGATTGTAGAACCTTGCGAAGGTATTGGGTGTTGCCCAGCCTGCTGCTCTACAGATGTCTGCTAAAGAGGCATCATTGGTCAGGGCCCAGGAGGCCACCACACTGGTAGAGTGTGCTCGTAGCCCCAAGGGGGGTGGCACGCCCTGGGCATTATATGCCAAAGCGATGGTGTCAATGACCCAGTGGGCGACCCTCTGTTTGGAGACAGTGGTCCCTTTCCGCTGTCCTCCAAAGCAGTCAAAGAGCTGCTCAGAGCGTCTAAAGCTCTGCGTGCATTTATTCATTTACATGCGTGTGATCCAAATAGATGCGCAAAGCATGCACCGGACACAGCAATGACAAGGCTGGGTCTGCCTCCTCCTAGGGTAGTGCTTGCAGGTTTATCACCTGATCCCAAAACGGGGTCGTGGGAACCTTGGGCACATAGCCCGGTCAGGGTCTCAGGACCACGTGAGAATATTCCGGACCAAACTCCAGGCACATGTCGCTGAAAGAGAACGCCTGCAGGTCCACTACCTTCTTGATGGACGTGAGTGCAGTCAGCAGGGCAGTCTTCAAAGAGACCGCCTTTAGCTCAACTGACTCCAGGGACTCAAACAGGGCTCCCCACAGGCCCCACAGGAGAGACCCCATGAGGGAATGACGTGCGGTCTGGGAGGATTCAGCCACCTCATGCCTCTAAGGAGCCTGATGATCAGGTCGTGCTTCCCGAGAGACCTACTGTCAACTGCATCATGGTGTGCCGCAATAGCAGCCATGTACACCTTCAAGGTGGAGGGGGACAGCCACCCCTCCAGCTTCTCCTGCAGAAAGGAAAGCACTGACCCGACTGCGCATCTTCACGTCGGGAAGAACACCACATAGTAAACAGACGCCACTTCAAGGCATAAAGGCGCCTCATAGAGGGAGCCCTAGCCTGAGTGGTTGTGTCTACCACTGCAGGCGGTAGGCCACTTAGGTCTTCCACGTCCCATCCAAGGGCTAGACATGGAGATTCCAGAGGTCTGGTTGCGGGTGCCAGATCGTGCCCCGTCCCTGAGAGAGGAGATCTCTCCTCAGGGGAATTCGCCAAGGAGGGGCTGTCACGAGGAGTGTGAGGTCTAAGAACCAAGTCTGGTTGGGCCAGTAGGGTGCTACTAGGATCAAGGGGGCCAGCTGTGTGCCAGTGCATCTGTGCCGAGGGGATCTCGGCGGGCGAGTTGCGACATGCGACGTGAGTGCAAGTCACCTTGGCGGTTGATGTAAGCTACCGTCGCCATGTTGTCTGTCTGGACCAACACGTGCTTGCCCTGGATCAAAGCCTCCGCAGCGCGAGCAACACTGCCAGCAACTCTAGGCAGTTGATATGCCAACGCAGTCACGGCCCTGTCCAGGAGCCCGCAGCTGCATGCCCATTGCACACGGCGCCCCAGCCACGCCCGAAGGCATCTGTCGTAACCACAATGCACCTGGACACTTGCACTATGGGGACCCCTGCCCGCAGAAATGCAAGGTCCATCCAAGGGCTGAACAAGCGGTGGCAGATTGGCCTGATGACCACACGATGTGTGCCGCGGCACCATGCCTATCTTGGGACTCGAGTCTGAAGCCAGTGCTGAAGCGGTCTCATATGCATCAACCCAAGCGGTGTGACCACCGCTGAGGATGCCATATACCCCAGGAACCTCTGAAATTGCTTCAGTGGGACCGCCATTCTCCACCTGAATGCTCGCTCGTGAGGTGCGCCACCATAGAGACTGAGTCTAACTCCAACCCAAGAAAAGAGATGCTCTGTACTGGGGAGAGCTTGCTCTTTTCCCAGTTGACCGAAGCCCCAACCGGCTGAGATGCCTGAGCACCAGGTCCCTGTGCACGCAGAACAAGTCTTGAGAGTGAGCTAGAATCAGCCAGTCAATGAGATAGTTGAGGATGCGGATGCCCACTTCCCTTAGCGGGGCAAGTGCTGCCTCTGCAACTTTCGTGAAGACGCAAGGTGACAGGGACAGACCGAAGGGGAGGACCTTGTACTGGTACCCCAGCCCTCAAAGGCAAACCGCAGAAAGGGCCTGTGCCGAGGTAAAACCGAGACGTGGAAGTACGCGTCCTTCAGGTCTACTGCCGTGAACCAATCTTGATGCCGGATGCTAGCTAAAATGCATTTCTGCGTCAGCATCTAGAACGGGAGTCTGTGCAAGGCCCGGTTCAGTACTCGCAGGTCCAAGATTGGCCGCAACCCAATGCCTTTCTTGGGCATGATGAAGTTGGGGCTGTAGAACCCCTTCTTCATCTCAGCTGGATGGACAGGCTCTATCGCGTCCTTCCACAGAAGGGTCACAATCTCCGCATGCAGGGCAGTGCCGTTCTCACCCTTCACAGAGGTAAAAAGTATGTCGCTGAACCCGGGCGGGTGCCTGGTGAACTAAATCACAAGCTCTGGGTGGGGCGCAGCCAGAGGCGCCATGTTGAGGGGGCTTGAACCCTGAGCTCATGGCCGTGCTGAGTCTGGGGACATCAAAGCACTTACCTGTCTCCGGGTACCCACCATTGGACCGGTCAGCGATGGGGGAGGAGGGGAACCGTCCTCGTAATCCGTCACAACCGCCCGGGCATGGGTGTGTTTGTGATGCAGCTGGGCGTGCAGGGGTGTGGGGCCAACCTCTGCAGCGCCGTGCCTGCTGTAAATGTGCAGTGTCCGGCGATCATGATAACGACGGCCGTAAACACCGGGTGTGTGACCCAGGGAATGAGGAAACTGCTCTTTTTCTGGAAAAAGGGGTACCGCAGCCCCTCAGGCATGTGGCAAAATCAAAAGAAAAGGCAACAAAAGATTCTCCTCCCGGCCCTCCACCAGGGGACGGAGTGGTCTGCTAACCATCTCCAGGCCTGTAGCAGGTCTCCATGTCCCTGAGTTGCCCATCTCAGGGGCGCTTAGAAGCCTTCCTCGGGTTCTTGGTGGCAGGCCGTGAAATGGGGTGCGTCTGCTTCCTGCAGGGGATCTAAGCCGGGGCCGGGCCTCTGGCCCGGGCTGTGGTGGAGCCGGTGTCATTGCCTCAGGGGGACACCTCAGGGGGACGCCCCTGGCGACGAGCAGACGGGATGCGGGATCTAGATCTGCACTGGGGAAGGATATGCTGGATGGCCTCCAACTGCTTCTTAACTGCCGAGAACTGCTGCGCAAGGTCCTCGACGGTGTCGCCGAATAGGCCAACCTGGGAGATGGGGGTGTCAAGGAACCGTACCTTGTCAGCCTCCCTCATCTCGACCGAGTTGAGCCATAGGTGGCGCTCCTGGACCACCAGTGTGGACATTGCCTGCCCGAGAGTCCGTGCCATGACCTTCGTCACCCGGAGGGCGAGATCGGTCGCAGAGCCCAGCTCCTGCATCAAACCCGGGTCAGAACTACCCTCGTGCAGTTCTCTCAACGCCTTGGCTTGGTGCACCTGCAGGAGAGCCATGGTGTGCAGGGCGGAGGCGGCCTGTCCAGCTGCACTGTATGCCTTAGTCATCAGTGATGACGTAAACCTACAGGCCCTGGATGGGAGTCTCGGACAGTTCTGCCAGTCGGCACCGTTTTGCGGGCACAGGTGCACCGCAACCGCCTTATCCACCTGGGGAAACTCCAAGTACCCCCTGGCAGCCCCACCATCGAGGGCAGTGAGAGTGGAGGAGCTCAGAGATCGGGTCCGGGCAGTGAAAAGTGCCCGCCATGACCTCGTGAGTTCCTCATGCACCTCCGGGTAGAAAGGGACCGGGGTGGGGCACGGCCGTGAGCGAACCAATTGTCAAGCAGCGAGGGTTCAGGGTGGGGCGGAGGGTTCCACTCCAGCCCGACACTCGCAGCCGCCCGGGCCAGCTCCGCATCGGCCTGCGACTGGGCGACCGCACCTGAAGTTTGGAGCCCAGTCAAGTCCTTGGCATCAGACTGGACCAACCCACTCTCCGATGCTGTGATCGACAGCTCATCCTCTTCGCAAGCCCCGAATGAGGCCGCGAACTCGCCCTGAGACGAGCCGGTGGTGTCATCCCAGAACTCGACTGGGGCGAACGAGCATGCTGGGAAATGGGAGGTTCATGGGGGGTTACCCGGTGGAGCGGCTCCCATTGGGGTCCCCAAATCGCCCCCAATGTTAACCGACATGGCCTCATACCCGTAGGTAGAAGGACCGAGGCAGGGAGCCGCTGGGGTGACTTTCCCTCTGACGAAGGAAAGCCACGACCGCAACGTTGCCATGGTCATGTTCTCGCAGTGAGGACATGACCCCTCCACGAACACTGCCTCTGCGTGGGCACTGCCCATGCACGTGAGACAGCGATCGTGGCCGTCGGAAGCGGAGAGGTAACGACCGCAACCAGGAATTAAACACAGACAGAAAGACATATTTAAAAAGTTGCTCTCCATCAGTGTTGCTCTTTTAGTAGGAAAATATACTCTTTTTATTGGAAGAATATACTCTCTTAGACTGCTGAAACACCCAGGGGCATTCTCTGCACTCAACCGGTGCATGAGGGGGAGAAACTGCTGTAATGCACTGTAAATCCAACAGCTTTCTGTCAGAGATTAATGGAACGGCAGAGGGATTCAGCCCACTGAACACAACCACTCGGCTCTGAAGAAAAAATCTGAATGAGTGGTTGCGAGCCAGCTTTTTTATACCCGTATGTCCAGGGGAGTGGCATGCAAATTCCACTCGCCATTTCCCATTGGCCTTTTCTCAAAGATCAGAGGTGTTTGGGGCTCCCAAGGGTGACCCCTAGTGTCACTACATTGAGACAACATCGAGTGAGTGACAGATAGGGAACTCTGAATCTCTAGCAATTCGATGGAGGTGGATGGGATGGCAGTCTTTCTTGGGCAATAGGAATTCCTAGGTTGGAGAATACTTTCATAACTTTGGTAAGGTGGAGAGCAGGAGGAGAGTTGTGTGGCGAAACCACAAGGAAATCAACAAACGGGTGGATGAGTTAAGGCACAGAGTGATTATTTAACAAAATCCTGCAGATTGCTTCTGATAGCATGTTAAATATTTTGGGCTGCTTTTGCAGCCAAAGGTGAGGTGGACAACAAAATAGAATTTGTTGTTCCAATGGATGCTGAAGAGGTGCCAGAAATCTGGGTGCAGGGGCATGATTTTAAATGCTGAAGTGGGAAATTCCCAGCCACATTTTTTAATCATTTGTATGGCTTGGTCAACGCTGTGATAGAATAGAGAGTATTCGTTGATTGAGATCAAGCTATTGATGCTCAGATGAGGCCCGCCGTGAGGGGCTGAGAGGTCTATGATGAGGCTTTTTTCCCCAGAGAAATTTCTGGTGGTTATTCCGATTGGCTGAGAAAGGATTCGGAACCGGATTCACTTGCTGAGGCAGCCTCGCACAAGGAACGGCTCCGGAGTGGGGGAGATTAGGATGATAGAAGGAAGAGGGGTAAAGCTGGGGAGGGAATGGGTTTGGGGCAGAGTTCTCCAGAGTAGGCAGCCTCTCGTGGGAATCAGCTCCTGTAGCCCATGGATAGTGGGGTAGAGGGATGGATGTTGGCAGAGAGAATAGGTTGCGTGGAAAACTAAGGTGTCTGGAACATATGCAAGGCAATGTCAGGATACATGCTTGCATGGGCATTTGTGATATGAACGGCTGAATCCTCGGGTGTGGGACCGCACGGTGTTCAATGGGAGAGCATACGATTCATGTGAGAATGTTTATGCTGAATTTTACTGAGCTCGCACAAAGTTGCGAGCGGCTGTATCCGCAGGCATGGGCCTGCACATCATTTGATGGTAGGATGAACGGAATGAATCCTCGAGCGCGGACTCACGTGGAGTTTAACAGGAAGAGCCCGTGTTTTCATGTGAAAAGTTTATGCTGCAAATAAGCAAGAACTCACTATGCAGTGGGAATGAGTTGAGCATGGCATTTGACGTGAGGACATATGGTAGGCTATGTTCGAATGAAATTGATTGATGATGTGGAGATGCAGGCTTATGGTGAACTGTTTAGGGAAGACCTGAAACAGCCCGATTGTTGTCAGTTGCTAGGTGGGTGATGGTTCATTTGGTATGAGTGGCATAATATGGGTTACAGAGCCATGGAGGCTGAGACGCATGGTCTGAAAGACTTGCTGCGGTTGTGGCACGTGAACGGTGACGGCGCTTGGATGCCGCATTTGCACTGTTTGCCATGTAGTGGGAGTTTGTTGTATGGCCCTAAAGACACCACAGTTGTGGCACTTGGCGCATTGCACTGTTTGCCATGTAGTGGGAGGTTTAGTCGCACGGCCCAAAAGACGCTGCAGTTGTGGCACCTGGACAGCACATTTGTGCTGCTTAGGGATGTGTTGAGCCAATAGAAAACATGGCAACGTGGTAAACAGAGCATCTGCGGACACCTGAACGTAATAGTTTGCTAGATTAAATGTCGGGAACATGTGTAAGACAATGTCAGGAAACATGCTTGCGTGTGCATATGAACAACGTCATTTAAAGTTAGTTTGTCGTGAAATTAGAAGGCACCTGAAACTGAGTGCCCAGATGAATACCATAGTCTGATGTTTATTAACTTAAGCGTATGGTTTGGAGCTTTGTAGATTGTTTTCCAACGTAATGCAAGTCATTTCATAACTCTATATTATCAGCATGGGGTGGCTCGTCTCGTTTGATGAGGATGTATGAAATCATAGGCATTTGTGCCTGAGAGTTGGATTTAATAGAAACTATAAGAGCACCGTTTGCAGTAGTGTGGTGAATAAAATGACTTGTTTATGTTGATGACATGTAATTAATTCTACAGAAAACTGAAATATTGGAGTATAAAGCAAGGTGCCAAGCTTAATCACTCAGCGTCAATTTTCGTTTACTTTAAACTTGGGTAGAGCATAAAAATATGAAAGATTGTTGAACGCTTTTAAAATCATGCAGCAATTAAGTTGTATGGTCAAGCTTGTAAATAAAAGTTTGTAATCTAATGATTCAGGCAAAAGTAAAGAAGACTGTCTGTAAAATAAAATGATAGATTGATTTTACCTGCATGAAGCATTTGTTCTGACGGGAGTAGGGAAAGTGATGTTATAGTGTAGAGATGAGTGGAAGTTTGTAGCAGCGCTTGCTTCATGCTCGAATGCTGAGAGGAGGCGAGGCGAGTTTGCAGAATGATTATGACTGAGTTGGGACACAGATGCAGAAGAAGTTCGTTGTTGCATGATTGCCCCTGTGTTCCAAATGGAATAAATCGTGCTCCAACTTTGAAGGGAGAACGATCGTGATATTTATGTTAGAAGTTGACAAACAGAATCGCTGAATGGATCACGCCCTAAACGAGCTGCACGGCAAGGTAATGAGGTTGACAGGAATTACCTGTGCGGGAGAACCAGATTGAAACGCTGGGGAGCGTTGGAATGATGATTGAATTAAATAATTCATCTTTTGTTTCCCTCGTGTTCAAATGAAGCTGTAATAGAACTTGAGAGGCATGAGCCGGAGCAGCGCTTGTTCACAGAGGCAGGCTTACGCAATGGACCGCTCCAGGTGGAAAGTTTAGATAAGAGAACACATGAGCAGTCGTGGAGAGCTGTTTGACAGATCCGAAGCAGCCAGTTTGCGGAAGCAGCTTCACGCAGTTGGAAGAGCTGTTCTGGTGATGGCGAATGTTTTGCAGTGAAGTTGTGTCTGATGATCGGAGTCATTTACATGGGTCTGTCCTTGGGCAATTGTTGGGGCCGAATGCCGGAAACTCGTAGAGTTAGGCAGCTGTATATATACTCTTACTCTGGCTGTGTGATTGGTCGGATTAAGTGAACTTGCTCCTCCCGAACCTTGTTAATAAATCTACATTTGATTAGTTGAAATAACAAGGTGATGTGAAAAAGGTGATGTTAAACAGGTGAGGCAATCATGTTATAGTATATAAGCAGCCTCCAAAAAAGCTTAGTCCTTCAAGAGCACGGATGGGTCGAGGCTTGAAAGTTTGCTGACATATGTGCCAGCAAATAATTTAGTGCTTTGAGAATAATGTTCCCCAAAGACAAATTGGAAGGATTTGGGGCATTTCACCCTCTACAGTTCACAATATAGTTAAAAGATTCACAGAATCCATCAAATCTTGGTGTGTAAAGGGCAAGGCTGAAAGCCACTCTGATCACTCAGACGTCACTGTCTTAAAAACCATCATGCGTCTACAATGGAAATCATGACATGGGCCTGGGAATACTTCGGTAAACCTTTGTCAGTCAACACCATTTGCCACCGCCGCATCCACAGATGCAAGTTAAGGCTTTACCATGCAAAGCAGAAGCCATACATCAACACTGTCCAGAAGCGTTATCGGGTTTCTCTGGGCTCTGTCTCATCTGAGATGGAAAGTAGAACAGTGGAATCGTGTTTTGTGCTCTTACAAGTCCACATTTCAAATAGTTATTGTAAAAAACAACTGTTTTGTTATCCGTGCCAAAGATGAAAAGGACCTGTTATCTGCATTGGGTACAAAAGCCAGGATCTATCAAGGTATGGGGGTGTCAGTACCCATCGCATGGATAACTTGCACTTCTGTGAGGGTACCATTAATGCAGAAAGATATGTACAAATTTTGGAGCAACATTTGCTGCCATTCAGATACCGTTTTTTTTTTCCAGGGATGTCCCTGCATTTTCCAGCAGGACAGCGGAAAACCACATTCTGCCTGGATTACAACTGCATGGCTGTGTAAGCAGAGTGCAGGTGATAGATTGGCCTGCCAGCAGTCCTCATCTGTCTCTAATTGAAAATGTGTGCCACATTATGAAGCGTAAAATGGAAACAAAGGCCTCGTACAATTGCACAGCTGAATGAATGAATGAATGAACAAACATTACATTTATATAGTGCTTTTTTGACACTACATTCAAAGCACTTTACACAGTGAACAGAGGACTCTCCTCAGCCACAACCAGTGTGCAACATCCACATGGATGATGCAACGGCAGCCATAGTGCACCAGGACGCTCACCACACACCAGCTATTGGTGGAGAAGAGAGAGTGGAGTGATAGAGCCAATTAATGGATGGGGATTATTAGGAAGCCATGATTGATAAGGGCCAATGGGGGGAATTTGGCCAGGACACCAGGGTTACACCCCTACTCTTTTCAAGAAGTGTCTTGGGATTTTCAATGACCACAGAGAGTCAGGACCTCAGTTTTAACATCTCATCCAATGGACGGTGCCTTTTTACAGTATAGTGTGCCTATCACTATACTGGGGCATTAGGACCTACACAGTCCGCAGAGTGAGCACCCCCTGCTGGACTCCCTAATACCTCTTCCAGCAGCAACCTTAGTTTTCCCAGGAGGTTTCCCATCCAGGTACTGACCAGGCTCAGCCCTGCTTAGCTTCAGTAGGCAACCAGTCTTGAGCTACAGGGTGATATGGCAGCTGAAGACCTGCATAATGGATGAATGGGGGAAATTCCACTTTCTAAACTTAACCTTGTGTCTTCAGTGTCCAAAGGTTTAATAAGTGTTATTAGAAGAAACGGTGATACAGTGGTTACACAGTGGTAAACACTCGACTGTTCCAACTCTTTTGGAGTGAGTTGCAGTTATGTGATTTGAAATGAGTTTATATTTTCTTCAATTCACAAGGTAAAACTTAAAATAATGTGTTGTTGTAGTGATTTCTATATAGCACAGGGTGAATAGAATTTACAAATTTTGTTTTTTATTGCCATTTTGCATAATGTCCATCTTTTTTTGAATTAGGGTTCTAATTTGCCCAGCACAATTACCCATCTTGTAGGCTGGTTCTAAGTGCTATGTTGTGGAGCATACAGCAGACTACCATGATTTGACATACAGATCAGCATTGCTCCAACAATTTCACAGACATTAAAAATGCAGTGTTAATTGTGGCAAGCAAGTTTTGTGAATAAGGCATAATCTATAATGAGCCTAAGGAGGCATACTTGCACTTAAAAACAAAATTACTATGACTTCATTGATTCATGATAGAGCACTATTTCAGTGCTTTTAGCACCTGGTTCATATGGTGGTTAGTGAATAAGTCACAGGTTTTGTACCGAAATAATACACGCAAAAGTTTAGTGAATTCACCCATAAATTGCTTTGATGTTTATACTTATCATCAGTAGAACATCCTAACATCTGTAAGAGATGTCCCAGACAGCTAGTGACATGTTTAAGGACAAGGGCATGGCCACTTTCTCACGCTGCATAAAATTACTGTTTGCCCAAATACTCAGCTGGAATGCAGACATGTTTTAAAGCTTTAAGCTTTATTTATGACTTCCCCTCAGCTGCCTTTCCCTGAGGAGGGATCACTCTTATCAAAAGAGCTGGCACCCGCCTGCCATGCAGCAACCGTCTTTTTGTGCAGATCATGCCAGCACTCTGCTACACACCACTATTTCTCTCCCAGCAAACAGAAGTGAAATGTGGCTATGTGGGGAGCCTTTGCCTCTCATCACAAAACAGGATGAGGCTGAAAATCTGCCAACCACACTCAAACCAAGCTTGATAATGCTGGGCGATTGCGAGGGTAGAGCTGCAGGAACATCTTTCATAGCTCCATAGCTTATGCAAGACATTGGGAGCATTACAATACCACAAAACTTCCTAATTTTTCTTTTGTTATATGTAATTTGTATATATGCATTTGTATGCATTTGCATTTGTCTTTCCTTGAGGTGTTTGGTGATTGAGCAGATGGGAATTAGCCAACCGTATTTTGCCCGCATATGACAGTTCACATGTCCTGTGACTATTGTAATTAGAAGATATGTTCAGTTTAATTAATTTTAATCAGAGCGCACAATTATAAGGTAATTTTTATGCTGTGGTTTAGAAACAGTCAGTATCACAAGCACCTGTATACTGTATAGTGATAGGTCTATTATATATTGTATATAATTTAGGCTGATTAATCAACCAATATTTTGAGATTTTGAGATTATCGGATGATATCGCACAATAATCGCACATGCTTGGAAAATTAATAGAAGTATTATATATCCCTCAGTTCCAAAATCTACCAATAGGATTGTTAAGAGATGATGCACATTTTCTGTTTTCAATTTTTATTTTATTATTATTATTATTATTATTATTATCATCATTATTTGAAATATTGTGTAAAATAAGTGTTAATTTCAACAACTGTGATTTAATTAACTTTTTAATACAGTAGTCCCAACAAGTATTTGTACATTTAAACTACACTTACGATGTTGTTGAAGTAGATAACAAAATATTAGTCAAAGTATCTATTTTAAAGAAAGATAGCACTAGCACATTTTTCAAGCAAACATTTCACAAAAAGAGGTTTGTTAGGTTTGAAATGATAAAAATATATGTAATGTTCAAAATGAAGACAAAATACTGTATATGTGTACTCTTTCTGTCAAACAGTAACCTGTCCATAGTTATTGTGGACTATTGTGGTTATTGTTATATCTACTATACCTGTGTGTATATACTTCTGCTAAGGCACCTGTGTGAACCTGAGGGGAACTGACTTCATAAATCCACTAAAAATTACCTTGGGACTAGTTGGTTAAAGATTATTGGAACAAAAAAATGGCAAAGAAAGGTTTGCCACTTGTTTTGATATTTTGTTTTCTAATGCAATGAAAGTGAAAGAAAGAAATGAAAAATGAAAATGAAAGAAAATTTTTTTTTTTTTTTTTTTTTTTTTTTGTGAAGTGTCCAAATACTCCTTGGGGCCTCTGTATAGTCACATTATATTGCTCTCAAGATATCATCAGAACCCATTTCAGTCAACCACTACCTGTAAAAATTCAGAGCTCAATGTGGGAATTTCAGCCCACAATCAGTCTAGTCTCCCCTCTTTATTTTAGTCCTTTCCTCTCTTTCTCTGTCCTCTCATCTCTCTCACTTATTGCTATATCTGCTCAATATTTCAAAGATCATAAAGCGGGGCCAGAATCAAAGAGGACTTTTAAGTACATAGCAGCCTGTCATTCATATTGAGCTGAAACACACACTGTAAATTTGATGTCACACAGACCATGCTCTCGTCATTGGTTACTGGTGGGCCATTTTGGTTTCTGTGACATGTAAAACCAATGGAAAAAAGTTTAAAGCCAAATTACATTTTATGCTTTTCCTGTCAGTGTTTCATTATCCAGCTCAAGCATTAGTCAAATGTCACATCTTTTATTTATGACAGCAAACATTCATCTTCAAGCTCAACGTCTGAGCATTTCCTTAAGTAACCCAAGGCTCACTCCGTAACTGCAGCCTTGACGACTGAGTAGGTCTAATTCTGTAGAGTGGGAGGGAGTTTCATAATCAATATATTGCCTCGTGAAAGCAACATCTGTAGTTTATGGTGTGACAAGAGCCAGACTGTGTCAGTCATCTAGCTAGGCAATCCCTATCTAAGGCCTTCCCCCCTATGCGGCAATGAAATTTTCTGTCTGCTTTACTGCCAGAGGGATAAAGCTGGCTTAACCTGTGGCCAATCCTGTTACTGACTCCCACATGTCTAATAGAGTACAAGACTTGTGAACATGATTCTTTGTCTTCCCCTTGAGTAGTTTTGCAGAGCTTTGCCAATGATGCGCTAGTCTCAGCCTCAGACGGTGTGCCCATAGACCGCACCACAGTCCATTCACTGACCGTCTGATGCATACTGCACAAAAAACTTGAAAGCACATTTCAATCTGGTAAACTCTCATCTGTTTGGCTGACTTTACGCAAGGAGTTAAGAGCACACAGGTGTTTCTCAGTCCATCTGCACTGTAAAAAAAATTTTTGTCAGGTGACCTAAAACATGTGCTTCATGTGGTAACATCTACATTAACTGGGTTTATTCAAGTAAAAAAAAAATTGTATCTGATTAAATAAACTGGAAAAATTAGGTTACACCAAATTAAAGTAATTTTTATGTGTTAGATCAAGTAAAAAAAGATAATTGCAGGTTGCTATTATCTTTTTTGATAAAAGGGGGGGGGTGAAAAGTCAGTTTTACCAGGTACAGGGTTGGTACATTGATTTAATACATTGATATGCCATTGTTTGCCAAGTTAGTGGAATCAAATCTTTGAAAGATATTTAGGTTAGAATTCAACAAGAATGGATTGCACCTGGTAAAAGTGTCGCTTGTTTTGCACGCACCGTCTGCACTGGTTTAGTGGTGCAACTGTTTAGTGAATTCGCCCCTCAGAATTTTGTTTATGGGACATAGTAGCAAGTAAACTAAACATTCACAAGCTGAATTTTATATTCTGAATTGTTTTCTTGTCTTTGAAATAGTCTCTTCCTGTCTAAGTGGGTGGTTCTTGGCCAGAATAAGCTGCAATTTTGACCAGAACTTTTTATGCTGACTCTTGTCTTCTCTCACCCTCAGGTTCCTCTCTAACACATCCTTTGTAGGGCTGACGGGTCCTGTCATTGTTCAACGTAACCTCTCTCGTGTACTCACCTCTCAGAGATTCCACATTTGGAGCCTGCGCCGTGATGCTGTTGGTCAGCCCACCTGGGTGACAGTGGGCAGCTGGGAAGGTGGTAAGTTGGATGTAGAGGATCAGGGATTGTGGCAGGGCTCGTCCCCCCTTCAACGCACAGAGGGCCAAATGGGCAGGGAAGGACGGAGATGGCGGGCGGGATTTCCAGTGTCAGGAAGCCGTCTACGTGTGGTCACACTGGTGGAGCACCCCTTCGTGTTCACTCGTGAGGTAGATGAGGATGGGAACTGCCCCGCTGGACAATATTGTCTGGATGCAGGAACAAATAGCTCAGAAACCCTGGACCACTTATATTCAGAGCGGGCACAAGGGAACAACAGCTTCTTGCCACCAGATTACAGCAAGTGTTGCTATGGATACTGTATTGATCTGCTGGAGAAACTGGCAGAAGATATGAACTTCAAGTTTGACCTGTACATAGTAGGGGATGGGAAATATGGGGCAGTTAAGGGTGGCCAGTGGACAGGGTTGGTTGGAGACCTACTGGGCGGGGTGGCTGATATGGCTGTTACCAGCTTCAGCATCAACTCAGCTCGCAGTAAAGTGATAGACTTCACCAGCCCATTCTTTTCCACGAGTTTGGGAATTCTGGTGCGGAGTAAAGACACGGCTGCACCCATCGGAGCCTTCATGTGGCCTCTGCATTGGTCCATGTGGATAGGCATCTTTGTGGCATTGCACATTACAGCATTCTTCCTCACCCTCTACGAATGGAAGAGTCCCTTTGGCATGACACCACATGGACGTAACCGTGTGAAGGTGTTCTCTTACTCATCAGCCCTCAACCTCTGCTACGCCATCCTCTTTGGTCGCACAGTCTCCAGTAAGACACCCAAGTGCTGGACTGGACGTTTCCTGATGAACTTGTGGGCCATTTTTTGTTTGCTGGTTTTGTCCAGTTACACAGCAAACCTGGCTGCAGTCATGGTTGGGGAAAAGACCTTCGAGGAGCTCTCTGGAATACATGATGCCAAGGTGACAACTTTTGAGGGTCCGTTTGTAATATTCAGTTAACCGCAAGTGTTCACAAATGATTATTTGGTTATTTGTCAGAACTCTGGAATAAAGAAAGTTTATTGCAATAGATATGCATCAAACACTACTCAAAAGAGCAGGGAATAAAGTCCTCCGATAAAGTCCTAAATAGCACAATACATTGATCTTCAAATGAAGAAAGTTTAGGGCCCCTAACTTGCCCTAAACTTGAAAAATGGACCCAAACCTGGCACAAAACCCAATGGTTTGTTGGGCTTGAATAAGGTTGAAGATATCTATTGCATGAGTAGAATAACTGATTTGAAAAATGATTTTGATATTCGAATACTGGCATATTGAATGCTTCACCGAATGCTGACTATCTGTGCACATCCCTACTTTGAATATCAGTGAGTTTGCTTATTTCACAAAAAATTTCACAATTCCCGATACTAATTTCGATACCAGAGCAAAAAAAGGTAACATGCTATGGAACATACTCCTTTTGCCTATTTCAAAATATAAATATTATTGCAAATAATAAGTGTTTCTCAATTATGTGAACATTGCTTCAAGTCTATAAATAATTACTCAGGTAAACATTTCTAATAATACAGAACCAAGTATAGAATAAACCAAGAACAGTAATAAAAAATTAAAATAAATTAAGAACATGTGTGGTTTTACTTTTCAATATTGTTATTTGATTAATAGTACTGTAACAACAAAATGAACAGCCACTTCAAGGTCTAATGCTCAGATCCGATATTTTGACACATGCCTGTGTATAATACCGGATCTTATGGGCATTTTGAACCATGATTCTGATGGTTTTTGGCTCTGACAAGACAATCAGCAGCATTACGGTCTAAAAGGAGTAACAGAGCATGCACCCTAATAAGTGTGAGCTTTTGAAAGCAGCCGTGTGTCAGTCAAACAATAAAATATTTAAATTATTTTAATATCGACTGTACTGGTTCTTTTGACATCTGTAGTTACAATACTAGTATATAATAGTAACATTTCAAAAGATCTGGGAAATTTAGATTTCTAATGATATTACACCTTTAAGAGAATAATTAACAGCAGTTATCTTGTGTTTTATGCTAGATCATTTAGGATTTACTTTAATAATCAATGGTTTTCATAAAATGTTCTGCCCTGGGCCCACAGCTCCATCACCCATCTCAGGGATTCCGATTCGGCACAGTTCGGGAGAGCAGTGCAGAGGATTACATGAAAAAGAGTTTTCCAGAGATGCACGAGTATATGCGGAAATTCAACGAGCCCACCACACCTGATGGTGTTGCCACTCTCAAGTAAGAGATCAATTCAGCCAACAGAATGCACCCAGCTAGCAGATGGTAGCAAGTGCTTCAATCATAGTTCTACTGCTGAACACTATAAGCACAGCTTGAAATTTATAACACATGGAACATTGATTGGTACATATTGATAAATAATTCAAGCAGAATTGTACCATGTTTATGACAATGCCAATGTGTATGCTGCATCTCAAGAAAGTTCTGTAAGAGTTCTCACTAGTGAGCGGATTGAAGGAACAGCAATATCCCCTCCCTGCTCAAAGTATTCTGTAATCCCTCCGCTCCAACTCCACTCAGGGTTTTCCATTTATGCTCATAGCTCACTCTCTAAGAAACCTCTGGGTTCGCTCCATAAGATTTTTTCCGTATATGAAAGCAACACTTCATCGTGTTTTCTAATCATTACTTTTTAATTTAATATTCTGTATTTTTGATCATTGCCTTTCTGGTAATATTAAACAACTGCATCTCTCTTTCATTCTGACTGCTAATAGTCTATTCACACCATTTAAAACATGGTGAAACCTTGCTGACATGCAGTTGCATTTTGGGCTGTTGACATCCACGATAATGCTTTTGACCAAGCGGTAACTGAGCGATTTTGGACCGAGTTTGGTTGACAATACTACAGGTGTCAATATCTTGGCCACATGACCTACATTTTTGAATGACACTGTCATTAAAATGAGGTGTGTGCCCAAAGCAGTGTTTTTCTCTCAATAAATGTTATTCTGTGGCCTGAGATCCCTCTCAGAGCTGCCCGGCAGGCGAGCGGTTTGTTGTTTCCTGCCAGCTGCAGTACTGCAGTCTGTCACACACATACCAAGTTGTGAAGTGTGTGTTTTTGTTTATTTATTTATATATTTATTTTGGTCTACATCAAAAAAGGAGAGTGAAAGGACAGAAAGAAAGGAGTTGTATTAAAAGTTTCTCTTGAATTCTTGTTTTCCTTATTACTATGGGAAGGTTATATATAGTATAATTGACCTTTCACTTAGCCCCCCCCCCCCCCCAACCAATCAGAATCAGAATCAGCTTTATTGCCAAGTATGCTTACACATACAAGGAATTTGTCTTGGTGACAGGAGCTTCCAGAGTACAACAATACAAAAACAATACAAAAACAGCAGCAAGACATAGATAATAATAAAAAATAAAAAATAAAAATGAATTATACACATACGTACAGACACACACATACATACATACACACATACACATGGGCTGTGCAAATCTAATACAATCTGTTATGTACTGTGCAAATACAAATCTGTTATGTACAGTGCAAATGTTTTTTTTTATTTATTTTTTTTAAGAGGAATGAAATGGCAGAAAAGGTTGGTTGTGTTGGATAAATATAAGAAAGACTAAACTGTGTATTGCACATAGTTATTGCTCAATGGGGCAATTTAACTGTTCATGAGATGGATAGCCTGAGGGAAAAAACTGTTCCTGTACCTGACGGTTCTGGTGCTCAGAGCTCTGAAGCATCAGCCAGAAGGCAACAGTTCAAAAAGGTAGTGGGCAGGGTGAGTGGGGTCCAGAGTGATTTTTCCAGCCTTTTTCCTCACTCTGAAAGTGTATAGTTCTTGAAGGGGGGGGCAGGGGGCAACCAAAAGTCCTCTCAGCAGTCCGAACTGTCCTTTGTAGTCTTCTGATGTCTGATTTCATAGCTGAACCAAACCAGACAGTTATTGAAGTGCAGAGGACAGACTCAATGACTGCTGCGTAAAACTGTATCAGCAGCGCCTGTGGCAAGTTGAATTTCTTCAGCTGGCGAAGGAAGTACAACCTCTGCTGGGCCTTTTTCACAATGGAGTCAATGCGTGTCTCCCACTTCAGGTCCTCTTAGATGGTAGTGCCCAGGAACCTGAATGACTCCACTGCTGCCACAGTGCTGTTTAGAATGGTGAGGGGGGTCAGTGTTGGGGTATTTCTCCTAAAGTCCACAATGATCTCCACCGTTTTGAGCGTGTTCAGCTCAAGGTTGTTTTGACTGCACCAGACAGCCAGCTGTTCAACCTCCCTTCTGTAAGCAGACTCATCGTCATCTCGGATGAGGCCGATGACAGTGGTGTCATCTGGAAACTTCAGTAGCTTGACAGAGGGGTCCTTGGCGATGCAGTCATTGGTGTAGAGGGAGAAGAGTAGTGGGGAGAGCACACATCCCTGGGGGGCACCAGTGCTGATTGTACAGGTGCTAGAAGTGAGTTTCCCCTGTCTCACAAGCTGTCCATCAGAAAGCTGGTAATCCACTGACAGACAGACATGGGAACAGAGAATTTGTGTAATTTAATCTGGAGTATAGCTGGGATGATGTTGTTGAAAGCTGAACTGAAGTCCACAAAAAGGATCCTTGCATATGTCCCTGGTCTGTCCAGATGTTGCAGGATATGATGCAATCCTATGTTGACTGCATCATCCACAGACCTGTTTGCTCGATAAGCAAATTGAAGGGGATCTAGAAAGGGTCCAGTGATGTTCTTCAGGTGGGCCAACACCAGTCTCTCAAATGATTTCATGACCACAGACGTCTGTAGTCATTAGTCCTGTGATTTTTGGTTTCTTTGGGACAGGAAAAATGATTGAGTGTTTGAAATAGCATGGGACTTCACACTGCTCCAGTGATCTATTGAAGATCTGTGTGAAGATTGGGGCCAGCTGGTTAGCACAGGATCGAAGACACGCTGGTGAGATGCCATCTGGGCCTGAAGCCTTCCTCGTCTTTTGTTTCTGAAAGATGCGGCTCACATCATCTTCACAGATCTTAAGTGCAGGTTGAGTAGCAGGAGGAGGGAGGAGGGGGTTGCAGGAGGTGTTGGTGTTTGTGTGAAGTGAAGGTCAGAGTGGGTGTGGGGTGTGAGATTGGGCCTTTCAAATCTGCAGTAGAACACATTCAGGTCATCAGCCAGTTGTTGGTTCCCTACAGGGTTGGGGGCAGAAGTCCTGTAATTTGTGAGTTGTTTCATGCCACTCCACACTGATGCAGAGTCTTTAGCTGAAAACTTGTTTTTCAGCTTCTCAGAGTATCTTCTTTTAGCCACTCTGATTTCCCTGTTCAGTGTGTTTCTAGCCTGATTGTACAAAACTTTATCCCCACCCCTGTAAGCATCCTCTTTGGCCTGACGAAGCTGCCTGAGCTCTGCTGTAAACCACGGTTTGTCATTGTTGAACTTTAAATAAGTCCTAGTAGGAGTGCACATATCCTCACAGAAACTGATATATGATGTAACAGTATATGTGAGCTCGTCCAGGTCTGTGGCTGCGCCTCAAAAACACTCCAATCAGTGCAGTCAAAGCAGGCTTGTAGTTTCCGCTCTGCTTCATTGGTCCATCTCTTTAAACTCCTTACTACTGGCTTGGTTGATTTTAATTTTTGCCTGCAGGTTGGAAGAAGATGAACCAGACAGTGATCAGAGAGTCCCAAAGCTGCTCTAGGGACAGTGCGATATGCATTCTTTATTGTTGTGTAACAATGATCCAGTATGTTCCTGTCTCTGGTTGGGCATGTGATGTGCTGTTTGTATTTGGGCTGTTCACGTGTGAGATTTGCTTTGTTAAAATCCCCAAGAATAATAATAACTGAGTCCGGGTATTGTTGTTGTTCCATGTCTTTGATTTGATCAGCCAGATGTTGCAGTGCTGTGTTCAAACACGCATTTGGCGTACACATATACACACTCACCAGAATAAACGAGGAAAACTCCCGCGGCGAGTAGAAAGGCTTACAGTTAATAAAGAGTGCTTCCAAATTAGGACAGCACATCCTCTTTAACGTTGTTACATCTGTACACCAACTTGCATTGATATAAAAGCATGTTCCACCGCCTCTCGTTTTCCCCATTAACTCCGTGATGCGATCCGCTCTGAACAGCTGGAAGCCCGGCAGATGTAATGCGCTATCCAGAATGGCTTCACTCAGCCAGGTTTCTGTGAAGGACAAGGCAGCAAAGGTTGAAAAGTCCTTGTTTGTATGGGTGAGGAGATGTAGTTCGTCCGTTTTGTTAGGAAGAGAGCGGAGATTCGCTAAGTGAATACTCGGCAGCGCTGTTCGAAATCCGCGCCGACGGAGTTTGACCAGCGCACCGGCTCGTCTCCCTCCCTAATCATACATTAGCAACTGTTGCCATCTGCCAAAAAGTTTTTTTTTTCTTTTTCTAATGTACGTCTGTGGAAATCATGTGTGTTTGGATTTTTGTAATAAATATATTTTATTAAATATTATATATTTTTCAAACATTATTCAAAAATATGAAAAAGCGTGATTTCCAGGGCACTTATATTAGTGATAATAGTAATAGGTACCCAGAGAGAATAGACAAGTACTTTTTTTAACTTTTTTTGCCATGTCCAAATCTTTAAGTAACTCGAAAAGTGCATGCTGTGGATTGAGCTACAGTATGTGTCAGCCATCATTCCCAAATTAACATGTACTGTATAACATCAATAAGGACACCTAGATGTGCTCCATGGGAAATTAATTTTATGAACTTAATATTAATGTAATTACATATTGATTCAGGTCATAGTAGAGACAATAGTAACTAAATAGTTCACACTAATAAAAATTAGGAGCAATTTGGTTCACTTACATTAATGTTATCATTTGTAGTCAATATAAAATAAGGATTCTCTCTTTTCAACTGACTGTGATAAGCATTTAACTGTATTCTCATTCACAGTCTCTACAGTTTTAATATTACTGCATAATTTAACAATCTCTCTAAAAGTAAAACAGCTGTATTAAAGGTGCTTTGCAATGTCACACTTCATTCCAGCCCACTTATAATTAAAATAACATCATTTAATTTTTTTTTTACCACTATACACACACATTTTACTGAAAATTGTGCTGTTTACAGAAATCTCCTATTCATTCCTAAGGGGGTGGGCTCTCTTTCAGACATCTGACCTTGCTTGTATTCACACCAGAGATGCGTTTCACTTCAATAGTTGCTTAGTAAAGGGTTGATTCTGTATGACAGATGCTAAAATTAAGCCTGAGTTGCAAGTAATCATTGCAATTTACTCCTCTTTTATATTTTTGGATGTATCATTAAAACATTTAATTGGAAGAAAAACTTTAAAGAGACGAACATCTTCAAAAGAGTCTAAGATCTGTGAAGAATTAAACAGACTGAAAACAGTTCCTATTCCTTTTTTTATTTTAAGAAGATGATCAAAGGTATCATTGACCACATATACAGCACTAAAGCACCAAAGCAAATGAATGCTTTCATGCTTTCCATTTATAACACATGGAACATTGATTGGTACGTATTGATAAATAATTCAAGCAGAATTGTACCATGTTTATGACAATGCCAATGTATATGCTGCATCTCAAGAAAGTTCTGTAAGAGTTCTCCCTAGTGATCAGAGTATGTGAGCGGACTGAAGGAACAGCAATATCCCCTCCCTGCTCAAAGCATTTTGTTACAACTCCGCTTCAGCTCCACTCAGGGTTTTCCATTTCTGCTCATAGCTTGCTCCCTAAGAAACCTCTGGGTTCGCTCCTTTCGATTGTAGCCATGTTTGTCCTACAGTTTCATTTTAAAAGAAGCTACATAAATGGGCTACTGGTGGTACAGTCAGACAAAATATGTGTGTAAAATAGATGACAAAAGCGTGTGTAAAAACACAAACAAGTGTTCTTGCTAACCACAAGCTGTGCTGCTGAATTTGTATAAATACAAATTTCCTGTTGGCAAACTTTTTGATAAATTACATCTTTTATAATCTGTAAATTACGTAAGTTTGGGTCAATGCCCTTAAGGCGTTACTATCCATTAAAAGTCCTTTTCAGCTCCTTTCAGCATGCATCTGATTTAGTGTAGCCACAGATTTATGGTTCCCGCTGCAGTTTATGAACATTTAGCTCCCATTTGCACCCAAATGAGATGCGCAATCTGATTTATGAAAATCATACTGTGCATGTTTAATTAGACAGAATGTGGTGTTTGTGCATGCCTGTGTGTTTAGTTTTGTAGCCCACCCTCTTTTTATGTTGTGAAGGACAGATCCGCCTCAACTTGATGCTTTTATCATGGACAAAGCCCTGTTGGACTATGAGGTGTCCATTGATGCTGACTGCAAGCTGCTAACAGTTGGCAAACCCTTTGCTATTGAAGGTAAGCAAATGTGAAAAAATGTACTGGATATATTGTGAAGCTCAGTTTAAATGTTTTAATAAATAGCAAGGCCAATGATGTAAAAGGTACACTAAGTTATTTAAAAGCTTTAAACATAACGGAATTATCAGTAAATGTGACACATTTAAAATGATTTACACTCACAAGAGGTGAAGACTCCAGTCATATCAGTCATATCATATTCTCCTCAGTGGGGCCACCATTTTGAGATTACATGACCAGTCTTATACTAGTACTAACGTTACCTCCTTAAAGGAATAGTTCACCCAAAAATGAAAATTCTCTTTTCATTTACTCACACTCATGACATCCCAGAGATGTATGACTTTGTTTGTTCTGCTGAACACAAACAAATATTTCTGAAGAATATTTCATCTCTACTGGTCCATTCAATGTAATTGAATAGTGGGCAGAAATTTATAGCTCCAAAAAGTGCATAAAGGCAGCATAAATGTAATCCACATGACTCCAGTGCTTAAATTCATGTCTTCTGAAGCAATATGATAGGTGTGGGTGAGAAATTGGTCAATATTTAAGTCCTTTTTTACTATACATTTTCCTCCTGCCCAGTAGGTGGCAGTATACATAAATAATGTGAATTGCTAAAAACAAAAGAAGAAGAATGTGGAAGTGAAATTGGACATTTATAATAAAATATGAATTAAATATTGATCTGTTTCTTACCCAGACCTATCATATCGCTTTAGAACACATGGATTTAACTACTGGAGAATGGATTACTTTTATGCTGCCTTTATGTGATTTTTGAGCTTCAAAGTTCTGGCCACCATTCACTTGCATTTAATGATCCAACAGAGCTGAGATATTCTTCTAAAAATCTTTGTTTGTGTTCAGCAGAAGAATATCATACACATCTGGGATGGCATGAGAGTGAGTAAATGATGAACGAATTCTCATTTTGAGGTGAACTATTCCATTAACCCCCTAATTATTAGACACTTTCTATTGTAGAATGAATTACACCTGAAAGGTTTCTGTAACAACCTTTGACCACTGCTGTATCTTCATCTATATGAAGGGGTCAGGGTTTAGCCAGTTAACTTTGAGAGTTTGCCCCTACTGGTAGATACTGTAACTACACCATTATGTTGTCAAAAAGCATCTTGCTTCATTTAAGGCCATTCAGAAATATAGTAGTAATATTCTGACAATATGAATAGTTTTGCAAGCAAAATTTCAAATATTTCAATATAGTACAATATAGCTTTTCAGCTATTATAGATGTCCTTAAAGGGATAGTTCACCCAAAAATGAAATTCTCTCATCATTTACTCACCCTCATGCCATCCTAGATGTGTATGAATTTCTATCTTCAGCATGTAGCCGATAGGTTATGAATAAACAACACAGATACAAAACTATCCTTTAGGGTTTTATTCTGATGGCTGTTTTTTGTTTTTAAAGAAGAAGAAAAAAAACAGCAGTCGATGGGGCCATGTGTATATATATATATATATATACAGTACTGTGCAAAAGTTTTAGGCACTTAAGATGTTTCACAGAAACTTTTGTCATAAGATGATTATTTGTATCTTCAGCTTTAGTGTGTCAATAGGAAAAATAAATTTTAGACTCCCAAACATTACTTTTGCAAATAGAAAAGATTAGAACAGAAGAGCAGGGTGCTCTGCAAGAGATGGCATTGCCCCCACAGTGCCCCCCACTGAACATCGAGTCAGTCTGGGATTACATGGGTACATCCTATCTGCCAACAACCAAGAAAAACTGTGTCAAGGTGTACCTAGGAGAATTGGGGCTGTTTTAAAGGCAAATGTGGCCATACCAAATATTGATTTAGCTTTTTTATGTTTACTGGACTTTGTATGATGTAACTGATAAATGAAAACTATTTATGGCATTATTTTTGAAGACATCCTCACAATGCAACATTTTTCACAAGTGCCTACAATTTTTGCAAAGTATTGTGTATATATATATATATATATATATATATATATATATATATATATATATATATATATATATACAGTATATACACTGCATGCACAATTATTTGGCAAGTGAGTATTCTGATCTTATCATTATTTCCATGCAAATTTTCCAACTCCAAACCATATAAACTTGAATGCTTATTGGATTCAATCATTTTCAGGTGATATATATTTGTGTAATGAGGGAGGGTGTGGCGAATGTGACTAACACCTTATATCAAGGTGTGCATAATTATTAGGCAGCTTCATTGCCTCAGGTAAAATGTGCCAAAAAAGAGATTTAACTGGCACTGAAAAGTAAAAAAAATTGTAAAATGCCTTTCAGACGGATGCAACACTCTTGAAATACCTAAACTATTGATGCGTGACCACCGGACAATCAAACATTTTGTTGCGAATAGTCAACTGGGGCACAAAAAAATGCATGGAGAAGAAAATGCGCAAATTAACTGCAAAAGACTTAAGAAGAATTAAACGTGAAGCTACCAGGAACCCATTATCCTCCAGTGCCACCATATTCCAGAACTGCAACCTACCTGGAGTGTCCAGAAGTACAAGGTGTCAAGTGCTCAGAGACACGGCCAAGGTCAAGAAGGCTGAAATAAGACCACCACTGAACAAGATTCACAAGATGAAGCATCAAGATTGGGCAAAGAAATACCTGAAGACAGATTTTTCAAAGGTTTTATGGACAGATGAAATGAGAGTGACTCTTGATGGACCAGATGGATGGGCCCGTGGCTGGATCACTAATAGACACAGGGCACCACTTTGAGTCAGGCGCCAGCAAGGTGGAGGAGGGGTACTGGTGTGGGCTGCTATCATTAAGGATGAGGTAGTTGGACCTTTTCGAGTTGAAGATGGACTGAAAATCAACTCCCAAACCTACTGCCAGTTTCTGGAAAGTACTTTCTTCAAGCAGTGGTACAGGAAGAAGTCCTCAGCATTCAAGAAGGCCATGATCTTTATGCAGGACAATGCTCCATCACATGCATCCAAGTACTCCACTGCTTGGCTAGCCAGTAAGGGCCTCATAGATGCCCAAATAATGACTTGGCCACCTTCCTCACCTGACTTAAATCCTACTGAGAACTTATGGGCCCTTCTCAAATGTGAGATTTACAGTGAGGGAAGACAATACACCTCTTTGAACAGCATTTGGGAGGCTGTGGTTGCTGCTTCAGCGAAAGTTGATCGTGAACAGATCAAGAAACTGACAGACTCCATGGATGGAAGGCTCATGGCAGTTATTGAAAAGAAGGGTGGCTATATTGGTCACTGAATATATTTGAAAGGCCAAAAATGTTATTTAATTGTCATTTTGTGTTACTTATTTGTTGCGCTTACTCTACAAATTGAGAATAAACAATTGAGTTGGGAGAAATTATTTTTGTGATTTAGTTGCCTAATAATTGTGCACACTAATAGTTGCCTAATAATTGTGCGCATTTATATATTCCCCTGAAAAAGACAAAACGTCCTGGTTACTTTCGTAACCTCCGTTCCCTGTTGGAGGGAACGAGACGTTGTGTCAATGTAGTGAAACTAGGGGTCACTCTTGGGAGCCTCAAACACCTCTGCTTTATGAAAAAAAGGCCAATGAGAATTGGCAAGTGGAATTTGCATGCCACTCCCCCGGACATACGGGTATAAAAGGAGCTGGTATGCAACCACTCATTCAGGTTTTGTGCTGAGGAGCTGAGAAAAGGCCCCGGCCATTTCAGCGGGTAGTTCAGTGTTGTGGCAAGAGGGACACAATGTCTCGTTCCCTCCATCAGGGAACGGAGGTTACGAAAGTAACCAGGATGTTCCCTATCTGTCACTCACTCGACGTTGTGTCAATGTAGTGACACTAGGGGTCCCTATACAAAATGCCACAACTAGCTGAACTGTGTTACGTGGACTGGCAGTGCGAGACGGGCAGACTGCCTCGTAGCCAGCGCACCAGGCTGTCACGTAACCTCCCCCAATGCTCTTATGAGCGTCGAACGGTCCTTCAGGAACAAGTCGACAACTCAACAAATAGGGACAGGCTAGCCCAGCCGTGGCCTCTTTTCCTCTTTTCTCCCCAAAAAGAGTGGAATTTGTTAACCGACTGGGGCCATAAATGTCTATGTCGGGGGGTGTCACTCCCAAGGGGAAGACACCGTGGAGACCACACCCCGCCCAGAAAAAGGGGGGGTATTTTCAGTGGAAATACGTCACATGGTCTTACCGAGTCTTGTCAGAAGTATGTCATGTGGAGAATTCGCATGGTAGGTCCTACCCTAGGGGGGAGGAGTTTCTACAAACATGGTGACCGGGGGCAGAGGGGCCTCTGCCCAAGGAAGACGCAGTTTACCGACAGGGAAACGATTTAGCGGAAGATATCACATGGGGTCACCTACAGGGAACCAGCACATGTGGAGCACCTACCCCAGTACAGGGCCTAATTAGCACACGTACTGGGCTGGCAGCGAGTTTCTCCACAAACTCGTCTTCCACAGGGCTAAGGAGGAAAGTCATCCAGGGATCACAGCTTGTGAACACGACTGGGAGTCAAAAGCGCATGTCTTCACCTCAAGGGAGGGGAAAGGCGCTAGGCACAAGCGGTACACCCGGCCAGCTGTCCCGGAACTTACCTGCTCGTACCTGACAATACACGGGACGAAACCGGCTCAACCCGGAGATTGTAGAACCTTGCAAAGGTGTTGGGTGTTGCCCAGCCCGCTGCTCTGCAGATGTCTGCCAAAGAGGCACCACTGATCAGGGTCCAGGAGGCCGCTACACTCCTAGTAGAGTGGGCTCGTAACCCCACGGGGGTGGCACGTCCAGAGCGTGATATGCCATCACGATGGCGTCAATGACCCAGTGAGCGATCCTCTGTTTGGAGACAGCGCTTCCTTTCGGCTGTCCACCAAAGCAGACAAGGAGTTGCTCGGAGCTTCTAAAGCTCTGCGTGTGATCCAAATAGATGTGTAAAGCATGCACCGGACACAGCAATGCCAAGGCTGGGTCTGCCTCCTCCTGGGGCAGTGCTTGCAGGTTCACCACCTGATCCCTAAAAGGGGTCATGGGAACCTTGGGCACATAGCCCGGTCAGGGTCTCAGGATCATGTGAGAGTAACCTGGACCGAACTCCAGGCATGATTCGCTGACAGAGAACGCCTGCAGGTCCCCTACCCTCTTGATGGAAGTGAGCACAGTCAGGAGGGCAGTCTTCAAAGAGAGTGCCTTAAGCTCAACTGACTCCAGGGGCTCAAAGGGAGTTCCCCGTAGACCCCGAAGGACTACAGAGAGGTCCCACGAGGGGATGAGGCACGGTCTGGAGGGATTCAACCTCCTAGCACCTCTCTGGAACCTGATGATCAAGTCATGCTTCCCCAAATACTTACTGCATCGTGATGTGCCGAAATGGCGGACACATACACCTTCAAGGTGGAGGGGGACAGCCGCCCCTCCAGCTTATCCTGCAGGAAGGAAAGCACCGATCCAACTGTGCATCTCTGGGGGTCTTTGCATCGGGAATAACACCACTTAGCGAATAGACGCCATTTCAAGGCATAAAGATGCCTCCTAGAGGGAGCCCTAGCCTGAGTGATCATATCTACCACCGCGGGTGGTAGGCCACTTAGGTCTTCTGCATCCCATCCAAGGGCCAGACGTGGAGATTCCAGAGGTCTGGTCGCGGGTGCCAGATGGTGCCCCGTCCCTGAGAAAGAAGGTCCTTCCTCAGGGGAATTCGCCAGGAGGGACTGTCGTGAGGAGCTGGGTGGGCCAGTAGGGTGCTACTAGGATGACCTGCATCTCATCCTCCCTGACCTTGCACAGGGTCTGTGCAAGTAGGCTCACTGGGGGAAACGCATATTTGCGTAATCCCGGGGGCCAGCTGTGTGCCAGCGCGTCTATACCGAGTGGTACCTCGGTCAGGGCGTATCAAAGCGGGCAGTGGGAGGATTCCCGGGAAGCAAACAGGTCTACCTGTGCTCGACTGAATCGACTCCAAATCAGCTGGACCACCTGGGGGTGGAGTCTCCACTCTCCCCTGAGAGTGACAGCGTGTCCGCCGTGGTGTTGAGGTCACCTGGGATTTGAGTGGCTCGCAGTGACTTGAGGCGCTGCTGACTCCAGAGGAGGAGACGGTGGGCGAGTTGTGACATGCAACAGGAGTGTAGACTGCCTTGACAGTTGATGTACGCTACCATTGCCATGTTGTCCATCTGGACCAACACGTGCTTGCCCTGGATCAACAGCCGGAACCTCTGCAGGGCGAGCAGTAATGCCAACAACTCAAGGCAGTTGATGTGCCAATGCAGCCACAGGCCAGTCCAGGAGCCGGCGGCTGTGTGCCCATTGCATACGGCACCCCAGCCCGTCTTGGAGGCGTCCGTTGTAACCAAGACACACCTGGAGACCTGCTCTAGCAGAACCCCTGCCCGTAGAAATGCAAGGTCGGTCAAAGGGCTGAAGAGGCGGTGACAGATTGCCGTGACGACAATGTGATGTGTTCCGCAGCGCCATGCCTATCTCGGGACTCGAGTCTGAGTCTTTTTGCATCAGCATCTTGAACGGGTGTGCAAGACCCGTTTCAGTACTCGCAGGCCCAAGATTGGCTGCAACCCACGCCTTTCTTCGGTACAATGAAGTAGGGGCCTGTAAAACCCCGTCTTCATCTCAGCCGGAGGGACAGGCTCTATCGCACCCTTCCGTAGAAGCGTAGCGATCTCCACACGCAAGGTAGCAGCATTCTCGCCCTTCACCGAGGTGAAGCAGACACCGCTGAAACTGGGCGGGCGCCTGGCAAACTGAATCACGTAGCTGAGTCAGATGGTCCGGGTCAGCCATCGCGATGGGTTGGAAAGCACGAGCCACGTGTCCAAACTCTGGGCGAGGGGGACCAAGGGGACAATCACGTCAGATGTACCGGCGGGTGGGTCCTCGTGGCGGGGTGGAGCCTGAGGTGCCACGTCGAGGGGGCTCGAACCCTGTGGCCGTGCTGAGTCCAGAGACATCGAAGCACTTACCTGGCTCCTGATGCCCACCATAAGATTGGTCGAGGAGGGGGGAGGAGGAATATCATCCCCACAGTCCGTCGGAACCAACCCAGTGTGGGCATGTTTGTGCCACAGCTGGGCACACAGGGGCAGGGGGTCCGCCGCTGGAGTGCCAAACCTGCCAAAATGGTACGGTGGACGGTGGTCGTGACGACAGCCGTGCGCACCTGACATGTGACCCAGGGAACAAGAAAACTACTCTTTTGTTGAAGTTTTGGGTACCGTTTTGGGCATGCGGCGAAAAATGAAACAAAATATTCTCCTCCCAACCCTCCACCGGGGGATGGAGTGGTCTGTCCACCAGCTCCATAGAAGCGAGTCTCCACGTCCCTGGGTCGCCCATCTCACGAGCGGTTCGAAGCCTTCCTTGGGTTCTTGGCGGCCGGCCGTGAGACAGGTGGCATCTGCTTCCTGCGGTGGGCTCCATGCTGGGGCCGGGCCGTGGGGGTGGGCTGCGGCAGAGCCGGTGCTGTTGCTGCAGGAGGACGCCCTTGGCGAAGATCAGATGGGGTGCAGGGTCTTGAGCCACGCCAGGGCAGGATGTGCTGTATAGCCTCTGTCTGCTTCTTCACTGCCGAGAACTGCTGGGTGAAGTCCTCGACCTGGGAAATGTGGGCATCAAGGAACCGTGCCTTGTCAGCCTCTCTCATCTCGACCAGGTTGAGCCATAGGTGCCACTCCTGGACCACCAGGGTGGACATCGTCTGCCCGAGAGACCGCACCGTGACCTTCGTCGCCCAGAGAGTGAGGTTGGTCGCCGAGCGCAGCTCCTGCATTAATCCCGGGTCAGAACTACCTTCATGCAGTTCTCTTAGCGCCTTGGCTTGGTGCACTTGCAGGAGAGCCATGGCGTGCAGGGCAGAGGCGGCCTGTCCAGCGGCACCTCAGGCCTCAGCCGCCAGAGACGACATAACCCTACAGGCGGATGGGGGTCTCAGGTGGCCCCGCCAGGTGGCGGCATTTTTAACCGCCTTATCCACCTGGGGAATCGCTGAATACCCCTAGCAGCCCCACCATCAAGGGTAGTGAGAGCGGAGGGGCTCAGAGACCGGGTCCAGGTAGTGAAAGGTGCCCGCCACAACCTTGTGAGCTTCTCATGCACCTCTGGGAAGAAAGGGCCCAAGAACCAATCGTCAGGCTGCGAGGGTTCAGGGGGGGTGGAGGGTTCCACTCCAGCCTGACACACTCAGCCGCCCGGGCAAGCATGGCTGCCAGCTGCGCGTCAGGCTGCGACTGGGCAACCACACCCAAGGTGGGAGCCCAGTCGAGTCCTCAGTGTCAGACTGGACAGCCCACTCTCCGATGCTGCAATCGAGAGCTCATCCACTTCGCGAGCGCCAAAACGAGATCGCGAACTCGCCCTGAGACGAGCCAGCGGTCTCATTCCAGGGGGGCAAATGAGCATACTGGGGAATGGGAGGTCTGTGGGGAGTTATCCGGCAGAGTGGCTCCCATTGGGGTCCCCAAATCACCCCCAGTGCTAACCGACGCGGAATGAAACCCTTAGGTAGAAGGACCAAGGCGGGGAGCCGCTGGGGTGGTCTTTCCCTCTAATGAAGGAAAAACCACAACCGCAACATTGCCATGGTCACGCCCTCACAGTGAGAACATGACCCGTCCACGAACGCTGTCTCCGTGTTGGCAGCGCCCAAGCATGTAAGACCACAATCGTGGCCATCGGAAGCGTAGAGGTAACAACCACAACCAGGAAATACATCTCCGTTAATGAAAATATACTCATTTAGTAGGAAGAATATACTCTTTTTATATATATATATATTTATTTATCACACATTTGCACATATACAGTGAAAGTCTTTTTTTTTCACATATCCCAGCCAAGCTGGGGTCAGAGTGCAGGGTCAGCCATGGTATAGCACCCCTGGAGCAGATAGGGTCAAGGGCCTTGCTCAAGGGCCCAACAGTGGTATCTTGGTGGTGCTGGGGCTTGAACCCCTGACCTTCTGATCACTAACCCAGAGCCTTAACCACTGAGCCACCACTGCCCTACTGCTGAAGCACCCAGGAGCGCTCTCTGCACTTCCCCAGTGCAAGAGAGGGAGAAGCCGCTGTAATGCGCCATAAATCCAACAGCTTTTCAAGGTGAATGGATCGGCAGAGTAATTCAGCTCGCTGAACACAACCGCTCAGCTCCGAAGAGAAAATCTGAATGAGTGGTTGCATACCAGCTCCTTTTATACCCATATGTCCGGGGGAGTGGCATGCAAATTCCACTTGCCAATTCCCATTGGCCTTTTTTCAAAAAGCAGAGGTGTTTGGGGCACCCAAGTGTGACCCCTAGTGTCACTACATCAACACAACGTCGAGTGAGTGACAGATAGGGAACTCACTTTTCCTTTGTTAAACATTCAGGTTTGAGGTTTAATAACATTTTGGATTGACTGAGAGCATTGTGTTTGTTCAACAATAAAATTAATCCTGAGGAATACAATTTGCCTAATAATTGTGCAAGCAGTGTGTGTGTGTATATATATATATATATATATATATATATATATATATATATATATATATATATATATATATATAAAGAATGATACATTTCAGCAAAACAGTAGAATGATAAACAGTAAAATGAAAAACGGAAATAGAATACAAAAATGAAATACGGAAATGAAATACAGTAGAGGCTAATTAGCAGGGCATTAGCCTACCCATATTCTTCAACACATACTTATATCATTCACAGCATCTTATGCATTTAACACATGCTTAAATCACTCAAAGCATTTTATGCAGTTTTAACCAGGCTTTAAGGACATGTATTGCAGTTTCAACAATACCACTCATATTTTCACATGTAACACGTATTACATTTATTCACTAAACTGGAAAACACTCTGGGCTACAAATCATTAAATAAGATATGATTAATACTAAAATTACATACCCAGTCCTCGCATGTATGCAATATGTGGTCAGACTCCACACATGCAATCCATATGCATCCTTCAAAGATTATCCACAACAAACACTCCATTTTCACATACGACTTTTCTGAACACATATTTAATGCAATTTATAAGCATTTTGTGTAAAATGTGATATTTACCTAAGGATTCTCAACCGATGAACAAAACTGGAGCTCTCTTGCGCAACGAAAGTTCTCACGTCTCTAAACAGCACACATGTGCAACACAAGAAAGTACCGGAAAGTCACAAAACTCCGGTTCTTAAAGGAGCCATGTCCAATTTATGATGAGTTAAATTTCATGAAATGTCTCCACTTGGCTACAAGCAGAACATAAACAAAGATTTTAGAAAAAATCTCAGCTCTGTAGGTACATACAATGTAAGTGAATGGTGATCAGATCTTTGTAGCTCCAAAAATCAAATAAAGGAAGCATAAAAGTAATCCATATGACTCCAGTGTTTAAATCCATATTTTCAGAAGCAATATAATAGGTGTGGGCAAGAAACAGAAGTTTATGTACATATTTATGTACTTTTTTACTCTAAATCTCCACTTTCACTTTCAAAGGCACCACATGTGACTTTCAGATGTAAAAGTGAAAATTAAAGTGGAGATCTAGAGGAAAAAAGGACTTATATATTGTTCTGTTTCTCACCCACACCTATTATATTGCCTCTGAAGATATTGATTTAAACAATGTAGTCATATGGATTACGTCGATGTTTCCTTTATGTGATTTTTGGAGCTACAAAGGTCTGATCACCATTCACTTGCATTATATGGACCTAGAGAGCTGAAATATTCTTCTAAAAGTTTGTGTTCTGCTGAAGAAAGAAAATCATACACATCTGGGATGGCATGAGGGTGAGTAAATGATGAGAGAATTTTCATTTTTGAGTGAACTATCCTTTTAAGTGTGTGAAGAAAAGAGGCAGATGTTTCAGAGTACTGCGTGATTTTGCCCTGGACATGAAGAAAACAACAGTTTTTCAACTTATTCCCATTATATTCACTGAGCAAGCTGACTGACATCAAAAATTAGAGAAACCATGTGTAAGTGACATACAGAGAACTAAAACTGTGCAGGAAGTATCCAAACGGACCATTTGCATGTTATTGAGTTTATTGACAAATCTACACAACAGACAAACTGGGCTATTTTCCTGAGCTGCCTAAAGAAAGCACAGATTTTTCCTGAAGGCAGCAGGAAAAGAGTTGCTGGAGGAAAAAGGAGATAGGAAGGAAGCAGTTCAACAAAACTGTATAAAATAATTGTGGCTCAGTGTATGATTTCTTCATTTCCAGGCCTGAACCTCAGCTGACGTCCGGGCTAATTGAGCGCGTGCCCTGTTCCTCTGTGTTAATTACCATATGTTGGTTGTCTCATTTCTCATGTCTGTTCATTCCCTCTCTGCGTGCACGGTTTCTTTTGTGCCGCTCTGTGTGTCCATGCAGGGCATTGTTATGCATGTTTTTTTAATTTTTTTTAATATATAGATTAATAAGCATGGTCTCATGCATCAGCTGTAATTTAGCAGACAGGTCTTGTCCTTTAATTCTGCCTGCAAACGGTGCCAAATTATTTGTGACACTATCAAACTGCTCACTATTTAGGGAGGCAGAGAGCCACTGGAGATTTTTAAGCAAGATGTTGAATGATCTCTTGGATATGTACAATAGTTATCTCTGTTTGTATTTATGCCATTATGTGTGAAATACTGATTAGTATGCTTTAGAGCTTAACTGGTGGGTTGCAACCCCATAATGGGTTGCAGGTACTGATACGGTTGCAGTCAGCAAGGTAACACAATTCTAAATGCAAATAGTAAACATCAATTAACTATATAAATGTGCAGTGTTAAGACAACAAAATAAATAGGCTTAACAATTTTAAAAAGGAAAGAGAAAACACTTTTTTTCCAAAATATTTTGCCCTATAAAACCCGTACAATATTTTGGCACATATTCATATTCTGTCACTTGGTAGGAGCTTGCTAAATTAGGCAGATGCTTACATGGACAGGTTGTGTGACATGCTCTTTCCCTTCTTTAAAAACCAAGAACAAACAATTATGCACGCTAAAAGAAAATATTAAATGCATTTAATACACTTTCATCTGCAACAAGGATTAACATGATTTGTGCTAACCACAATATCAGGTTGCTACTTGGATTCAATGTAAAATCTGGGTCATGTCACTGTTGAGAACTACTGATTTTGGAGACAGGTCTCATCCTTCAATTATTTGTTACACAAGATTGCTTAAGGCAAATGGCCACTGACGATTTTGAAGCATATGTTTTACATATGTGCAACAGATATTTCTGTTTGTATTTATGCCATATTGTGTCAAACGCTGATTAGCATGCTGCAGATAATGTGAAAGTGTGTGTGTGTGTGTGTGTATGTGTGTGTGAGTGTGAGTGTGTGTGTGTGTGTGTGTGTGTGTGTGTGTGTGTGTGTGTGTGTGTGTGTGCTGCAGCTTGGCAGTGATAAAATGCGTAGATGTCAGCATTTGATTATCTGTGATCTGTCAGCCAGTCAGTGGCCAATGGTAAGTGACAGATTTACTGCTGAGAGCTTGAGGAAAACATCGCAATTATTGGTCCAAATATTATATTAGCTCCTTTTATTTGATATTTCCCTATATTTTGGCCAGTCTATAATTTCTCCATTCCCAAGCTTGCCCCTCAACTGGGTGGCTGGACTAAAACATTAACTGAGGTTCAGTGTAATCAGACCTCTCCAAACTCGTGCCCTGCTCTTCGCTGTGTTAATTACCTTTCTGTTGTCCAATTTCTTATATCAGTTCATCTCTCATGCATCTGCTGATTGGATAAGATTCATGTCTTCCACTGGAAATGCTGGCCTATCAATGATAGGACTCTTAAGCCCCGCCCACACGATAACTGACCTGTGACACAGCCACAGGTGACACACCCCTCCTGTCACTACATCATACATGTGTCTGAGTCACTTCATCTTCGTCCTTTCCTTCACATATTGTGTTCTCCCATTTTGACATTATTTTTCCAATTGCTGTCACAGTTTAAAGTAACAGTTAACCCACAAATAAAAAATTATGTTCTAAACTGGTATCACCTTCTCTCTGTTCTGTGGTACACAAAAGGTAATTTTTTTTAAAGAATGTCCTAGCTGCTCTTTTCCAAATATTGTAAGCGAACGGGGACTGTGAATGTAAAGCTCCAAAATGACAGAAAAGCACCATTAAAATATCATGCAAGTAGTTAATGTGCTATATTCCAAGTCTTCTGAGGCCATTTGAAAACTATGTGTATGGAACATACCTGCCTCAATGCCCCTAATGCCGCCTTATTTGATTTGAGAGCTAAGGTGAAGGGCAATAATTCACATATTCAGTGAATAATAATTCACATTTCCATCTGCTCCTTTACACAAAGCTATCGTATGGCTTCATAAGACTTGGAATACAGTGCATAGTTGTGTAGACCATTTTATAATACTTTTTTGTCATTTGTTCCAACCATGGAATTACATGGAATTACATGAGGGTGAGTAAATAAGGACATCATTTTCATTTTTGGTGAACTATTCTCTTAAGAACTGACCCAGTTTTATTCACATTCCTCAAAAATGTCATTTTATTCGTGAAGTCTAATTTTCATGTTTCATTAGTGATATCAAAGAGAAGTAATGGAAAGTGAAAGATCAGCATAAAGGCAAAAATAATACCATCAAGACTTGAAAAGAGGACTTAGAGTCAAAAGTTTAACTGCGGTGTTGAGTAGAGAACTAACTGGGCATATTTCAGGCATCACTGATTAACTAAACTTATCAAAACATGAAATGTGAAGACATTCGCTGTTATCGTGCATTTGTTTCCCCTCATCCATCCATTATGTAAGCTCAATGGGCACATTATGATGTTGTTCCCTATTACACTGAACTTTTTGAAGAAATTGTTAGAAACTCTGCACTGACATGTAGTTTAATGAAGCTTTTTAGCATGTTTTGTTTGCAGTTTGTGCTGCAGATGTTTTGATGAATTGGACTGAGTGACTAGATTCATGATTATTAACAGGGTGATTTTCATCCTCAGGTTATGGGATTGGACTGCCCCAGAACTCACCGCTCACTTCCAACATATCTGAGTTCATCAGTCGCTACAAGTCAGATGGCTACATGGACATGCTGCATGACAAGTGGTACAAGGTGGTGCCATGTGGGAAGAGAGTCTTTGCTGTTACAGAGGTGAGCAGGATTCAGCTGAACTGCAGGAAAATAAAAAACTGGTACATTGTGACAAATCTTAAGAGGTGGCCCAAAATCTGAATTTTCCTCATGGATCTTTTAGTTTGAATATTCATGAATTAATAAATATATATTTTTCTTAATTTCCTAATCTTTCAATCATTTTTACCAGATTAGAAGCATGTAATGAATTCATAGTCAGTGGTGTCACTTTCCATTCTCATACATTTTAGCTGTTTTATGGTCTTATAAGAGTCATATAAATTCTGTGTATTCTGTACTTCTGTATTGATTTTTGTTGTTGTTGTTGTTGTTTTGGAATAAACCATCTAAAACCTAGAGGTTTAGATTTTAGCCAGATGTTTTCAAATCTAGTTCTGTTGTTGGGCAATGGAGATTATTACAGTAAACAAGTAAGTGATACATGTAGTCAGCTAGTCAGTTTTGCTCAGTAAACCTAGACCAAGTGATTCAGGGTGTTGCATCACCTTTAAAGTGTTTATTTTGTGATAATGGCCAGCCAATTGTACATTATTTTGCTTATTACACAGCTACTTGCCAGATCAGTAAATAAATGTACACTGAAAACCCTAATATGTTGACTACTCAATTGATTGTGTAAATAATTGAATTATGTAAAGTGGCATCTCCAAAACTTGTGTAATTAAGTTTACTTAACTTGGTGTTCATAAAGAATGAACTTAACTATTTAAGTTAAGGTAACTATATGCAAGTAGACTTAACTTAGATTAGCTATTTAAATGTTGTGGTTTCAGCTTAGTAATTTTAATTGAATGGACTGAAATTTAGGTCATTCAATAACACATTGTGGGCTCTATTTTCGTGAGCGTGCAAAGCGCAGCGCTATGCGCAACGACCGTATGCAACGACCATGAGCAACGTCTTATCCAATTTTCGTGAGATCGCTAATTCTAATTGCAATTATCGTGCCAGCGCAAAGTGCAAGTGGCTGTGGGTGGGAGTGTTTGCGCTATTGTGGGTGTATGCGTACAAACTGTGGGTGTATTTTATGTTAATGAAGTGGCGCAAAGCACAATTTGCTATTTTCCTGAGAAATAGGTCGTTGCGCTGTCCTTTGAAAACCACGTCTTAACTCAGCGCAAAGTTCAAACTCTGTTCCTGCATTTGCAGTTTGGAGATTCCGCCAGCAGGTGGTAATAAAGTTCATGTCCAAACTCTGGAAACATTGTAGAACATCAAATTATGTCCCTGATGATCAGAGATGTAGCTGTTTTATATGAAACAAAGAATTATGAGATTTGTGTTATCTATAGATCATGGTTTATTTTTCAATTATTATTATTATGTTTAAATTGGCAATTGTATTTATGGTCTAATTTGTATGCCTAAAGATATTTTTCCACCTGTTGTCGCAGAGTGATTTTTAAGTCACTGCAAAACAGGTCGGTGAAAGAAGAGAGAATAAAATGCTTAGAATTGGTAGGCTATGATTTTTTGACCACTTCGTTATTTTTATTATATTTTCGTTTCGTTTGAAATGTAATTTCAATTTAGAAATATGTTTGGTTTAATTTTTTCGTGTTTCAATACATGTATTTCATTTTTTTAAATCAAAATCGACCGGTAGAATGAAGTGCGTGCTGATACAATCTCTGTTAATGTTAGCCATGATTTGTGTGTCAGTAGATGAAAATGATTAATAATACTTATGTTCTCTGTAATTTAACGGAGCGTACATCCAAATTCTGATGAGAATCACATTTTCCATGCGTATAAAAGGAGCATGTCACTGTCATAGAAATATGGCGGACAATCATCAACGCAGATGATGCACAAAAGAACGTAATTTTCAATTCTTCTAATTCATTGCATACAGTCCATTTACACTATCAACTTCTTATGAATGTGCTGTCTTTGTTTATATCGCTGGTGCTTGAAGGAATGGACTATATGATAGGACGCAGATGGTGGAATAATAACAATAATAAAAACTGCCTAGATTTAGCGCATAATTACAAAATGTCATGGCCATGCTCACTGACTTTGTGCTTATGACTTATGGCATAGTGCAGCGCTTAACACTAGCACTCTTAAAATAGGGCCTTATTATAATCTTATATCCTTAAATAAACTTTTTTCTCCACAGAAATGCATAGACACTTAACAAAACAGCTATTTGCAACAAATCAACATAAATAATATTACAAAAAAGCTAAAACCTCTATGAATTCTTAATAACAACTATTTAAATGCCACCATAAGTTACCTTTGATCATGGAAACATAATTAAATAATTCAAGTGGAAGGCATTGTAGGTATTCCCCAGAGCCTCAAATTTGTACTTATTAGTTATTATGAGTTATTTACACTTAATACTTAAGTCTATGGATTTTTAAGAAAAATAAGTTCAAGGAACTTTATGTCAAAACTTGATATTTCAAGTAATTTTTAATTAAGACAACTTTTTTCTACTATTGACAACATTAGGGTTTACAGTGTACATGAAATATTGATTTCAGTTATAAATATTTTGTTATGGGAAAAGAAAAGGACCACAGGGTGATACGAAAGATATTTAACTAGCACAGTTGTGTTAACAGAGACAACGATCAATTATACAGTTTAGTTATCATTATACAAAAATATTATACCATAAAATGATTGACCAGTCATAATCAAGTATTCCCGAGAGCCATGTAAAAACACAAATTGACAAGCATTCACTAAATGCATCCCCCTCAATGCCTATAGTGGTTCGCTGCCCTGGTCCAGGCATTATGCTCAAGTTGAATTGAATTTGTACAGGAAGCATATGCAGTGAAATAATAAGGAGAACTGTTAATTTAAACTCTAAAATCAGCAAATATTTCTTAAAGGTATAGTTCACCCAAAAGTAAAAAGCATCCCCCTCATGTTGTTGCAACCCCATTTTAGTCCCAGATGCTAGGCATCTCCTTTCTTGTTCTATGGAAGAGAGGAAGTAATATAGGTTTGGAACAACATAAGGGTGAGTAACTGAAAGGGTGAGTAACAAAATTTTCACATTTGGGGTGAACTATGCCTTTTAAATGCACATGTTCAGATTAACATAAAATCTTTGTGTCTGACACAGTACCTACCTGTGCCATTCTGGAAGACATACATTTTAACATACACCTTTTTACAGCAGTGCAAATCCAAATCTCCAGACAGTCATAGTCTACTGAATTACATTATTGTACCACTTAATGTGTTACCCAATCAAACAAAGCTCTTGTGGTGGAGCTCTTACAGTGCCTTTCCTTTTTATGGCTTTCCAATAAAAGAACTGGGCAAAAAGACCATAAAGTTGGAGTTTGTAACACCTTCCTGTCATTCAAGTGACGGCCAATGCTTATCTTTTCCTCAGAGTCCCTTTAAGTCTATCAGGCTGATTTAAGTAAGAGGTGTTTGCTTTAGCCTTCAGTAGCGGAGGGGCTTCAGCTCTTTTTACATATTGATTTGGCTCAGTACCTACACTAACTTATCTTGTGTCATTATCTCCTGTGCCTTCAGTGGTGCATGTTGGATATGCAAAGCCCCTCAGAAGATTCCAAAGTAAATGACACTTTCGGAGCGAGCTGATAGGCTGACAGATGTGTTTTGACATTTATTACAGATTCCAGTTGTAGAAATAAAGAGGCCATACCTCTCTTCAAAAACATATTTCTCAGTGCTGGGGAATGCTTTATGCTTGAAGCAGGGCATGTTTTTCCTTTTAATTTTAGGGGGTAAATTACCATTGCCAGAGCAGAAAAGATTATTCCTCATTTCCATTTCAAATCTTGGTGCTCTTGTGTCATCAGAGCCTCACAGAGGGACGAGAACATGAGGACAAAGCACAGTGAGCTAGTTAAAACCTTTGCAAGATACACTCAGTTTTGAATCGACCCTACAAGTAAACATGTCAGCTTGCCGTTAGGGATAGTTCATTTAAAAATGGAAATTCTGCAATCATTTACTCACATCCATATGACTTTCTTTTTTCTATGGTAGACCAAAGGAGATGTCCGAGTTGCTCTATTGCATATAATGAAAGTGGACCTTCTTAAGCCATATGATAACTTTTTGTGAGGAATGGAGTGAAAATTAAGTAATTATTAACTGAAAATCCTGTCTTGACAGTCATGGTCACCATTAATTTTCATTGCATGGAAGAGCAGCTTGGACATTTTACTTTGTAATGACATGAGGGTCAGAAACTGATGACAGAATTTTCGGGTGAATTAAGTATTAATATACTGTAGCTTAACAGGAGCATTGCGCTAACAATGCCAAGGTAATCGCTTTGATTCTCAGCAAACATACAAACCGACAAAGTTGCTTTGAATAGAAGCATCTGACAAATGTACAGTACACATGTAAATTATTTATTTAAAGGGTTAGTTCACCCCAAAATTAAAAGTCCACAGAAAAAAGAAAGTCATATGAGGTTTGAAACAACATGAGAGTAAGCAAATGTTGACATAATTTTCATTTTTGTGTGAACTTTACCTTTAAAAACTAATAGAATGTGCTATTTCCCAGAACTGTTTGGTAGTATGTGGTGGTCATTATAACGATTTACAGGTTTGGATTGCTGCATGTGGATCAGCAAAATACAAAATGAACCTGACTTAACCTGCTTTCTGAATGGTTTTGAGAACACACGGCACTGTTCTGCAGATGAAAAGTTTCTCTCTACCAAGAAAAGCTTCTCTTTTACTCCCACATGCCCTCCGGTCAAAACACACAGATGAAAAAAATATTTTTTTCTTGTCTGGAGTCACTGTGTTTGATGACATATTGTATTAGAGATTCTCTGTGGAAAAAAGTAAGCTGTTTAATTCATTAAGTGTCTGAATTTCAATTATACTGTCTTTCACCTTGACTGGATTGTATACTCAGTGCTTGGTAGTAACAAATTTACTGTAATCAAAAAAATCAAGTACTTGTAATTGGATTACATTAAATTAAATAATGAGCATAATTGGATTAAAGTTACTTTTTTATGGATTACATGATTACATTCTTGATTACATTACCAATCAACGGCAATAACTAGTGCATATTTTGGGGGTGTAAATATTAGCAATCTCATAAAATGAATGTTACTATTACTGCATTTTTGCCAACTGACTATTACATGCCTAATTTTACGTTTCATTGCAGTATTGTGAAATTAAGACCAGGGGCGCTACAACAACTGTGCTTTTTTATTCACTTTCACACAAATCACGACTGCAACGGCTGATTATGATTTTATAAAGACTTATTTTTCGCACTATTAATCACAAACTGCTACAGTATGATATCGAAACACTTTTACTATAACTCATCATTTTAAGAATCATACATTTTAACAGACTCAGCTACACCTACATTTACACACTTATTCCATCACAATTCGCTTTCGCAGCAGCTCACCTCATAGAGTGTTGGACTTTGAAGTATGTGATTCGAGAACAGTCAAACACACAAGCTGACACTTGAGACGAGGGTGTCATAGAAGCAACACAAGATGATGTGGTTGCTTCAGAAAATGTGATTTTCATTTTGTTTTTGGACACTATCGGTTAGGTTTAGGAGTTGGTTATAGGGGTAAGGTTGTTACCACGTTTATGTAACGTTCTTGAGACTGGGCTAAAAATATTTGCTCTGACAATGATTAGATTTGTGTATTTTGAAACTATTCATAATTTTCAAAAATATACAGATTTTAGCACTTGCCATTTAGTTAATTTAACTTAATTTAGAAACTTCTTGAGCACCAGAATCACAGATGCATTTAGGACCATGGTGGTTTGGCCTATAGGTGTGGCTGCAAATATAAACAGAAAAATAATACCAACGTTACATGCACGTTCTCAGTGTCTTCTATTTTGGGTTACACAGTGTTAGGTTTTTATGACCCTTTAAGCACCTTTGTTTTACTCAGCAACAGACAAATAGCAAGTTTCAGTTTGATTTGACATTTACTAATGCTTAATGAAAGAAGTGTTAATTGGTACTTTATACATTTAAAATTAATGTGTACATTTTCATTAGGAATATGCACTGAGTAATCAAAGTGTTCAGATTAGATTACCTAAAAAATGTAATCTAAAAAATGATGTTACTGATTTCGATTTAAATCATGTAATTTGTAATCAGTATCAGATTACATTTCAGATGCAATCAACAAAGCACTGTGTATACTGCAGTGCAAGAACATGCTTTTTGAAGAGTTGCAACGATACAAATTTCTCTATTGCTAAAAAATATATATGATCATTATTATGTAGAGCTCAAACTTTGATTTGAAAAACTCTGTTTTGATCTTTATTTTTAAGTGCACAATCTCAGAAATGTATAGTTTTTAAACCTCCTTCTGTAGGTAAATACAAACCAGTTTTTCCATTTCTAATGTTGATGTGACTTTTGCATTTGTTTTAATATGAGGATTTTTTTTAATTTATTTTTATTTTTTTGTCAGTTAGTTCCAGTTGGTAGAAATCATTCTCAATCAAAGGTAGTCCAGGGATGAGATGTTGTTCTCTCAGTCTTTCACGCCTAATGAAATGTCAGCAGGATTACACTGCCCTCCTGTGTGCAAGTACTGTATTACATATCTTTCCTTAGACTTTGCGATAGTTTTTGTTATAATTAGGGCTTTCAATCAATTATATATTTTTAATTGTGTATATTTTTAATTACACAATATGGCTATTAATTAGTTAAATTAACTGCAATTAATCACATATATCAATATTTGCTGAGAAAAGCCATCAAATTAAATAGGCTAATTGAAAGCAATCACAAATGTAGCAGATAAGTTATGCATTGAATAGACAAAATGTGGTTTTAGAAGGCAATATATAGTTTATTTTCATACCATTTAATACCATTCATACTATTTAACATAGCCTATTTCTGTCTTGTAGACCACAGCAATAAATTAGCCATTTAGTTTTTCAATCTATATCAGGGATGCTGAGAGCAAATTAGCAGAGAGGGGGGCATTAGGTTACAAAGGGGGGGCGTTTATCAGTCATGTTCATCAAATCTATCGTCAAGTTCCTGTTTGCATTAAAATGTTTATCTAGACTCCATTATACGGGTTGTACTGCGGTTCATCTGATACTGATTCATTTCTATTCTGAAGTAGAAATGCATAATTCCTAAAAAAATAAAAATAAATAAATAAATAAATAAAATAACAAAATAGGGACTGAAATAAGGGAATGAAGAAGGGGGGCATTCATTTAAAAAAAGGTTGAGAACCACTGATCTAAATGAAGTAGACTTATGGGCCTTTTCATGGCCGTTCTCACAGGAGAAGACGTGTTCTCGTGTCTCACTTTGGTTGCGTTGCGTCTCACTGGTTTTCAACGTTTTGTCATGAAGTTTAAAAGTTTCTTGCTTTGAAAGTTTAATTGGTGCGCCACTGTCAGCAACACACGGAATTGCAAAAATAAGACAGAAATTGACATTTTGAGCCGTTCGAACACAAAAATTTCAAATGATGTTTTGAAATTGACACTCTTCGGCAAGTCATCCTGGGAATGGCTTGCATTTAGTTGTCTCTGCAAAGTAAGGAAGGAAAATATTATAAGAAAGAAAGAAAGAAAGATATTTAAATAAGTTTAATGTTTCTCAGAATTACTTTTCAATAGCTTTTTTGGAGTTTGTGCCCTCTGGAAAGAATGGCTGTGCTGATAATTATGCTTAATATGTTTAATATTACAGTTTTTCTCAGTCACTTTGGCTCATTTTTTTTAAAGTCTTAACATTCTCTAAACTGTATGTGCAATTGTCACAACTGTTATATGGGACATCACAACTCTATTGCATGTCTGCAAAATGTAGTAACTCATAAAACATTTAATTCATGCTTCAAAACCTAGTTATTGTATCAGTAAATTGGCCAACTCCACCAAAATTAAAAGTTTTTTGTCATCGTGTGAGCCGTACTGGTCAAAATGTTTAGATGTTTTTTCACAATGGCAGTCAACCCTGGAAATGTTTGTTATATACAAATTTCGTTTTTGTTCTGCTTTTGTTTTGTGTTACATGTAAACAGAACATTCACATTTGCATGTCCATTTTTACACATTTCTTACATGTAAAGTCATATATAGTGAAAAGAAAATTGCCACAAAATGACATCCATGCAAAAAAAAAAAAAAAAAAACGCAGCAATGAAAAAATCTGCAGTAGTTCTGTAAAAACATAAATTGTACCTCCTCACAGTACGTAACACCACAAGCTCCCATTTACTTGGTGGACATCCTGTCGCTATCGTTGGTCTGGCCAGAGATTTATCAGAAGCATTCCATGTCATAGATATTTATGAAATATGCATGTGTCTTACAGATTTTGATAATTGAATGGATCATTTTGCATGTGATGGCTCACACGATTAAAGAATGTTTAGAAGTTGTGAAGATTATGACAATTTCACAGAGAATCAACTCATCAGTTTTGATCAGCAAGCCATGTGCATTTAGTTATTGTGCAAATTGTAGAAAATTGTATTTTCTCTTTTGCACACATGTGGCAAAACACGTGCAGTTTGCTTAAATGAATAAAAAATTCAAATCTGGTGTGAACAAGAAACTATTTGTTCGGAGATTTGAACTTATTGTTTTGAAAATAATTATTCTCATTCAAGAATTGAACAAAAGCAACTGAGAAAAACTGTTTAACACCATGAACTATAATCACACCTATATTCTCTCTCTCTCTTTAGACACTGCAGATGGGCATCCGTCACTTCTCAGGGTTGTTTGTATTGTTGTGTGTGGGTGTGACTGGGGCCTTACTCACTCTGGCGGGAGAACATGCCTTCTATCACCTGGTTCTCCCACATATCCGCCGCAAACAGAAGTTCAAATACTGGCTTCACACCAGCCAGGTGAGGCAGGAGCAAAGATCACTGCTGTATAAAAGCTGGGAGAAATGATATCTGTCTTGAACCAGTAGTTTGACCAGAATTCTTTTTTTTTTTTTTTTTTGTTAAGAAAAACTAAAATGAAAACTGTGTCATGATTTACTAGGCTGTCACAGCCTTCAAGCACTATAATGGGCAAAAAAGCACAATAAAAGTAGTCCATACAGCTCATGTGCAAAGGGATGATCACCTATTGTACTGGCATGAATTTGACTCTAGGCTGATCATTTCACTTTAGGTGTGAAAGTGAATTGCTCTGCAATTGCCTTTTTCATTTGGTATAAAAGGGTCCATTGTTCATGAATGCAGAGCTTTGACTGTGTACATAAGCTGTGCTTGATATCTCAGGGTCTTATGAGGCTAATTTCTCTGAGGGAGGGGAATTCATGCCAAGCAGAGACAGTAATTGGCATCTCTAAAAATATTGATTATTAAAATTATAAGTATGGTGTTGATCTCTCTCATTTTTCCCTTGCCAAGATAATTACATTTGTAATAATATATATATATATATATTTTTTTTTTTTGTTGCAGAAAATCCACAGAGCTCTGAACATGACTTATGAGGATGTGAAACGACAGCAGGCAAATGCAGAGAAAAGGTTTTGACTTGTGTCTTACAGATTTTGATAATTGAATGGAACACCCCTGAGTCTACTCTTTACTGTTGTACACGAAACTGGTGTTGAGCGGGTAGAATTCAATGAAGCTGTCAGCTGAGGACATGTGAGGCATCTATTTCTCAAACTAGAGACTCTGATGTACTTATCCTCTTGTTTAGTTGTACATCTGGCCTTCCACATCTCTTTCTGTCCTTGTTAGAGCCAGTTGTCCTTTGTCTTTGAAGACTGTAGTGTACACCTTTGTATGAAAACTTTTTTTTTTTTTTTTTTTGGTAATTTCAAGCATTGTATAGCCTTCATTCCTCAAAACAATGATTGACTGACGAGTTTCTAGAGAAAGCTGTTTCTGTAAATTATTCCAAACTTTTGGCCGCCAGTGGAGATAGATAGACAGACAGACAGACAGACAGATAGATACAGTATCAGCCACAACAATAAAACCCTCGTGCCGCCAAAACAGCACCAACCCGCATCTCAGAATAGTATTCTGAGATGCTATTCTTCTCACCACAATTGTACAGAGCGATTATCAGAGTTACCGTAGACTTTGTCAGTTTGAACCAGTCAAGCCATTCTCTGTTGAACTCTCTCATCAACAAGGCGTTTCCATCCACAGAACTCACTGGATGTTTTTTTGTTTTTGGCACCATTCTGAGTAAATTCAAGAAACTGTTGTGTGTGAAAATCCCTGCGATCAGCAGTTACAGAAATACTCAAACCAGCCCATCTGGCACCAAAAATCATCCATTCGATTATCTAATCAGCCAATCGTATGGCAGAAGTGCAGTGCATAAAGTCATGCAGATATGGGTCAGGAGCTTCAGTTAATGTTCACATCAACCATCAGGGGAAAATGTGATTTGGACTGTGGCATGATCTGTGGATGGAAATGCCTTGTTGATGAGAGATGTCAACAGAGAATGGCCAGACTGGTTCGAACTGACAAAGTCAACGGTAACTCTGATAACCGCTCTGTACAATTGTGGTGAGAAGAAAAGCATCTCAGAATAGCACAGCAGGTTGGCGCTGTTTTGGCGGCACAAGGGGGACTTACACAATATTAGGCAGGTGGTTTTAATGTTGTGGTTGATCGGTGTGTACATATACAATATATGCTATCGTCAAGCTTAGACACTTGATTATTTACTTAGTGGCAAGAAAATTAACAGAGTGCCAGAATAGAACCTAACAGGATGGAAATAGCTAAAGTTGTCCATTTCTTAGTGTGGAATTGACAGTCAGCTTACATGAGGGTGTCACCTTGAAGTTTATTTTTATATTTTTAACCATCACTTAAAATGTAGATATTATCAGAGAGACTTTTGTTATTTTATCAACAGGATGGAATATTTGAGAGAAATATCAACTAATACCACAAAACATCACATAATGAATCAAATCCATTGCTATTACTTCCCACCAAAAATGATGTCACTTCCTGTAGGATAATGTCATGAAGGCTTGTATTAGTTGTTTTAGGGATATTACAAAATAGTAATAGGAAAGTTATTTTGAGGACATGGGGAATAACCTATACATTTATAATAGAATAAAATAAAAATAAAAACAGGAAAAAAAAAAACTGAATATTTCTTAAAGAATTGTCAGATTTTTATTTTAGAAGTTTAGAAGATAGTACTCAAGGACATTGCAAAAATGCAACATCCACTCCAACACACCAAAGTAGTGCGATTATTTAACCCTTGTGCTGTGTTGAAATATTTTATCTAATTTGCTGTTCATGGTCAAAAATGACCAACCTATTAAAAATTACTTATAAATCTCTCATTATGCTATATTATTACCAAATATTGGATTAGATCTTTTTGCCAACTTGTTTTCTTTCAATTAGCACATGTTTTGTATTTTTTGGAACTTACTGATTGTAGGCCTCATTGATCTGAGCTTATGCACCTCCATTTTTGAGTGAAAAAAAGCATTATTTGTGGATAATTTTGGCAGTATTAAATAAAATATGAAAACATTCCATTCTATTTATCACACTAGTGTGCTTTAATGTTTAACCAGGAAGTTTGTTTTGAAATGCTTTTATTTTGTACAAAATAGCACAAAGTCACACTTGTGGTGTTCCTGGTCAAAAATGACCGGCCATTGAAAATGAATGGGGAGATCAAAAATAAGAGAAAAATTTAGTGTTCAGGAGCATGTTCATCATGTTCATGTTCACATATCTGTGCACGCGCACAAACACACACACATGCGCACGCACACACAAACACACACATGCTCACGTACACACACACAAACTCTTTTGAGTATTACATGCTTTCTTTTTCACAAAGATGAACTTTATTTTACCCTGAACTGCATCCAACATCCATTCATCTATTACCTCACAAACGCGCACACATACACCAGAATTGTCTTTGCCCCACAGTGACCCCTCTCCGATAGAATTTTTCATAGATTTTTTCAATAAGCATTGTGTGTTTCAAATGCAGAGCACACATTTGCAAGGCACATGCAAAAAGCTATTGTCAGTCATGTGCATGAACCAGGTGTTCGTTGATTTGGTTTGTTGTTGATTAGAAAATATAACATAAATATGAACGGTGTTGGTATTTTTGTTCCATGAAATGTTCTTTATATGACAGTGTTAATGTGTAAATAGGCTTAGGCCAGTTTTCTTTGTCACAACGGTCAGATTTGGCAGGGAACACTATAACTGTTACTTTGTGCCCCTATTCAGAATATAAAAGCATTTTAAAATAAAAATCCTGTTTTTTGTGATCTCCCCATTCATTTTCAATGGCCGGTCATCTTTGACCAGGAACACCACAATTCTATTGATTCTGTTGGAGAGGGGTCACTGTGGGGCAAAGACAGTTCTGATGTGTGTGTGTGTGTGTGTGTGTGTGTGTGTGTGTGTGTGTGTGTGTGTGTGTGTGTGTGTGTGGTAATGTTGGATGGATGAATGGATGTTGGATGCAGTTCAGGGAAGGATAATGTTAATAAAGCATGTAATATTCAAAAGAGTTTGTGCATAAATGTGAGCATGTGTGTGTTTCTGTGTGTGCGTGCACATGTGTGTGTGTATGTGCACGTGCACAGGTCCAACGCCTTTATGTTTGCAAGCACACATGCACATATGTGAACATGAACATGATGAACATGCTACTGAACACTAAATTTTTCTTTTAATTTTGATCTCCCCCATTCATTTTCAATGGCCGGTCATTTTTGACCAGGAACACCACAAGTGTGACTTTGTGCCATTTTGTACAAAATAAAAGCATTTCAAAACAAAATTCCTGGTTAAACATTAAAGCACACTAGTGTGATAAATTGTACAGAATGTTTTCATATTTTATTTAATATTGCCAAAATTATCCACAAATAATGCTTTTTTCACTAAAAAAAACACCCATAATAAAAAAAAAAAAAATTATCAAAATGTTTTTGGGAAGTTGTGATACCCTGTGTGAGTCAAAGTCAGTAAGTTTTAGTCCAATATGATAACATTAAATAGCATCTTCAGGCAAAAGAAAATCCTCTTCAGTTCAAAATGACAGGAACGCAACATGGCGGTTAAAGGTGCACTCAGTAATTTTTTTCCTCAGAAAAAAGTTTTACTCCTAAAGAAAAGAATGGTAATTTTGAAACATATGGATAAACTCATGAGCACTCACATGAGATAAAGCTCCAGTCACATCAGTAACTTTATAAAAGCTGTTTAAATCTACATGAAGAGGGTCTCCCTCATGGGGGCTGCCATGTTATGATAACATGACCAGTCGAATATTACTCGCTTAATATCAGAAGCCACCCTGCATGCTACTGGATATTTTCTCTCATGGATTAAATTAATGATGACTGACTGTGAGTACTACATTTCTGAAATGGCTTCTTTGACTGAAAACTAGTGATTTTGAAATATGCTGCATCCACGCCACTAGGTGTCACTGTAATTCCAAGATGAAACAAGCAAAAAAGTACTGAGTTCACCTTTAACATTAACGCCCCTGTTCACTTAAAGGATAGTTCACCCAAAAATGAAAATTCTCTCATCATTTACTCACCCTTATGCCATCCCAGATGTGTGACTTTCTTTCTTCTGCAGAACACAAACAAATATTTTTAGAAGAATATCTCAGCTCTGTTGGTCCATTCAATGCAAGTGAATGGTGGCCAGAACTTTGAAGTTCCAAAAAGCATATAAAGGCAGCATAAAAGTAAACCATAAGACTCCAGTGTTTAAATCCATATCTTAATTAGCAGTATGATAGGTGTGGGTGAGTCCTTTTTTTACAATAAATCTCCACTTGCACTTTCATATTCTTTTACTTTTGTTTTTGGCAATTCTTCATGCATATTGCCAACTACTGGGCAGGAAAGAATAATTTATAGGGAAAAAGGACTTAAATTTTGATCTGTTTCTCACCCACATTTATCATATTGCTTCTGAAGACATGGATTTAACTACTGGAGTTGTATGGATTACTTTTATGCTGCCTTTAATTTTTGGGTGAGCTATCCCTTTAATTAAAGAAAAGTAACTAATATGATTTTCAAAACAGTGAATTTAATATTTTATCCAATAAATTAACAGGTAATGGGAGTACGAGTAGCAGGGGTGTAGCAGTCATTTTAAAAGTGGGGGGGACACAGCTGTCAGTAGGTGGCTCGCACAGACCTAACACTTACAGTGCAGTATTAATATATTACAGTATATATTAATATACAAGTATGATATAAGTATTATTACTTTTAATATTTGTAGTATTTTAAAGATTCAAGTATTGCTAAATAATTGCACAATTTTGCTAAATTAGCTGCAAAAATGAAGGGCATCTTGTGGAGCACTTGCTTCTGTTTCACACATGACAATAAAAGACTGAGCACAAGCTGGTCCTGAATAAATTATTTAATCAATTAAAATAATGACAATTGTGCATGTGCACAATTTTATTTATTTTTTTACTCTGTGCTTGTGCATTGTGGGATTTAAATGTATCCAAGTGGCTCAAATGTTTTGACTACGTTCACCAAAACTCATTTAGATCCATTTAATGATTCAGTGACCATCCATGGTGATGCCAGAAGGTGGTGACAATTGAGTGTCTTGTGTGAAATTAGTTAGTCACTGAATCAACGATCAAAAGAATTTTAATCCTTTAAAATTTGTATGTCTACAGACCTACAAAGAGAATTTAGTAGAAGTTTTAAGCATTATAAGAACAAAGCAAATCTATCATTTCCCTACAGTTTTTGAGCTGCTAAGCATGACTTTTATCAAAAGACATTAATAATAGTCTTATAATATTTGAGTTTCAATAACGTCCGTACGTTTTCATGTATAAAAAAGCATGTCTACATATCTATTCCTTTCAGTAAAATTCTTGTGTTCTAAGAACACAGCAGATCTAGCTTTTTTCCTACAGTTTGTTGACTGCACACCAACACAGAGGTAAAAAACAGGAGCTGATTTTAAAAATAGCTATACAAATTTAACACAGATCAAGTAATATGCTTTAATTGGCAAAAACAACCAATCAAACTATTACCTCACAAACATAATGTAAAAAGCACAACTTAATGAAGACTCATGTGGTGATATAAACTCCACTTACAATGTGCTTAAAAGAAGGATTGTCCTTAGTTTTTTTTCTGCAGTGCATTTTATGTAATGCTGCCAATCAAGAACAATATGTCGAAAAACAACTCTCATTTGTGTATTCCCCATCTCTAGATTGATAAACATGGATAAATGAGCATTGTTGAAAGCAACTTTGTAGAAATTAATAGAGACGCATTGATTCGTCTCATGAAACTCACCTGTGATTATCTGGATGGTCGCTCAATCAGCCCAAAGTAACAAAAGGAAAAGAATACTGTATACAAATCCACCATTTGCACTTGGTATGGGTTTAGCTTGGAAAAGTGCAGGGGACAATAATCACCTTTATAAAGAGTGCTGGGGACGTGGCTGCTACGCCCCTGAAATGACACAAATCATTTATGTTGTCTCTTCTTTCCCAGTTGTAACATCCAGAAAGCTCAACCACATCCGCCACCTCCAGCTGCTCCGCTTGGATCCTTTGCCAGATGGAACAATGAAAGCACCAATGCAGCCCAGGAGCCCAAAGACAACAAGAGGGTCCATTTCAAACTGGAGACCCTCAACACACGCTGTCTCCTCCCCCGTGCCATGGCAGAGGGTGGTCAGGGTAGCTCTGCCTCCGTGTTTAGCTCTGGGGCTGGAAGTCTCTTGGCAAAGGTGTGTGAAAATGGAGGACCCGTGGCTCAGCGGCCAACTTCTACATTTCCCAAATCTTCTGCAAGTTCCTCAAGCCCCTCAAAAGAAAGCGAGTTAGAGGAACTCCAGGTGAAGATTGAGGAGATTCGTGGGCATTTGAAAGCAGCTCTGGCTCGCAGGGCGGAGCTTCAGACTACAATGGCTAAGGAACGCACGGCTGCCGCTGTTGTCACAGCGACCACAGCGGCTCCGCCCACAGTTACAGCCACTATTTGCCCCGCCCTCTCCAAAGAGCCATCCGTTTTAAAAAGGTGATACTCAAAATGCCTGGAAGAATTTATGAAAAAGGACATGTTTTTCTATCTGTCTCCTCCAAAAGACTTTCATATATACGTGGAATCTTTTAAAGTCTTCATGCTAAGGCAACACTGACCCTTGGTGCAATTTTGCTAATTAATTGCTAATAAGATCTCATGTGGCTTATTTTCTAAAGCATCACATCACTCAACTGGTAAAACCAGAAGCAGCCTGGTTGGGGATTCTTTTTAAATCATTGGGATGTTTGTGGACCTACAGAACAGAATATAAGGATGAAAGCACCAGCAAGCCCATGCTTTCCTCTCAGCAGGTGATATACAAGATTATTTTATTCATCCACATACCAGAAGGTCCATTCTCTCTGCCAAGCTGTTTTGATTATTATTTCCATGTCAGTTCTGGATAGGGAACAGAATAAAATAATCTGTTGCACCAGAGGCCTCATCATTTTGTCAGAGGCCAAGGCCGTATCTAATGGGGAGAAAGGTGGTACTGATTCTAGGGGCCCACAGGTCCAGGGGGAGCCCACAACAAATTCTTAACTGTATTTTTTAATAGGAAAAGGGCCTAGAGCAATATACAGTCATGGGGCCCAGAATACCTTGCTATGGCCCTGTCAGAGGCAGAACAGGACCTTGTGTTTGCAGCTTTGACAATGATTTTTAAAGCTTGTATCTGATCTGAAAACTTGTTTAAGGAATGTTCTGGGTTCAATACAAATTAAGCTCTATGGACAGCATCTGTGGAATGCTGTCGATTACCACAAACAATAATTTCAACGTCCCTCAGTTAGTAGAAAGAAAATAAAAATCAATGTGACAAAGGATTGCAGTTCCCACAAAACTTAAATAACTTTGTCTGCAAAGTTATATCCAATTTTCAACTCTTGTTATTACCATGTAAAGCTGGTAAACTTGGTAACTTTCACACAAAGCGCTCAAGTTTGCCAGAATAGAATGTGATGTAACTACCCGCAAAGTGTGTGCGTTGAACCAACTCCAACAGGACTTAGATTTATAACCCATAACTAAAAGTTCATCCAATTATAATAACAGTTCCACCTCTAAATGGGCTGTTCAGACAACTTCACAGCTCAGATAACATATTTATGTACAGAAGAATGAAAAGAATAGTTCACCCAAAAATGAATATTCCCTCATAATTTACTCACCCACATGCTAGGGCTGGGCGATATGTAATCGAAGATCGGAGATCATTTTCAGCATTCTCATAGACGACATTATTCTTGCCAACAGTTTTCAGAGGAATGAATAAGAGAAAAAAAGCGTGAAAACTCTTTACATGCGCTTGTAGACAGGCTCCTGCTGCAGGCTTCTGAACAAACAGCGAATCAGACACTAGCATTGACGGCTTTTTTTTTTTTTTTTTTTTTTTTGTCTGTTCTTAAAAATATAATAAAGTGTGTTTCATCAAGCGCGTGTCTTCGTGACTAATAGCATATCGTGTCATGTGTAACTCTGAGACAGTTGGCGACTTCCCAGATCTGTGGTTGCCATTCCCTATATTGTCGAACATCATCTGTTCGCAATCGGCATCCGGATCTTTGTAAGACCTTGATATCTGATTACATCGTCCTATCGCCCAGCCCTACCACATGCCATCCCAGATGTGACTTTTGGAAGATTTTTAGAAAAATATCTCAGCTCTGTTGGTCCATTCAATGCAAGTGAATGGTGGCCAGAACTTTGAAGCTCAAAAAAGCACACAAAGGCAGCCTACAAGTAATCCATTCGACTCCAGTGGTTAAATCCATGTCTTAAAAAGCGATATAGGTCTGGGTGAAAAACAGAACAATATTTAAGTCCTGTTTTACTAAAATTGTCCACTTTTACTTGCACATTCTTCTACTTTTGTTTTTGGTGATTTCTCATTCTTTGTGCATATCGCCACTAGGGAAGTGCACGAGTAATTGAGTAATCGAGTACTCGTTCTGCACTAGTTACTCGAGTTTTAAAAACACAACTCGAATATCGCAAATTAATTTTCCTTTGTGCATTTGCCTGCCGTGAGCAGCGCTGTATTACACTGTTTTCCCTCTGAATCTCTCACCAAATCCAGCAGTTACAATTGAGTCCGCTGGGCGGCACTGTGGATGTGTGTCATCAAGGTGTTAGAAGAAGAAATCTGTCCGTCTGTGCTTCTAAAGCAAGGCCAAGTTATATTACAAGGCAATACTTGTAATATTTTGATTCTTATTAAATTCTACTCTAATTGTATTCAGTTCTTGTTGAAGTCATGCAAACCAACGGATGAGGATCTGCTTTTATTGGTGTAAAGAAAATGCGAAGAGAACTTTGAAGTTGATCAGACCAGAATGTTTGTGTTTTAAATCTGTGAACAATGGCAGAGTGCATTTTATAAAAAGCAAACTTTCACAACTTTCTTTCTGTATAATAACATCTGAAATTATAAAAATATGATTTTTTGACTTTATGTAGACTCAGTTTATATATGTGCATTAGTGTCAGTGTTTGGTTTGTACGTAAGCAGAGTGAGAGCAAATGATTTTGCTGTTATAAAATAATAATAATAATAATTTTTGCCAAAAGACAAGTGTAGTTTGTTGAAGTTATCTTACTTTCAAACCATTCTTGGTAATGTTTGTGAATAAAACAAAATATAAATTTCACGTACGTGTCATACATGTTATTTTTAACATGCATTTTAATTTACGTGTAATCGGGTACTCGTTTTTTGTGGGTTAGAGTACTTGACTACAAAATTACTCGAAAATGCCCATAAAAGGACTTAAATATTGATCTGTTTCGCACCCACACCTATCATATTGCTTCTTAAGACATGGATTTAACTACTGGAGTCGTATATTATGCTGCCTTTATGTGCTTTTTGGAGCTCATACACATCTGGGATGGCATGAGGGTGAGTAAATGATGAGAGAATTTTCATTTCTTGGGTGAAATAATTCTTTAAAATAAATGCTTTTACAAACAAATTTCCATTACATTTTTATAAGTACATTAAATGTGATTTCTGCTTGTTTTTACAAACTAAAGAACGATTATTTTTTGTGGTAATCGACATGTCACAGATGATAAAAGTTGTATTCAACCCGGAACCTTCCTTTAATTGACCCTTTTTTTTCTCTATAAAGTCTGACATTTGAATGGCCAGGTTGCCTGTTTGAATTAAGTTCTGTGTTAAAAGAAATAAACTGGATCTTGTAATAAATTTGGTATCTTGAAATATTCCAGCTCAGAGCTGCATTGATTGTAAACAACGGAGTAAAAAGGATTAATTAAACGCTGAGAGTGATTCTGCTGTCACAGTCCCAATGATGAACCACAAATCTACACAGCAAGAGGGAGAATCCTGAAGCGTTAATTGAATTAACTCAGCGCTACAGCATCTCAAAGCTAATGAGTCACTGTTCTTGATGCAAAGCCAAATATAAGCTAGATGCATAGTCAAACTCAAATATTAGCTAGATGCATAGTCAAACTCAAATATTAGCTAGATGCATAGTCAAACTCTACACTGTAATGTTTTTTGTTTGTTTGTTTGTTTGTTTGTTTGTTTTTTTACAGTTTTTACCAATAAATTTGACATTTTTTTTCCTGTATTTCAAAAAGATAGGAAAACTGTATTAAAATTACAAGAATAAACTGTTTAGCGAAATGTGTCACGTGATTTAACAAAAAAAAAATCTGTGTAAATGGAATACATTAAAAATCTGTTTTTAACAGCTTTTAAATGATAATTTTAACAAAACTAACCATAAAAATAAAGTATTCTTTATTGACAAAAGTAGCATAATTTTCTCTATTTTTTTCAAAAAATGGCTTTTGTTATGACAAAATATCACTGTCAAATACATAAAAATACTGTTAATAATACATTTAAAAATGTATAATTGCAAGAAAATATATGACTAAAGAAAGAAATATTTTGTCATTTTGCATAACTTAACCACTACTTTACATACATAAACTGAAAAAACACAGGTATTGACTATCCTTTGAGACAATTAAAAACTACATTTGATCAGATTTTGACTTTCACTTTATCACTACATTTGTATTCATTTAAAGATTTTATTTTTAAACAAGTGCATTTCATATTATAAAAACCTGTGTAAAACCATAGAGTTAAATTAAAAAAGTTAATAACTGTGTTTATGCTTCCTTACATTTATATGACATGTAAATCAAGCATAAATTACCCATCACTACATTCCCCTATCACTATCATTCCAAAATACAATGTATAATGCCAGTTAAAAAGGATTTGGCCTGAATGAACAAAATGAACTTACTGTGTATTGAAAGAATCAATTAACATTTTTATGTGATATGCAAAGCAAAGCAAGTACATTAAAAAACTTTAAAATATTGAGCTGGAACAGACACCTTTATTGTTGTGCATATTAATTTGTTCATAATATCTACATATTTATTGTACCATATGCGAAAAAATTGGTTTGCATGTATTTAAGGTTTACATGCATGTAGCTTCTAATTAGAGGAGTTTTCTTTTGGAGAAGGAATATACTTCTGTTCAGACACATGCTGTCTCTGAGCACTCACTTCTCCTCCATCAAGATGTTCGCTGCTGTCTGAGTGGATTCAAAAGTAAGTAATCTCAAGTTAAATCATAATTCAATCATTCTGTTATTATTTTTGTATATGGGAACTACACAAATATAAAATTTACTCTACCGGTCAAAAGTTTTGAAACACCTTTTTTTTTTTTTCATTTTAGAATAATGGTAAAGTCATCAAAACTATGGAATAACATAAAAGGAACCATGGGAATTATGCTGTGAATAAACAAAATCCAAAATAAATCAGAACTGTGTTATATTTTAGCATCTTCAAAGTAGTCACCCTTTGCTTAGAATTTGCAGACATGTACTCTTGACATTTTCTCAACCAACTTCTTGAGGTATCACCCTGGGATGCTTTTTAAACAGCATTGAAGGAGTTCCCATCTATGCTGGGCACTTATTGGCTGATTTTCTTTATTTTCCGGTCCAGTTCATCCATTTCAAAAAAAAAATCTTTAATAAAATTTTATCTTTGACCAAATAGACCAAACTAAATCCTCTTTTACACTGTACATCTTGCCATTGCAATCTCTAAGCACAATCATGATTTCAAGCTCGATTACACTTCCTGGTGCTTAATGCATTTGTACAGGGCTAGATGGCACTATAGGAAGTGTAATCAAGCTTGAACTCATGATCGCCAAGGAGATTTATAGTGAAAAATTCATTGGCTGTGTCTCGTTTGGAAGGCCGCATCCGTCATCAAGGCTGTCTCGTTTCAGAAAAGCGAGTAGGACACTTCGAATGCAACCTTCGAATGCGACCTTCTTTCACGGGAATTCGGAGGATGCATGAGGTGTCTCCTTCATGGGCACTCACAACCCACAATTCTTTGCTTCAACGTATATGTAAAAAAATGATGCCAATGCCCGTAAATAGGATGTTCAAACGTGTAATGTTAATTCCCAAGTTGAAGTACCTCAGTAGATGGGTGCAGAGTATATAATATGTATAATTATATAAATATATAATTAAAATAAAGTATTAGACTAAAAGTACAACTGTAAAATCTATTTTATTTTCTCTTTACATCATTATAACTCTCCAAAAATGTACATCATACATTCCCTTCCAGAGGGACTTTGTTCCCTTCTCACTCAAAGCGCTGGCGCTTGTTAAAGAGTGGCATGCCGTCATAGCAACCATGTTACTTTCCGTTTCCGTTTGTCCTACGAAGGCCATCTAATTTAAACGAGGCCTGCTTAAAGGAGGACACTCGGTATACTGCAACCTTCAAAGGATGCATCCTACCTAGCATGCAGCCTTCCAAACGAGACAGCCATTATATTTTGGTCTGTTCTCACCTACAATAAAACCAACTGGATCACTTCAAAAGATATAGATTTAACTACCTTTTATATTGCCTTTGTGCTTTTTTGAGCTTAGATTTTGGTCCCCATTCATTTGCATTGAATGAACCTACAGAGCTGAGATATTCTCCTAAAAATCTTTGTTTGTGTTCAGCAGAAGAAAGTCATAAACATCTGGGATGGCATGAGAGTGAGTAAATGATGAGAGAATTTTCATTTTTGGGTGAACTATCCCTTTATTGGTGAGTGTACTGAAAAGTTGTATTCACATGTTGTGTAAGAATATGTTTGTTATAAGCCCAGATAGAATCTGTCCGCACAGAAAACTCTGCAGAATTTGGAGGTCTGCAAGGGCCTTAAAATTAAACGTGGCCCGACCCTACCCGGCCCGAATGATACCGTCAGATTTTAAGCCCGACCCGAACCCAAAATCTGATGCTGTAGAAAAAGCAAGACGCTGTGCAAATGTCAAAGACATTCGTCCAGCATGTGTTTAAACAATGGAAAACAGAACTGACATGCAAAAACACATTCGGTGTGAATGGCCCCTAACTCATCCGTTCACGCGTGTCTGTGAGTGAGAGCACATGCGTGAAACAAGTTCGGTAAGCCTGTTTATTTTTTCTTTAATTACAAACCCGAACCCGACCTGAAGTCCTACTTGAAAAATTGACCTGTCGGGTTCTCGGGTCCTGTTGGGCCCGGGTCAGGTTGCAGACCTCTAGCAGAATTGCAACATTTCTCATTTCTTAAATGTTCTACAAATTCCCCATCACTTGCATGTTGTTTGTGAAATAGTTTGGCTAATTGTGTGATGCTTTTAGCAACCATTAAGAGTACAGTACTCTCAGGTTCATTTAACACACTTTACCATGTTTCAATCCCATCCACAAAATTCTGCAGATTTTGCCAAAAAAAACAAATCTGCTTGGAAAGAGCCAAAAATGTCTACAGATTCCATCTGGGCCCAAGCTTTTCTATATTCAGTCTATTGTGAAAGTTACAAAAGCTATGAATTTAAGTTGGGAACTGAAGGGTTTTAGATAATTCACAATGTTTAGGCTGAATAACACATTCAACGTGTCCAACATTTAACACTAGATTAAAAATTTACTTTCAGGATCAACATAGTGTCCACACAAGTCAAACCACTGTGCTTCGTGCACTTCCTGTACTGCTGAGAGAAGACGCCTCAAGATTCTTCAAAACATGCGGGGTAAATTACTTTCACACATTTCTATATAATTTAACCATTTTTGAAATTTAAAGGAATACCTCACCCAAAAATGAAAATTATTTTATTATTTACTTACTCTCATGCCATCCCAGATGTGTATGACTTTCATCTGTAGATCACAAACAAATATTTACAAGAGTATTTCAGATCTGTTAGGCCATACAATGCAAGCGAATGGGTGTCAGAACATTGAAGCTCAAAAAGCAGTTAAAAACAGCATAAAAGTAATCCATACGACTCCTTATCTTCTGAAGTGATATAATTAGTGTGGGTTAGAAACCGATCAATATTTAAGTCCTTTATTACTATAAATCTCCACATTCACATTTACATCTGAAAGCCTGTTTAGTTTCACTTTCACATCTGAAAGTGAAAGTGGAGATTTGTAATAAAAAGGACTTAAATATTGATCTGTTTATTGTATCTGAAGATATGGATTTAACCACTAGAGTCTTATGGATTATTTTTATTCTGTCTTTTTGTGCTTTTTGGAGCTTCAAAGTTTTGGTCACCATTTACTTGCATTGTGTGGACCTTCAGAGCTGAAATATTCTTCTAAAAATCTTCATTTGTGTTCTGCAGAAACAAGAAAGTCATGCACATCTGGGATGGCATGAGGGTGAGTAAATGATGAGATAATTTTCATTTTTGGGGTAATTACCCTTTTAAAGAAGATGATTTATAAAAACAACAAAAAACAAAGCTTCTGTCTTCCATGGAAGAAATAAAGTCATAAAAGTCTGGAACAAGTGCGTAAATAATGAACATCTTTGTGTGAACTTTTTCTTTTATGTAGGTGTGTATTTTGAAACAGATTTTAATACATTTTTTAATTTTGCCACTTTTTTCTACTTCTGCAATTCAGGGCTGAAGATTCAGGAGAGCCAAATGTTGGATATTCACCAATTGCCCTGTTAACAGCGGTCAGAGAACTCACAGATGCTGCAGTTATCTACAATCTGGTCAGAAATTTCATTGTTCTTGAAAGTGATGTCATCACCTGCCCAGGCTTTTCAGATTTCTTTTTATGTTTAGACTGAATTATGCATTGGATCTAAGTTACCCAAAAGAGTTAGACAGGTGGCTTTATAAGGTTTTAACATTGAAGGATGTGCAACACTAACGCAACTGTAGACAATTTATCCTGTCGCTGTGAAATGTTTTTTTTTGTTTGTTTTTTTTGCTTGTTTGTTTTTTCAGTGTTATGCCTCATATTTTGTCAATAATCGCACCTTGACTTTTTATATTAAATATGTTTACTACATGCATTTTTTTTTAAATTATTTTTAAGTTGCAAAATTTTCACATTTAAGAAAAAAAAAAAGGCAGTTGCCTTTATTTTAAAGATAATTATTCTTTGTTTTAGAGGTGTATTTCTAACAATTAGTATGTTAAAAGTAAAAGATTTCATGGAATTATAGGGAGATTTCTTGTAGATTTACAGTAATAGATGTTAATTATGGTAAAGCTAATTACTGTTTTTTACAATTTATCTGTTTTTAATCCAACAGTACTTTTCTGTTTTTCAACAGAAGCTCACCTTCAAAAGAGATTTTAAAATTGATGACACTGACCTTTGATTATTCTGGAAGATCTGACTGATAATTCTACTGGAAATCCAGAGATTTCAACACACACAAAAAAAAAAAAAAGAAAAAAAAAGAAAAAAAAAAAGTACACATCACATTTTCTACATTTTACAGGTTACGTACACGTCAAATGTTTAGACTCAAATACTCAACTATTTTCCACAAGATGTTAAATCAAAACTCTCCTACATTTTAGTTTCTTCTAATGAGCCACCCTTTCGTAGATTACAGCTCTCCACATTCTGGGAATTCTCTCAACCAGCTTCATGAGGTCTCCAACTGGCATGCTTTTTAAACAGTACCGAAAGAGTTCACATGTATGCTGAGCACTTGTTAGCTGATTTTCCTTCACTCTATGGTCCAACTCAACCATTTAAAAATTGTAAATTGTTTTGTAAAAGAAATTCATGCTTGGGCAAAATGTATATTTGTTAGCAAAACTAATTACAAGCATTTTTACATAAGACTTTAAATTTAAAAGGTCTTTCATATCATTAGCAACTAATTTAGTCAGGTGTGTCCAAACTTTTGGCTGGTACTGTGTTTCTAGAACCAATAAGAGAAACACAAAATAACCACAAAAAGGTTCAGAGTGGAAATTAATTTAGTATCTTTATGCAGTTTTTTTTTTTTTTTTTTTTTTTTTTTTAACGTTACAGTTAAATACATTTGAATGAGACGAAATTTAGTTTATCACAGAACAGACTTTTTAAGTTTCTGTCTAGACGGCCTACAACACATCTAAACACTACAATCATCTGTTTCCTCTCGCAATGGCAAATCGGCACCAAAAAAAAAACAAAAAAAAAAACATTTGAGGAACTGATCGTAAAATCTTAGAAATCACTCTTTCAGAATTGGAATCCTTTATCGATCTGCACCTCACTAAATATTGCACAATTTGAAGGGGAAAAAAAAGGGCCTGGCTTTAACTTTTTTCATTTTGTTGCATAGCCTTTAAATGAACATCCTCCTCCCCCAATAATGTTATTCCATCCACACTCATGTCAAAGAGAGTGTATACAACAGATTCCTTTATTTGATCTCTTGGTTTACGGTGCATTTAGTGAAGGTAAATGTAGTCTTTTTCACACATGGTCATGAAGCTCAACAAATCTGTTCTGTCATCAGACAACCATTCTTTCTACAGTCCCTGAAACACACTGAACTTGAAATTGCTGCCTACATGTCAAAATTTCTATGCAAAAGCAGAATATGAAAAGACAACTGCCTCCCCTTGGTCAGTACTCTTGATGCGTTGCAATGCTTCGATACCGATTTAGCAAGACAGACGGAAATAATTCCTCACATCTGAACCACAAATACGGTCTGACCAGCACTGCTTTTGTCTGAAGAAATCTGTATCTTTTTTGTCTGGAAGATTAGAAATAAAATCTGTTAAAGAAGCAACACATTTACTCTTGGTTAAGTTGCTTTTATATCCCATGACAATTGTCTTGCTGGCTTTGAAGCCTCTGGTAAGGCTACTGACCCCAAAGTACTTCAGATGGAAATACTGGGTTAATATTTAGTTTTAGAAGCACAAGGCAAGCAATAACCTATACGCACCCTCTCTATTGAAGCCAGATTTGTGCAAAGACGACACGCCTGTCTACAATAACCACAAAAATCCTCTTTAAGAACAAATGTCTCTTGATGAGGAAGAACCACAAGAAATGACCTCTGTGAAACAGGACAGAGTTTTAAACTAGCACTTATTCAGAGAATATTCTGGGTATAATAATGTTGAAACTGGCTGCCAGCTTGCTCTAGCTCCACTTGTGCACTTCTTTTCAATAACAGTGCCACCAATAAACATCTGACCATCAACAGCTACTATCTCAGATCATACTTGGAACCCCATGGAAGGCCATGTTCTGGATTTCAAATTACGTAGTGAACATTTTGGAGGATCACTAGTGTCCAAGACCTGAACAAAGGTAGTGGGCCCTTAAAAAACATGAATACATTTGAATTTATTTCCACCACTATAAATAGGCAGCATTTTCCATTAGAGCAAGTCAATGTAATCATTAAAGAAATGGAAATAAAGGCAAAATAAAGCTTGCAAAAGCCAGATCACTGTTGTATATTCAGATCTAAAATGTATGAATGTCTCACGTGCTGGCCATTGATACCTGTAGCGCCCACATTTATAATCACAAAAAGTACCAGAATTATGCAACACATCACATTTGCAAGCTGAATACTTCTTGTATTCAAAAAAAAAAGTTTCAATCATTAAAAAAACAAAACAATCACATGTAAAGACTCTCCAAATGATCACATCCTCTCACATGGCATCATTTTGACAATTCAATAAGAATTTACTCTAGAGTCTGCTTCGGCCCTCCTCACGTTCCCGTCTGAGATTTTGAGGATGTAATTAGATAATGCTCCATCACAGCTTCTCCTCATGATGCCTTCTGGATTAATTTACACAGAGGGATGGTGACTAGAGCAAAAGGCTTAAATTCATTCATTCTGAACGGGAGCAATCTAGTGCATATCTCAAGCCGGGGTTGAGTGGGAGTCTGGCGAGCTTTCGTTTTCGTTCTCTGTCTTGCCGTCCCAGTCCGTGGTGCCCTTACACGTTTCTGCTACTTTGCAGTCTGTGTGTGAGGTCATTGAGGAGGAAGTGGGATCCGTTTCAGACTCTGTCAGGCCTCCTCCACCACCAGGGGGCTCCAGACCCTGAGAGCACTTTATATCTACTGCAGGAGTGCTGGCTGTGCTAATGTTCCCCTGGGTCTCTCCTGGTATGCTTGGACTTTGCAGCTCCAATGCAGCTGTGCTGGACGTTGGCGATTCCTGGATCCCTCCTGGCTCTAAGAGCGAGCCACCAAGGTGTGGAATAGCCAGAGCTTCTGGGCCAATGGCCATCTCGGCCATCCAGTCGAGGTCACTGATTGAGCTGGATGGGTCGATGGGCGGAGTGGGGTTTACCAAGCCGTTGTGGGGTTCGATCTGAGACTGGTCCTGAGCAGCTAGACCGTCCTGGCCGTTAGTGTTAGCGGCTGCATTAGCCTGGCCAGCAGGTGCTGCAGTGCTAGTGTTGTTGTTGAGATTGTCCTGCAGGGCCGTCTGGTTACCTTGACCCACTTGCTGGTTTTGAAGGAGCATCTCTTGGATCCGGATCTGCTGAAGAATTGCTGGCAGCTCGTAGTGGTGGAAAAAATAGATCATTGAGTGCTGCCGAAGACAAACACAAAGAAGCTCTTGAAGGACAAACAATTTCAGCTTACAGGCCATGAAATTTTTCAGTTACACTGCCGTTCAAAAGTTTGGGGTCACTTATTCTTTATTATATATATTTTTTTTCTTCACATTTTAGAATAATAGTAAAGTCATCAGAACTATGGAAAAACAGGAATGGAAGTACTGGAATTCTGTTGTGACTAAAAAAAAATCAAATACAATTTTTAGCATCTTCAAAGTAGTCACCCTTTGCCTAGAATTTGCAGAAATGTACACTTGGCATTTTCTCAACCAACTTCTTGAGGTATCACCCTGGGATGCTTTTTAAACAGTATTGAAGGAGTTCCCATCTATGCTGGGCACTTATTGGCTGATTTTCTTTATTATTCGGTCCAGTTCATCCATTTAAAAAAAAAAAAGTATTTTTTTTAATAAAATTTTATTTTTGGAATTAAATAAATTATTATGTTGGCACAATTATATTTTTGTCTACAAAAGTAATATCAAACATTTAAGCATAAGTCTTCAGATCAAAAGGTTTTTAAGATCATGTGAAACATTTCAGTCAAGTGACCCCAAACTTTTGAACGGCAGTGTACATAATAAAAAAAAAAAAAAAAAAAAAAAAAAAAACTTTCAAATAATACTCTTACTGATACCTGAATGAAGAGCCATGAGGTGACCAGAGCCAGGCTGCTGTACTGGCCATTAAAGCGGTAATGATATGCATAGAAGGCAAAGTGATACAGGTAAAAGAATCTGAAAAGCAGCACAAGAGATCCCTTAGAGAGGTTGCATCCACAGAGCCCCCGTTTATACCTTGTATTAAGATGCATTTTGGATGATGCTATCACAAGTGGGCAGTGCTAAATACAGGTGTAAACAGGGTCCAAAAAGTTTTCTGATCAGATCACAAAAACCACGTGTGGAAGTAGTCAAAAACGCATGCGACCACACTGCATTTGAGGTGTAAATGCTAATTCAACCTAGAGCATCACCCACTCATCTGTCACTCAACCACTGAGTTTTAAACTCTGCTGGTTGTGTGAGACTTTTAACAATCAGAACATTCAAAAAATCACATATATATATATATATATATATATATATATATATATATATATATATATATCAGCCCTAATGTACATTGCATGTAAACAATTATATATAAATAATTACTAATAATTCAGATAATTTAAATATACATTACATTATTGTGGAAGACACATAAAAAAAAGTATTAAAAAAAATACATTTAATTAGGCAATATAAAAGTTGCTTTAGAATGCAATATATTCTTACAATACACAGCATTGTTCAATGGAAACATCTAAAACCAACATGGAACCTCATTAATGACTTTGGAATGCTCTTCATAGGCAGCAACTCAAAAGTAGCGCTCCTCCCCAAAAAAAACCCAGGAGAATCAACATGCAATTGATTCCAATAGTTTGATGTTAGCAGGTTGTTAAAGTTGCAGTGCGTTCTGGGATTGCATATGATGATTTCTTAGAATTTGGCCAAAACAAGGTACTGTATCTTAGAAGGCAGTATAATATTACTGACTTTTGGAACAGCCTGTGTGTCAGGAGCATGCCTATGGTGTCTTAAAATGCTGTCTAGGTGGGCAGCTCACTTGAACTACCTGAAGAGCAGCACAAGAAAAGACTGGCAACATACCTTAGCCAATGGCGTTTGCTCGTGTTGGTGTGGCAGCAGATGGCATCATATTGGTCAGCCAACCAAACAATGAGGATAATGTAAAAGGCAGTGGTTGTGTCATTGAAAAACTCAGACATGATGGCCTCCATCCCTACAGACAGGGTCGAAAAGAAGCCATAAGCCATGGACCAAGCCTTTCATACAGACTTTTATTCATAAAACCAGAGTTCCCAAGCTTTTTGATCAATCAATTTCCATAACTTTCCACAAACAGTGGTTTCTAGCCTATGAATTATTTAAGAACCAAGCATAACTAGAAAAATATACATTCACTATATAAATTTCTGAAATTTCTACTTTTTCCATGACAGTGGGAACCCTGTAAAACATTTTCATTTGATATACAGTATAAAGTCATAAACTCATAATCAACTGGCAGTTATATACCTAATTTTTATTGCATTTTCCTCTTTTTATTTTTAAATTAAATATAAAAAGGAGAAATGGGAAAAAAAGTGGAAAAAATATACAGCAAAACAATGACAAGTAAAGCCAAAATATAAGATTATGTAAAAATAATCCTTTTGTATTTTAGAGTGGAACAATCAATAGTTCAGATTACATAAGGTACTCTGAGATTTACTTCTACAGGTTAACAGATCAGGCTGCAACCTGATTCAAGTGGATAGGAGACACTTACAGACACAAATGCAGGGCTTCAAAAGCACTCCAGATTACCAATAGTGAGCTTTACTTACCCACGAGAGCCAGGATGACAGTGAGGAGAGGGGCGGCAGGGAAAGCAATGGTCATATTCATCTCCAGCATCTGGAGAAGATCCACTGAACACAGAGGAAATCAGAGAGATTTTTACTGTGTGTTATGGACAGATCATGAATGTTATTGAAGTAGTGAAGATAAAGTCTAAATAAGTGTGAGGCTGACATGAACTTACCTATAAAGACGAAAATCTGGTGGTGTGAGTACCGCAGCAGCATAGACACGGAAAGAGTCTGAGAGAAAGAGGTCACAGTCAAAATATTTCTATTTGTTTTGTTGATGTATTTATGAAAACCTTAACCTCATGCAACCCCGCATCCACGTGTGGATGTTGTATTTTGGCTTTGCAATATGCAACGCATAATTTAAATGTATCTTAACCAACTGAATACTGTTCACAACACTCTACAGTCATTTAAGGGTTAAACTTCAGGCGTGTCACGTGACAACAGCATGACGTCGATTTCCGTGAAGCCCTAACCCTAATCCTAGGTAACGTTATCTTAGAGATGGAATCCAGCAAACGGCCGGCTCCCAGCACAACACCGACTCCAGCATAAACTCAGAGAAAGTATAAAATCAGAGAAGTGATCGAGGTCGAGCAAAAACTAGAGTGAACATCGGCAGGGCATTTGATTCCTGGAGGGACCTTCGTTCAGTTTTGGCGATCAAAACCGACCCTGAATTGGCATTCTTCTTATTGGACAAGTAAGCTTACATAACTGCAAAGCATGTGAAATATAGTTCCATAAGGACTGATCTGTGTAATTTTAGCTAACTTGATCTTGCCTGCACAGTAACTGTGATAAACAATGTTAATCTGTTACTATTCAGCAAGGTAAACTACAATAACACATGAATGCTAGACAATACTCAAGATAATGCAAAAAGACCCATTCATTAGTGTAACGTAACTTGGTTATACAGAAAATATATACATTCTATTATTATAAAACAATAGCGCATCAATATATCAAAATGACAGTTGTGATGGAATCACATCAATACTGAATTGTGTCAACATATTTATAATGTACAGTCTATTTTATAAACAGCTACTGTCATCATCCACCAATTTTAGCTAACAGCTATTGATAAAAATGGCTAGCTAGCTAACGCCAACATAGGCTATCGTATAAATGCAGTCAATGTTTCATGCAAAGAAAAGTGATTACTTCAAACTACAGTCTCGCATAGTCAGACCTATATCCACACTTTGTTTTAGCCCTGTTCCAGCACTGGAGAGTCAAATATAGTATACAGTCTCAAAGTTTGTAGTAAAACAATCATAACTGTGTAATTTTAATTATGCTACCTCATCTGTCAGCATAATGTCGGTGAATCACGTTCAGTCTCTTTGTATGTTACGTCACTGTTTTGGCCGATGCTCACTCGCTTCCCTATGGAGTGTGTGCACGAGCAACAGGTAGCTGGCTGCAGTTCACTTAACGGCCACAGGTATCATTAATAACAAGGGTTTCTGAATCTTACAACCTGCACCTTTAACATTAGTAAATGCATTCCTATATACTGTATTTACTGTGCATTTTCACATTGAGAATCAATGAGTTCATCCAAAAGCTGAAATATGTTGATTTCAGGGGCTTTATATGGAGAATGGATGAAAATAAGGTGCATTTCGAACTGTTCTGAGACCAGTGCAGACATACAGCACACTGGAGATTAAATCATTCACTAAATAGGGAGCAAGGGAGCATCTTATAGCTTTCAAGTGCATTCACTCCAAAAATCTGACCAAAAGTTCCATTTCAGGTTGCAGATGATGTTTGGACCACTCAACATGTTTGGCAGACATGGGACAATGGTAATCAGTACATAGATTCAATATTTTATAATGCTAAATTTTATTTTAACATGGTTGGCAGTGATTGGATGATGCTGGCCATTACTTTCAATCAGAATTATTTATTCAGCTTTATAGAAAATCAGCAGTAATGTCTGTAACGTCTCAAACACATGAATAACCAACACTCCTGGAAACAAAAACAATTTGATGATTAAAAAAAAAAAAAAATCTGACTTTCTATAGCTTGTTATTATTTAAAATTTCACAACCTTGTCCCACTGTCCACATCTGTGGACATCAAGTTTTAAGAAAACTATTTGCTCTAGAAATGTATTTTTTATTTTTTTGCTTGTTTAATAGGTGCTACTAGTTACAAATCAATAAGGGAAATGGAAAATGTATACAGTAGTTGGGTTGCCACGGTGTACGGTGTTACCGGTTTTACTCGGTACAAGGGAGAATATCGGTGTGAAAGTTTATATTGGGAAAAAGGGGGAAACATTATGAATGGAGCTTCCAATATCAATACAATAGCCTAATGAATAGAATAGCCTTAAATAAAGAATAGTTGCCTAATGAAGAGTTTGCAACCCATGATAAATGAACCTAAATAACGCACTGAAAACCAGATGTTCACTGCACTGACAGAAGACGTTTAATTGCAGGTAGCAAATATAATGTACATGGTGGGTAACTAAGACGTCTCGGATTCGGAATGACACAAGAAATGCTGTTAGACACACAGACACCCACTTGAAGAAACACTTTATTATTATTTTAAGAACAGATGACAGAAAAGTCATCTATTCTCATGTCTGATGCAATCTTTGTTTGGAGGTGTGCAGTCTCGTGGAACACGTGTATGTAAAGGTTTCTTACTCTTTCTTTGTTTCAGTCTTCTGAAAAAAATGTGCAAGAATAGTATCGTCTATGAGAATGCTGCAAATGTCCTCAGACCATCTCAGCTCAGGAGGTGCTCTGAGTTCAGTTCGCTTTATTTCCACAGAGCAGTTTGTTGAGAGCGCAACCCTGCAGGGTCACTTTATATATATATAATCTATACATCTGTGATTAAATCATAAAATAATACAAAAACACATTCACCTCGAACCATGATTTATATTTCAGTGATTATTATCATCATTGTAATTATTATGTTTACATTTATAATTGTTTTTAGATCTTAATTTGTATTAGTAATTTTCCGCCTGTTGTCATAGATGAATACTTGCGTGACGGTAAATGGAAATGTGGTTATATATGTTTTTTGTTTTTTTTACCACTTCATTATTTTATCTGCTATTTCATTTAGTTTAAAGTGCAATTTGAATTTAGAAATGTCTTTGGTTTTTAATTTTTTTAACTATATGAATTTAATTTTCAATGCAAAATCACTAAAGCAAGAATATTCACCATTCCTGATCAGCTGGGGGGCTGACGATGTAATTAGATATTGTGATCTTTTTTTTTTTTTTTTTATAAAAATATCGTGAATGTATTTCTTGCATATCACCCAGCCCTAGGAGGGAACAAAAAACATTTATTCACACACAAAGTAATTACCCTTCCGAAGCAGCTAAACTGGGTCCTGGGATCAAGCCAAGGGTAATAAAACACCAACATTAAACCCGCAACAACCCACAATAAGTGATGTATTTGCCCGGACAACAAAATACCTGACCAGTAGCCCATGATGGAGAGAATGCACGAATGAAGTAGGTTCATTGCCAAAGAGATGTTGCCCTTCACAACTGTTGAAAAGCCATCTTTCAAAAAGTTGAACAACACATTTTAATTGCACTTCATTTTTTTTTCCAGTTTCATTTGAATTTTTAGTGAAAATAAAAAATAAAGTTCAAAGTTTGAAATCAAGCTGCCTTGCATTATTGTGTAGGCAATTGCTTAACGAAAATTACCCCATAGTACCACTTAGCGTCCAACCATCGGTAAAACCGTGTTAGTCGGTTTGAACGTGAACACCGCACTGGTGTGAAATTATGACGTTGTGGCAATTCTACACAGTAGTCATGCTCCGGTCTCAGGAGGTTAATAGGTTTTCTTCAGCTTTCAGATCTTGAATGGATCATATGATCCATCACTAACAAACTCTCTAGAGTAAAAGGGCTACTACAGTAGAGGTAAAGTACTCACAAATATAACCATGATTACAAAGGCTGCCAGGTAGGAAGTACGGGCCATCCACATACTGACAAAACGGTAGTGTTCTCCAGACACCACGTTCCTCAGGAACCCTAAATACAAACAAATCATACTCTAACATAAACATTTACTGGTGTGCTGTCATTAAGGCATGTGCCCTGGCATAGCATCAAGGAAACAGCACACCTTTGTTTTCTTCATTCTCTGCTAAAGCCTTCACACTGGACATCAGGATGTCATCATAACCCAGGCATTCATCCAGGAGGAAGCGGCTGAAGCCATCTCCAAAGCACTGATCTTTCATGGGGTCTACAAACAGACCACAAACAGGTTACTACTTCGCAGTATGCCCAGATCGCTGTACACGTCTGCTGAAAATCGTGATCGTGCCTAGGAAACTGCAATGTCAAGATTTATAGTGAAAAAGGAGTTACATATTGGCCTGTTTCTCACCCAAAACCAATAAGTATCACTTCAGAAGACATGGATTAAACCACTGGAGTCTTATGGATTACCTTCATGTTACCTTTATGTCCTTTTTGGAGCTTGAAAGAGCTTGACCTCATTGACTTTATTGAATGGATATATTCACATCATATCTCCATTAAAATATATTTGTTTATGTTCCGCAGAAGAAAGTAATTCGAGTTTGAGACAGCAAGAGGGCGAATAATTGTTGAGAGAATTATCATTTTTAGGTGAATTAATTCTTTAAAGGGATAGTTCACCCAAAAATGAAATTCTCCCATTATTTACTCACCCTCATGCCAGATGTGCCTAATCCTAGATGTGTGTGACTTACTTTCTTCTGCTAAATACAAAGATTTTTAGATGAATATCTCAGCTCTGTAGGTCCTCACATTGCAAGTAGATGGTGATCAGACCTTTGTAGCTCCAAAAATCACAAAAAGGAAACATAAAAGTAATCCATATGACTCCAGTGTTTAAATCAGTATCTTCAAAACAATATAATAGGTGTGGGTGAGAAACAAATTTAAGTTATTTTTTTACTCTAAATCTTCACTTTCACATCTGAAAGTCAAATGTGGTGCCTGTTTATTTTCATTTTTACATCTGAAAGCAAAAGTGGAAATTTAGAGTAAAAAAGGACTTACATTCTGTTTCTCACCCACACCTATTATAATCACTTCTTAAGATATGGATTTAAAGATTGGAGTCATATGTATTACTTTTATTTTTCCTTTATGTGATTTTTGGAGTCTGATCACCATTCACTTGCATTGTATGGACCTACAGAGCTGAGATATTCTTCTAAAAAGCTTTGTTTGTGTTCTGCTGAAGAAAGTCATACACATCTGGGATGACATGAGGGTGAGTTATTGATGAGTGAATTTTCTTTTTGGGTGAACTATCCGTTTAAAGGAATTGGGATCCTTTCTTTAAAAGTCTGTCCATGTCTTTTTGCCATACAATGAAATTAAGTCATTAGACAAAGTGCTCATATGGCTTCAGAAGCGTTTATTTTTTTAGTCTGTTTGGAGCTTGATGGCCTGTAGTCACCATTTACTTTCATTATATGGCGAAAAGATGTGTGAAGACTGTTGATGTACCACAATGGCAAATTAATCAATTTCCTTATAAAAAATTAAGCATGAAATCTGTTTATCGCATGTGTATTTCCTGTGTTATAATGATATTCAATTAACATGAGAGCACTGTGGTATTTTGGAGTGTTTTGGCTGTGCTGGAGGGGGTGAGGTACTCACCCAGGGTCACCACCATGACTGGGATGTTGAGCCGCTGGCGTGTGGCCTGAGACAACCGCAGGAACCCGTACTCCAGAGAATATTCCACGATATACTCTTCTTGCGGCCACACTACACAAAAACAAAACATATAAGCATCAATAAATGCTGACAATGTTTCATTAATTTCACACATTATAAACCATTTCAAGGACTGTTCGTCATCTTAAGGAAGTGACATCTTTGTCTCTTGAACATTTCCGGCTAGTTGTCAAACTCATTCAAAACAACAGAGGGAGGCGCTTAATTCATAATGACTTTAACATTACTAACGTTAACACAATTGTAATAGAATATCATTATTAAAATGTGGACCATGTTGTTTGGTGGCTGGATGCTCCCTGGATGCCAGAAACGAATGGATATTAAAGCATTTAGATTGCCGAAAGAGCAACCACAAATGGACGCATGAACCGCTGTAGTGAAGCGAGACGTGCAGTAGATGTCCAGTACTAACTAGCACAACAAATGTAGCGCACATCTTATCTCTGGTAGGTGAACAAACTTTATGCCAACTAATTTTAAGTTTGATGGGTAGAGTTTAGTTGGCTAATTAAGTCAGAGTATTTCTTTATGGGCTCTAAAAGTGACTATAGATCGCCCCTATTATAATGAACGAAGCTGCGCAACTCATTTACATTTAGTCATTTAGCAGATGCTTTTATCCAAAGCGACAAATAAGGAACATAAGCAAAAGTCACACAAGTCAACAATATCTTCAGTATCGCACTGCAAAGTTTTCAAAGTAGCTGGAGTGGTAGAAAAGCTACTGCAGAAAGAGACACACAAAAAAGTTTATATATATATAAATTACCTTGTCTGCAAGTCACATGCTTACAGCATTAACAACTTCATTGATTATAATAGGAGTGATCTAATATTCCCGAGCTTTATGCTCAGGAAATAATTGTGAGCATCTAAACTATGATACACTCTCATCTCCTCTCTCGTGTAGACATGCTCAGTATCAACAACACGTCTGGATGAGTTACTTCAAGTAAACGTTTGATATTCTTTGAGAAAAATAGTTGAGAGTCTTATTGAAAGGATCCAATAATGACAACTCATTGTTTATTTTCAGTTTTTGCACATATCTTGTTCTGTTTTAGCTAGACTCTAAAAGTACAAGCTAGTAATTTTATTTTGACAGTCCTGGGTTATAAAAATGCAGCTACCGGAAATGCTTCAGGGCAAGACATGCGCAGAAGCGTTTTAATTCCTTTAGCCCCGTTCACAGATGCAGTGACTTCCAGCGTCAAAGCGACCACATTAATAGTCAATGAGCGCTGACAACTTCCGGTGACTAGATGTGGCCGTGGGGAGCAACACAACAATATTGAGAAAAGTTTAACTTTATGCAAATAAGGAGTGGGAGGGGGGCACCTTACCCTAGGGGGGCACCAGAAACTCCATCGGCTGCTTTTCCTCGCATTTAATACGTTATATTTGGTCAAAATGACCAAAATACACTAACCCTAATTTCCAACAGAATATCCCACCTTCTCCTCCACCAAGTACTGTGAGTAACTTCTAATACTTGTGATAAGTCATTGAAAGCATTGTATTAAAAAAAAAAAAAAAAAAAAAAGAGTGCAATTAAATTAAGAAAGCAAATCTCGTTGGGCCTGGGTAGCTCAGCGAATATTGACGCTGACTACCACCCCTGGAGTCGCGAGTTTGAATCCAGGTTGTGCTGAGTGACTCCAGCCAGGTCTCCTAAGCAACCAAATTGGCCCGGTTGCTAGGGAGGGTAGAGTCACTTGGGGTAACCTCCTCGTGGTCGCGATTAGTGGTTCTCGCTCTCAATGGGGCACATGTTAAGTTGTGCGTGCATCGCGGAGGGTAGCATGAGCCTCCACATGCGGAGTCTCCACGGTGTCATGCACGACGAGCCACATGATAAGATGAGCGGATTGATGGTCTCAGAAGCGGAGGCAACTGAGACTTGTCCTCCGCTACCCGTATTGAGGTAACCGCGCCACCATGTGGACCTACTAAGCAGTGGGAATTGGGCATTACAAATTGGGAGAAAAAGGGATAAAAATGTTTTTTTTTTTTTAAAGAAAGCAAATCTCTCAAATATTTAAACATCAACATCCTATTGGTCGGCCAGAGGAACCTCAGAGCAGTCTTGTCTGTATGGGTTGGTTATCAGGCTTAAACTGACAACAAATAATACATAAGGTTTGGAAACGGCATCAATTTGTATCCTAATAAACAGTTTTGCTCATAAGTTGACATGCACTTTGCAGAATCTGTGTGATGTTTAGCATTTAAAAATAAATAAAAATCAATCATAGAACTGGCCTTTTTTATTTATAAATATTTACTACTGCCCTGCATAATAGATATTTAAGTATATTACACAATACAAAATAATAAATGAAATTACCCACATTATTCTGTTCAATCATTTTCACACCTTTGGTTCTTAAAATAAATATTCAGGTTCAATACAAGTTAACCTCAATCAACAGCATTTTTAGCATAATGTTAGTTGCCACAAAAATGTCTTTCGACTAGTCCTCCCTTTTCCTTAAAGCAAAAATCGAGGTTACAGTAAGGCACTTACAATAGAAGTGAATGGGGCCAATCCGTAAATGTAAAAATACTCACTGTTTTAAAAGTATAGCCACATAAAATAAAATGACAATTTAAAAAACTTTTAACAGAAGAATTAATAATAAATAATCATATTAATAATGGCTTTTATAAATTAAAAGCTTCACATTTCTGGGTTTAAACCCTTCAAAAATTGGCCCCATTCACTGTAACTTAGATTTTTGCATAATCAAGTTTGTGGTAATGCTTTCGATTGAGTTCAAAATATTCCTTTAATATGGTGTCTTCTCCTTGATCATCAATGGCTTAATGAGTATGCAGGGTACAGAATTTTACTATACTCCCACCAGCCACAGAGGCCTGTGAATTCCAAATATTCCAGCCACTTTTATTTTCCAATTAAATATATCTAAGAAAACTCACAATACATTATGAGTGGCAACCTGGATCTGAACATCATTGAGATGTAGGGGAGACCTCAAAAGTGCAGAACATGCAAGGAAATCAAAGAACGTACAGTACCAGGAAGCTTTTTGTCAAAAACAGTAGACACCTTCACTGTCCAGGACAAACCAAAGACAAGCACAACAATCACAAAAGATTACAAACAGTCACTGATGCTCAAGGAGGCAACACATGATATTTATAACCAAGAGTATGCTTACGTTTGAACAGCACCAATTGTGTTAAGCTATAATTTATTTCATTCTTATTTTCTTCAAAAGATGAAGATCTTGCAGATTCTGCAAGGGGTGTGTAAAAATGAGCAGAACTGTATCCTGGGTGTGCTTCACAGACATTCATTCTCATATCAGGCCATGATGATTGATTCTGAAGCCATGTGACATAGCAGACGTGACCTCCGGAAAGGGTTAGATAAAAAATGGGAACAAAGAAAATCTGACCAAGGGAAGTGAGGAGGGCTGCATTGGATGGAGGGAGGGAGGTGAGAGGGAATTCATTTACAGGGGAGAAATTGAAGGAGTGCAACAATGGCTACGGGGTGGGGCGTATTTGAGATGTTTACCTGCTCGAGTTAGCATCTCAATCTCGGAGACAGTCTCCCTCAGCGGCTGCATACCTTTAGAGGGGGCCTGGCTGAAGGACAGATCCTGTGATTCATTCAGGCTGGAGCCCGGAACACTGCCGCTCATCGATGGATTCAGACGTGGCTCTATGTCCAGCTCAAACTGCATAGGTGGGTGGGTGGGTGAGTGAGAGAGAGAGAGAGAGAGAGAGAGAGAGAGAGAGAGAGAGAGAGAGAGATTAGGCACACTGACTAAGAATGATCTGGAGTGGGATCTGTCAATTTGGTCACACTAGATCAAAAAAAATGTAATAATCTCCTCACAGCTCTTTTCCATACAACAGTTCATAGCAGTGTTTCCTGCACCACCAACGCATGCAGCACAAAAATATTTATATTTCAGCTGAGTTGTGAGTTTGCAGCCTAAATTGAATATTATGAGATAAAAAGAGCGTGTACCATGAAATAAAGCCATTCTGTTGTGTTTGCTGGCTGTACTTAAAAACAAACATACTGTACAATGCGACTAGTGTAGCCCGATTCACAAACAAATGACTCTTTTAATCAATCGCTACACACAACTCAACAAGGTTATATCAGTTTTAATCAGTCTAAAAAATCTTTTACTGAATGAACTCACTAAATCAGCCAGAGCAGGTACCAAATTAACATCTGACTTGAACCACAAGTCTTTAACGTCCGACTTGAAAATGAATCAAGAACTGGTTCATGAAACTTCAATCAGTCATTAAATTTGTCATTCATATGACAGTGAAGTTAATAGTTTTTTTTTTTTTTTTTTTGTAATAGGTGATATTTTTTTATTTGAAATAAAATATAAAAAAATGTAAAATATTATTACAGACTGCAAAAGCCTAATACTGTAAGAAACACTGGTTCATAGTCCAACAGAAATCATGTTACAAGTTAAGCAGGGTTTTGTGTGAGAACAGACCAAAATATAACTAATTTTTCACTATAAATCTTGACATTAGCAGTCTTCTTGAAGATCATGATTGCAAGCTTGATTACACCTCCTAGCGCCATCTAGCACTTTGCTCATGCGTCAAGCACTAGGAAGTGTTATCGTGCTTGAAATCATGATCATGCTTAGAAGCTGCATTGGCAAGACAAACAGTGAAAAAGGAGTTACATTTTGGTCTGTTCTCACCTAAAATCATTTGGATCACTTCAAAAGACATTGATTAAACCACTGGAGTCCTATGAATTACTTTTCTGCTGCCTTTATGTGTTTTTTTGAGCTTTTGAAGTTTTGGTCACTATTCACTTGCATTGTATGGACCTATAGAGCTGAGCTATTCTTCTAAAAATCTTCATTTGGGTTAACTATTTCTTTAATACCTAGATCTCAATCCTTGTTTTCTACTTCCTGCGTAATAAACTGACCCGTACTGTGCTGTTGTCGAACATGTCTATGGTCATCTCCTCCTCCTCTTCAGTGTCTGTCTGAACAACTGGCTGTCTGGCTTCACTTCCGTCCTCTTCTGGTTCCTTCACCAGTCCCTGGATTCCCTCCGTCTCATAGAACTGCAGGAAGATGGGTGCTCGACTGGAGTTGCGCTGGATCTCTACACGCAGGATGCCGTCACGGGGCCATTTCTCCCGCACGTGCTCCAGGCAGTTGATTGGTGAACGTGAGAAGGCGATGTGGATGTAGGCCAGGATGAAGAGCATAAACAAGGCCTTCCAATCAGATCACAAGACATTATAGTGAATAAAAACAAAACTGAGCAAACAAACAACAGTTTAAGCAATACAGGTATATGAAACAAACAGACCACTCCTTTTCGATTAAGACAGAGTTCTTCCTAACCAGTACTCAGCCATACTCAATATTAGGTATCCTTGACAGTCATTTTACCATGTTATTATGATTTTAGTTTATTTGTTGAAAGTATCAAAGGAAAAAATATGATTATTGCTGGAGAGACCTTTGATATTTGAGCTAGTTCTCTTATATCCCACTACCATTGTCACCCTAAATATTTAGACCTAGAGCTGTTTACTTAAAGCAGATGTGATTTTTTCAATATTAATACACCTTCTCCTATCCCAGCTTAATATGCAAAGACAACGATATATCGGTTATTAATGGGTTGACTCCCCTGAAATGTGTAAACACTGTAGCTCTTTTGGGGTGGCACTATCAAGGACAACATTTGGAAAACTTGTTTGAAAACTATATATATATATATATTTGCAATTCTGAACTGTAGATTTACATGTCAACAACTTCTGAATACCTTCATTCCTGTGGGCACCTGTTGGCTTCTGAACTTATGATTGAGTAATGATTGGCATTCAACTGCAGTTCTACTGGGGTGTTTCCAAGAAGATTAGGTGTAGACTTGAATTTCAAGTATACACTCTCAAGTAGTTATAGACTGATATAAAGTATGGCCATTTCGAGATCATCGGCATTTGTAGAGAACAATGACACATGGTAGTGCTTATTGTGTGGTAACTTGTGTCAGTTCCTAAAAGCCAAAGTTCAGTTGTCCACATTCCTGATCGCTCCTCGCACAGTATGCGTGACACAAATTAAGTAATAAGCACAGTCTGCACGGACTGTCCTCATGCATCCTCGACACATGGACAGGGCTCGTCTTTGCGCATCGTCGGCGCATGCGCCTGCCGTTAACTGTAATAAAAGAGTTTCACAAAGCAGTCATTTCGTATTCACTCTCAGTAAATATATACTATGAAAGGCAATGAGGTTGGCCGGGCACGATCCAATATGGAACGCAGAAAAACAAAGTATACCTGGGCCTTATGTCTATGGACATTGCACATTTCCATTTATCAACATTTTTTTGGTGAATCTGGAGTAGAAATTTTGTGAAATAAATGTTTAAGCAATTTTATGCATATCTTCTTTGCTAACTGAAGTTAAAGGGATACTTCAAAATTTTAATTCTCTCATGATTTACTCACCCTCCTTGCGTCCCAGATGTGTATGACTTTCTTTCTTCTGCTGAACACAAATTAAGGTATTAAGAGGAATTCTCAGCTCTGTAGGTCCATACAATGCAAGTGGATGGGTGTCAAAATGTTGAAGCTCCAAAATCCACATAAAGGGAGCCAGGGGTGTAAAGTAATTAAGTAAAAATACTTAAGTATTATTTTGGGGGATTTGTACTTTACTCAAGTGCCATTTAAACTGAATACTTGTACTTTTACTTAATTACATTTCCAAAGAACAAAATAGTACTTTTTACTCCTTACAAGTTTATTTAAACTTGACAAGTATTCATTACATTTTTGCAGACTATTTTCTTTCGTCTTACTTGACTGAAGCCACCTTTTCACTGCATCTGACAAGCGACAGATAACAGACCAGAGGACAGTCATTTCAAATGGAGTGTCACACGGTGGCTGTGTGGAGTTCCGACCATCTGCAGAGGTGGAATTCGATCTGATTTGAGCTTCGGATACATTGAAATATTTGTGCAATTAGAGCGTGTGACTGCCCGATTGAATGTGATGTATTCATTCAAAACTATGACCACAAAGTGAGAAACACTGACGATTTTGGTTGTTACTTCAACAGACTGGACAGTTATAAAGTAAAACATTATCATTCACGTTGGAAATATTATATATATATATAACAAAAGGCTTTTGTAATTAAATATATACATGTCATTTATTTCTACATTTGTCTTCATATTTAAATCATGTCTATGAATTTCTATACCCTATTTGCTGAATTATTGTTGTTGTTAGGCAACTATTAATTAAAATAACTATAAAGCCAGCAATGATAATGATAATAAAAATAAAGAAATATGAGTAAATATTAATTATGAATTTTATTAAATTCATCCATCTGCTCAACAGCAAAGTTTGGTAGAAAACCTCAGAAAACAATTCACAAAACCAACAACATTACAAAATCATTAGAATTTATTTTTTTTCCTCTATGTCTCAAGGGGGTGGGGGCTCTGATATTGCAATTCGTGAGTGCCTTCTTCCATGCAATGAACATTGCGTGACTGTGAAAACAAATTATGTTGTTCATTACACGTCTCAGGGCAGTTCCGAAGTGAAATTTCAACTGTGTGGTGCTAAAAGCGAGTGAAATGTTCTCCCGAACATTTTTAAGGTCAATGCTCTTTTGAGATTTAAATCAATAAAACAGACCTCCCTAACCTAAACCATAAACCTAACCGATAGTGACAGAAAAAGCAAATGTGAGATGAAAAATTAAATTCACTTCATTTGGTGGTGCTTCTATGACACTTTGGGCTCACGTCGACTCGCATGCCATGCTCTTCAGGACTCATACCCCAGCCCTTTACATCATAAATGCAACGCACTATCAGTTGAGCTACCGCATAATTTGACCACACTTGAACAAACTTGTAAATGTAGTTGGATATATAATGCAAATGTTAAAATGAGTTATGCGCTATAGTATAAGTTTTTATATGTCATAAGACAGCATTGTGTGAAGAACAGAGCGAAAAGTAAGTCTTTATGAACTGATAATCTGCCGTTTTACCTGTGATTTGAGTGAAAGGGAATAAAAGTAATTGCTATTGTAGCGTCTCTAGTGTTTCAGAAAATTGCCATGTTACGTACAACAGGCCACATAAAAATCATTCTGAAAAAATGTAGTTATTATAACGTTTCTATAACCAGGTTGCGAATGTCACTGGGGGAGAAAGAAATATGACGGACGTTGGCGACAGTAAAAAGGTGACTTAAACCAGTTGAATTTAACAACATTCTCTCTCACACAATATCCTCTCTTGATTTCATTCTAGCTAGAAAAAAAGTTACTTTTTACTTTTTTAATACTTAAGTACAACGTAATTTAATAACTTTTTTACTTTCACTCAAGTATGTTTTTAGCTAGATACTTGGACTTTTAATTGAGTAAAATTTTCACCCAGTATCCATACTTTCACTTAAATATAATATCTGAGTACTTTTTACACCCCTGAAGGGAGCATAAAAGTAATCCATATGACTCCAATAGTTAAATCCATGTCTTCAGACAGGATATGATAGGTGTGGGTGAGAAACAGATTAATATTCAAGTCATTTTTTTTATCATAAGTTCTCCTCCCTGCCCAGTAGGGGCAATATGCACAAGAATGTGAATCACCAAAAACAGAAGGAGAAAGTGAAAGTGAAGGAAAAAGGACTTAAATATTGTTCTGTTTCTCACCCACACATATCATATCGCTTCTAAAGACATGGATTAAACAAACACTTCAAAATTTTAACACCCATTTACTTGCATTGTATGGACCTACAGAGCTGAAATATTCTTCTAAAAATCATAATTTGTGTTCTGCAGAAGAAAGTAAGTCATACACATCTGAGATGGCATGAGGGTGAGTAAATGATGTGAGAATTTTCCTTTTTGGGTGAACTAAACCTTTAACATTAAATAGTGTTCGAAACCCATTTTACTTCTGTAATGTGATGTATTTCCAAGTGAAACAGGATATTCATCGAGAAAAAAAAAAGTTGTGCATGACTTGATTTCATCCAAGGAGAATTTATTGAATCTTGGAAAAATGTCTGTTACATAACAGAATAGAGCCAAACCTTTGCAAGGCAGGGACTGAAAAGTATGAGGGCTTGGTGATGTCAGCTGAAAAGGAAAGTTGTTTCAGAGGTGAAGTCAGTCATTACATTTTAATGAAATATTATGAAGTCAAACTTGTTTTTGCTTTGGAATTACATGCACTGGTGAATATAGTGTAACAGTCTGGTTCCGTAAGTAAAATCCCCATTCATTTATTCCATAGGCGAACTGATTTTTACCGATAACTTGCAAACCTTTAAAGACAGACCTACCGTGAGCTCCGAGGTTGTTCATCAACGGTATATGCTTCTGTTGAAGCCACCAGTCTGTTTATTTCAAGTTCAGTATTTTAAAATAGCATTTAATAGTGCTGTTTCTGGTGAATACCTACACTACCCGTGGTCCAGCAGAGAAAGATCCACTAATCAGAGAACTGTGGCAAAGTAAGCCCACCAAACAAGCCCGGAAGCGACCGCCTACTCCCATGACGCACTGTGAATGCCGCAGACGAGTCGCTCTCCCTTCACCGTCAAACTAATTATATATTTGTTTATATTGGAATATTTCGCAATAATCAAACTACATTGTTTCTGTACATATAATCAATAACCTAAAATAAACAGTTTTAAATATTTCCATCATTTTACATTCAATCACATCATTCGCAATGCTTCATGGGATTGTAGTTCGTGCCCTTGTGAAAGACGGTAAGTACACAGTTTTGTACCTTGTCTTTTTGTCCGATTTTCAAATACTTTTTGCTTCAAAACAAAGTTTGTAATGTTGTGATTCACCTCGGAGGTGGTTGGTTTGGTTCATGGCTTAGAACTCTTTTATTAAGGATTTTATTAAAAGTCTATTGAAGTAATTAATGGGAAAAATACTTCCAGAACACAGGCGGGGTGGGGGGTACATTTTAAATTAATGTTGTCTTTGAGATGTTTCTGTTGCTTATTGGCAACAACCAAAGTGATTGGTGGGGAGGGTTGTTGCCAAATATACAGTTGTGCTCAAAAGTTTGCATACCCTGGTAGAAATTTGATTTTGAAAATATAACTGATCATGCAAAAAAAACTGTCTTTTATTTGAGGATAGTGATCATATGAAGCCATTTATCATTACATAGTTGTTTGGCTCCTTTTTAAATCATAATGACCACCCAAACGGCCCTGATCAAAAGTTTACATACCCTTGAATGTTTGGCCTTGTTACAGACACACAAGGTGAAACACAGAGGTTTAAATGGCAATTAAAGGTTAATTTCCCACACCTGTGGCTTTTTAAATTGCAATTAGTGCCTGTGTATAAATAGTCAATGAGTTTGTTAGCTCTCACGTGGATGCACTGAGCAGGTAAGATACTGAGCAATGGAGAGCAGAAAAGAACTGTCAAAAGACCTGCGTAACAAGGTAATGGAACTTTATAAAGATGGAAAAGGATATAAAAATATATCCAAAGCCTTGAAAATGCCAGTCAGTACTGTTCAATCACTTATTAAGAAGTGGAAAATTCAGGGATCTCTTGATACCAAGCCAAGGTCAGGTAGACCAAGAAAGATTTCAGCCACAACTGCCAGAAGAATTGTTTGGGATACAAAGAAAAACCCACAGGTAACCTCAGGAGAAATACAGGCTGCTCTGGAAAAAGACAGTGTGGTTGTTTCAAGGAGCAAAATACGATGATACTTGAACAAAAATGAGCTGCATGGTCGAGCTGCTAGAAAGAAGCCTTTACTGCGCCAATGCCACAAAAAAGCCTGGTTACAATATGCCTGACCACACCTTGACACGCCTCACAGCATCTGGCACACTGTAATTTGGAGTGACGAGACCAAAATAGAGCTTTATGGTCACAACCATAAGTGCTATGTTTGGAGAGGGGTCAACAAGTCCTATAGTGAAAAGAATACCATCCCCACTGTGAAGCATGGTGGTAGCTCACTGTTGTTTTGGGGGTGTGTGAGCTCTAAAGGCACGGGGAATCTTGTGAAAATTGATGGCAAGATGAATGCAGCCTGTTATCAGAAAATACTGGCAGACAATTTGCATTCTTCTGCATAAAAGCTGTGCATGGGACGCTCTTGGACTTTCCAGCATGACAATGATCCGAAGCACAAGGCCAAGTTGACCCTTCAGTGGTTACAGCAGAAAAAGGTGAAGGTTCTGGAGTGGCCATCACAGTCTCCTGACCTTAATATCATCAAGCCACTCTGGGAAGATCTCAAACATGCGGTTCATGCAAGACGACCAAAGACTTTGCATGACCTGGAGGCATTTTGCCAAGACGAATGGGCAGCTATACCACTTGCAAGAATTTAGGGCCTCATAGACAACTATTACAAAAGACTGCACGCTGTCATTGATGCTAAAGGGGGCAATACACAGTATTAAGAACTAAAGGTAAGCACACTTTTGAACAGGGGTCATTTCATTTTTTTCTTTGTTGCCATGTTTTGTTTTATGATTGTGCCATTCTGTTATAACCTACAGTTAAATATGAATCCCATAAGAAATAAAAGAAATGTGTTTTACCCGCTCACTCATGTTTTCTTTAAAATGGTACATATATTACCAATTCTCCAAGGGTATGCAAACTTTTGAGCACAACTGTATAATGCGGATGATGACCAGCATCCATCCTCAAGTTTAATGGTCTTTACACCAATTACAGAACAAACCAGATATTCATTAACACACACATCTTTAGGTCAAACTGAGAGTATTTCAGGGATTTTGGGGATGGATAAACACACACTGTCTGCAAACATCAGAAAAATTACAAGCCAAATCTCACCTTTAATAGAACCAGGAATTCAAATATTCGTCTGAAGGATGGAGGAAACAGTCTGGCATATGTGACTGCCATCTTAAAGAATAATGCGTGAAAAAGTCTGTCCCTCACGTTGATCAGTGGGTTCTGATTCATTGCAGGATTCCGGATCCGGTTCGGCCCTCCATTATTGTTGTTAATCAGTGGGACGTTGTTGTTGTTCAGATTTCCCTGGTTGTCGGACATGGTGGTCACAGTACAGTAACTTGATAAGGAGAAAGACCTATTTAGGTCAGGCAGACGGGAATGTGCGTAGATCCAGATGAGCGGGCCGATCGCACAGCATCAGCAAACCCTGATGATGGTCCTGGTTTTCCAAAACGGGACTGATTTTCAGATATCACTACAAAACTCTCTAATAAATGCTGGACTTTGTTACAGGTGGTAGTGGGCAAGGCTGCCTCTGCTTTTATCATTTCATAACCTCACAAACAAGCAATTCACTAACGAATCGGAGCCTTTTACACATCTGGTGACCATGTACACCATATACTGTAAGATCACATGAACATGCCAGGCTGTTAAAGTCTGTTTTATACGCTATTTGTCCCGAAGATGTAACTCAGGCCTCTTGCATCTCCACTGGCAACACAATCAAACTAGCTAAACCTGCTAACTCATACATTAATAACCACAAATACCAGCTATTTATCAATCTAACCACATTTGCTCGTGGTTGGAAGTGGTAGCTGGCACAGACTGGACATCTGAGAGTTTAAACTGAAGGAAATTGGAACATCACGTCTGCTAATAGTGGTAAGCTAACAAGTTAGCCGAGCTTCCTCTGAAGAACCCGTATGTTCAATTTACTTCTCACCAAAACACCCCTAATAACTCCCATATGCAAACACTCTTCGATTAAATAAAGCCTCAGATACTGGGAGATATCCCGCCAGAGCTATCCAATTGTCGCGACGAAAACCTCTCTTACCGATTGTTTGTTTACAGCACCATTTTCCAAAGCAGAGCGGACTTGGGAGCAGATTCAAGAAGCCCTTAATGAGAGAAGAGTTTCCACTCTAGACCCGTTTCCTGGTTCAGCCAAATGACGGCGAGTCACATGATTTCTGACAAGCAGTAGAATAAATCCACATAAATTAATGTGATACAAAGAAACTTAAGTACTTTTTCTGACATACAATTTCAAATTAATAATTTGACGTTTTAATTCATATTTTAAATCTCGTTAAGATGTTTCATTTCATTCCAGTAACAAGCCCAAGTAGTGCATTTTTATGAGTAACAACTATACTAGTACCAAGTATTTCCTCTAGCTCCCCTTAATAACGCTATTATGTTTCTGTAGCAGTGGCGAAACGCCTCAATAATCACTGAATTACATTTTCATTGAATCTCGTTAATGAAGAGTGGAAGGGCTAGCCAGTAAAACTGCTACGGTACGTGTCACACGGTTAGCGCAAGCCATTTGTTAAAGCCAAGAGATTCAAGTTCATCCAAATAATCATAATAATGTCATTTTTGCTCTTATACTAAAATACAGTTATAAATAGGCTATATGATGCGTTGGAATTCCTTTTCTTGAAAAAGTGTGGTTATTATTACCCCAAAAATATCTAATCCAAAATAGGATCTACAGTAGCCTACATAAAATATTTAATAAATCAAAATATAATGAAATTAATTTTTAAACAAGCTTACAATGTTGTTTATTTGTCTAATGTCTGTCAAATCCACTTGTAAAAAAATGTAAATACATATCTCAAGTACATACTTACACTGAAACCTAGGGGCATGAATGCATCATCGTGCATACACAGTAGTTTTCAGTTACAGATGCCATTGTAGAAATTCACTAATCGCAGTCAGCCATGAATCCATGATTAACTTAATAATCCATAAGTGAAAGTGTCCAATAACAGGGTGTTTACTGAGGTTAAGCGAGTAGTATTTGGCTAGTCATGTGATTTTAACATGGCGGACCTCATTAGGGGACCCTCTCCATGTAGATTTAAGCAGCTTTTATAAGGTTACCGATTTGATTGGAGTGTTCATCTCATGTGAGTAGTCATGATTTTATACACAGGCCTATATTTAAAAATTACAATTCATTTCTTATAGGGGTCATGGCACAAAGAATCACATTTTTCTTAATCTTTTGGCATATAAGAGGTTGTTGTACTTTAAAAACGTACTGTAAGTTTCAGAACTCAAAACTTGCTCCTCATTGCAAAAAGATCATTTGTTGATAGCAAGTTATAGAAAATACAGTTTCTATATTTCTCAAAAATGCATCAAAATGTGAATCCAAGCAAGTCAATTGGAATCTGAAATAATTATAGACAATAACTCTTCTTACCTTTCATACTGTGTATGTTAGTCTGTTTTTCCTGCTGTCCTTCGATTTTATGGTGTGTCAGTTTCACTCTTAAGTAATAATACACTCTGATAATTAAATTGCACCATACAAAAGCAAATTATTTTATTTAAAAATACTTTATCCATCAAGATGGTCTTCTGCCGGAATCCGAAGGTCGGATGTGTGAACGGCGAGTTCTGTGCAATTTGCTAGTTTTAATACTTTTTATGTCATAAACCGGTGAGATTCGATACAATCTTATTCTTAACTGTTCTAGGAAGACAATATGTCAAAGAATTTAAAATTCTTTGGGCTCTGGAGACATTAAAAGACACTTACATGCTCAAGCTGAAGCCCCTGAGCAACAGGCCGAAAGCCTGGGACTCAATTTGGCCAGTGAGGTGAAAGAGATTCAGTGTCAACTGTTGAACATGTCGGCAATGTTGACAAAGGTCTTTGCTGACTTGGATGATCTTGCTGTAATACATCGATCGATCACTGCCATGGAGACGAAATTCACTGAGATGGTTACAAGAATGGTGGATGCTGAGAAACGGATCGATTATCTGGAGTCATCGGAGAGGGAATTAGCTACTAATCCGCTAGCGACCAAGACAGACTTGGAACGCTTTTGGGAAAAGTTGGAAGACCTAGAGAATCGTAACTAGCAAAACAACGTCCAAATTGTTGGAATTCCTGAGGATGAAGAAGGCCGAGATATGGTGAAATTCCTAGACGGGCTCTTCCCGAGTCTGCTCAACATAACAGGCCATAAACTGGAAATCGAGCGAGCTCACAGAGTTCCAGCTCGGAGATCCATGGAAGGAGACAGGCCCCGATCAATTCTGGCCACATTTCTGAGATCATCCGACAAAGATCTCGTGTTACGCGAGGCGAGGATTAAAGGAAGGCTTTCTTGGAAGAACCACAGCATTTTCTTGTTCCCAGACTTTGAGAATTCGACAAGAGAGAAACGTGATCGATTCAAGGAATGCAAGAAACTCTTACATCAATGAAAGGTTGCTTTTGCACTGATGTTCGTGGCCAAATTGAGAACAGATAATAAGGATGGCCTCAAAATAGTTACATGCCCACAGCAAGCAATGTCCTTAATAAAGTCAATGGAATGAGTAAGACTCACTGAACATTCACTTGACTATCCGAGGAAACTGAGCGCCTTTTTTGTTTCTTTTTGTGCTGGTTCCACCTAGCGGCTGGAGTTTGTTTAATGGGATAACACTCCTTCGGGACAGTTTGTGGATGAATCTGCACATTCTTTCTGCTTATGCCTCCTATTGGTTGGAGTTGTTCTGTGGAATATTTCTTGCAAACATTGGAGTGTTTAGGGCATTTGTTGCACTCATGTAACAGCCGAGTGGGCCTGACTCACTGAACATTCACTTGACTGTCCGAGGAAACTGAGCGCCTTTTTTGTTTCTTTTTGTGCTGGTTCCGCCAAGCGGCTGGAGTTTGTTTTGTGGAGGAACACACCTTCAGGACAGTTATGTGGATGAATCTACACATTCGTTGTGCTTATGCCTCCTATTGGCTGGAGTTTGTTTTATAGATTATTTTCTGTACAGAAGCACCGGACTTGAGCAATCTGACGGCAGAGTTGTCAGTTTTAACACACGAGGGGACCAGGTTTTGGACCATTGCTATTCTCCCTTCCGGGATGGCTACAATCCCTCCCCCGCCCACCATTTGGCAAATCGGACCACTCTTCCGTTCTGCTTCTGCCCGCTTACAGGCAGAAACTGAAATAGGACGCACCCACCCTCAGAACGATCCAGTGCTGGTCAGACCAATCAGACTCTACGCCACAAGAGTGTTTTGATCACACGGGCTGGGAGATGTTCTGGTCCGCCTCTGATGACGACATCGAGCTTTACGCTGATAGCTTAACGTGTTTCATCAGAAAGTGCGTCGAGGACGTTGTTCCTAAACAATACGGATCTACCCGAACCAGAAACCTTGGATTAATAGCGATGTTTGCACAGCACTTGATGCGCGGACCTCCGCTTTTAATTCCAGAACAGCAAAACGTCAGTACAGGAACAAGATTGAAGGACAGTTCAACACCACCAACTCTAGAAGCATGTGGCAGGGAATTAACATCATCACAGACTTTAAAGGGAATAAAAACTCCACCGTAAACACCGCTGCCTCTCTCCCGGATGAGCGAAATACTTTTTATGCTCGTTTCGAGGGAAATAACACCGCCCTCGAGGAGAAAGCTCTAGCGGCCGAAGCTACAGAGGTTAGTTCACTCTCCATCTCTGTAGCGGATGTAACCCGATCCTTCCGACGGGTGAATATCCGTAAAGCCGTGGGTCCAGACGGCATTCTGGGCCGCGTCATCAGAGCGTGTGCGAACCAACTGGCTGGTGTTTTTACAGACATTTTCAACCTTTCCCTCTCTTTGTCTGTAATCCCCACATGTTTTAAAACATCCACCATTGTGCCTGTTCCAAAGCAGTCCAAAATCACTTGCTTAAATGACTGGCATCCTGTTGCTCTGACCCCCATCATCAGCAAATGCTTTGAGAGACTAATCAGAGATTACATCTGCTCTGTGCTGCCTCCATCATTGGACCCATTGCAGTTTGCTTACCGCAACAACCGCTCCACTGATGATGCCATTGCATCTACAATACACACTGCTCTCTCTCCCACCTGGAAAAAAGGAACACTTATGTGAGAATGCTGTTTTTAGACTACTGCTCTGCATTCAACACCATAGTGCCCTCCAAGCTTTATGTGAAACTCCGGGCTCTGGGCTTAAACAGCTCGCTGTGCAGCTGGATCCTGGACTTCCTGTCAAGCAGATGCCAGGTGGTTAGAATGGGCAGCAACATCTCCTCGTCACTGACCCTCAACATTGGAGCCCCACAGGGCTGTGTTCTCAGCCCACTCCTGTATTCTCTGTACACACATGAATGTGTGGCAACACACAGCTCTAATGCCATCATTAAGTTTGCTGATGATACGACGGTGGTAGGTCTGATCAATGACAATGATGAAACAGCCTACAGAGTGGAGGTGCACACTCTGACACACTGGTGTCAGGAGCTCAACCTCTCCCTCAATGTCAGTAAGACAAAGGAGCTTGTGGTGGACTTCAGGAGAAGAGAAAGAGAACACAGCCCCATCACCATCAATGGAGCACCAGTGGAGAGAGTCAGCAGCTTCAAGTTCCTGGGTGTCCACATCACTGAGGAACTCACATGGTCGGTCCACACTGAGGCCGTTGTGAAGAAGGCTCATCAGCGCCTCTTCTTCGTGAGACGGCTGAGGAAGTTTGGAATGAACTGCCACACCCTCACACGGTTCTACACCAGCACTGTAGAGAGCATCCTGACTGGCTGCATCTCCACCTGGTACGGCAATAGCACTGCCCACGCCCGCAAAGCCCTGCAAAGTGTGGTGCGAACTGCCAGACACATCATCGGAGGTGAGCTTCCCTCCCTCCAGGACATATATACCAGGCGGTGTGTGAAAAAAGCTTGGAGGATCATCAGAGACTCCAGCCACCCGAGCCATGGGCTGTTCTCACTGCTACCATCAGGCAGGCGGTATCTCAGCATCAGGACCCGCACCAGCCGACTACATGACAGCTTCTTCCCCCAAGCAATCAGACTTTTGAACTCTTGATTTCTCATGATCAAAATACATCAGCACTGCACTTTATTAATCTTATTATCTCACACCGGACTGTCATAAATGATATTCTCTCTTAACAACACACTGGCATCTTACTATCAACGGACAGCCTGAATGTCAACACAGTACAATACAACCTACTGTATATTTTATATATACTATATACTACGTTTTTTATTGTATAATGTGTATTCTATATTGTGTGTATTGTATACTGTACATTGTATGTTATTATTTGTATTATGTGTATATTAGATTTTAAATTGTGTTGTGTAAATCTGATGTTTATTGTAAATTGGTGTGTGTCTCATCACTGTCACGACCACTATGTTGCTCGGAACTGCACCCAAGAATTTCACACACTATTGCACTTGTGTATATGGTTGTGTGACAATAAAAGTGATTTGATTTGATTTGATCAGGGCTTTTTTATAGATCTTGAAGGGATGTTGCAAGCTGCTGGCACCCCTCATGATATAATATTGGGAGGAGACTTTAATCTTTTGATGGACTCAGTCCTTGATCATAGTGAAGCAAAATGTGTAAGCCCCCTAGAGCAACATTGATGCTTCACAGGATGTGAAAAATCTTGGTCTTATAGATATTTGGAGACTTTTGAAGCCATCTGGTTGGGACTATAAATTTTTTCATCAGTCCATAAGATTTATTCTAGAATAGATTTTTTTTATTATATCTAAGTCCCTCATTTCATCTGTTGTTGATTGCTCAGTTGGAAACATCTTAGTATCAGATCATGCCATGGTGAGTTTAGAGGTGTTGCCACATATGGAGAAAAAGAAATCATATAGTTGGCACTTCAATGTATCCCTTTTGCAAAATCCTGTGTTCCAATAAATGTTAAATGCTGAAATCAATGTTTATGTGGAGACCAAATGGTCCTCAGTATCCTCTGTGGGCATGGCTTGGGAGGCACTTAAGGCAGTTCTTAGTGGTCGGATCATACAGTATGCCTCATTCACCAAAAAATCCAAAGCACGAGAACTCGTGGAAATGGAAGGGAATATTGAAGGTGCCGAGGCAGAGCTAAAGTGCTGAATGTCGTCTGATGGCCTCAGAGAATTGATCCTATTGAAATACAGATATAATACTATTTTGTCGCAGAAGGTGGAGTTTTGGTTATTCAGGGCAAGGCAGTTACAGTGCATCCGGAAAGTATTCACAGCGCTTCACTTTTTCCACATTTTGTTAAGTTACAGCCTTATTCCAAAATGGATTAAATTAATTATTTTCCTCAATTCTACAAACAATACCCCATAATGACAATGTGAAAGAAGTTTGTTTGAAATCTTTGCAAATTTATTAAAAATAAAAAACTAAATAAATCACATGTACATAAGTATTCACAGCCTTTGCTCAATACTTTGTTGAAGCACCAATTACAGCCTCAAGTCTTTTTGAGTATGATGCTACAAGCTTGGCACACCTATTTTTGGGCAGTTTCTCCCATTCTTCTTTGCAGGACCTCTCAAGCTCCATCAGGTTGGATGGGGAGCGTTGGTGCACAGCCATTTTCAGATCTCTCCAGAGATGTTCAATCGGGTTCAAGTCTGGGTTCTGGCTGGGCCACTCAAGGACATTCACAGAGTTGTCCCGTAGCCACTCCTTTGTTATCTTGGCTGTGTGCTTAGGGTCATTGTCCAGTTGGAAGATGAACCGTCGCCCCAGTCTGAGGTCCAGAGCGCTCTGGAGCAGGTTTTCAACAAGGATGCCTCTGTACATTGCTGCATTCATCTTTCCCTCGATCCTGACTTGTCTCCCAGTTCCTGCCGCTGAAAAACATCCCCACAGCATGATGCTGCCACCACCATGCTTCACTGTAGGGATGGTATTGGCCAGGTGATGAGCGGTGCCTGGTTTCCCCAGACATGGCGCTTGCCATTCAGGCCAAAGAGTTCAATCTTTGTTTCTCATGGTCTGAGAGTCCCTCAGGTGCCTTTGGGCAAACTCCAGGCGGGCTGTCATGTGCCTTTTACTGAGGAGTGGCTTCCGTCTGGCCACTCTACCATACAGGCCTGATTGGTGGAGTGCTGCAGATATGGTTGTTCTTCTGGAAGTTTCTCCTCTCTCCACTGATAAATGCTGGAGCTCTGTAAGAGTGACCATCGGGTTCTTGGTCACCTCCCTGACTAAGGCCCTTCTCCCCTGATCGCTCAGTTTGGCCAGGCAGCCAGCTCTAGGAAGAGTCCTGGTGGTTCCAAACTTCTTCCATTTACGGATGATGGAGGCCACTGTGCTCATTGGGACCTTCAATGCTGCAGACATTTTCTGCACCCTTCCCCAGATCTGTGCCTCGATACAATCCTGTCTCGGAGGTCTACAGACAATTCCTTGGACTTCATGGCTTGGTTTGTGCTCTGACATGCACTGTTAACTGTGGGACCTTATATAGACAGGTGTGTGCCTTTCCAAATCATGTCCAATCAACTGAATTTACCACAGGTGGACTCCAATTAAGTTGTAGAAACATCTCAAGGATGATCAGTGGAAACAGGATGCACCTGAGCTCAATTTTGAGTGTCTGTGAATACTTATGTACATGTGATTTATTTGTATTTTTATTTTTTTTTATAAATTTGCAAAGATTTCAAACCAACGTCTTTCACGTTGTCATTATGGGGTATTGTTTGTAGAATTTTGAGGAAAATAATGAATTTAATCCATTTTGGAATAAGGCTGTAACATAACAAAATGTGGAAAAAGTGAAGCGCTGTGAATACTTTCCGGATGCACTGTATACTTTGTGTTGGGGGACAAGGCAGGGAAGCTTTTGGCTAGATATATAAAGCAGATAGAGTCTTTTTCTACCATTCCTTCAGTGAAATATGCTGGTGGTGAAATATTTACCTCGGCCATTGATATTAATAATGCTTTTAAAATATTCTATCTTGATCTCTATAGTTCCATGTCTTCATCTACTGATGAAGATATTAGAAACTTTGTGGAACCATTAGAACTCCCTAAACTGACGTCTGAGCAAAAAAAAATTATCTTGATTCTGAGATAATCTTATCAAAGTGTAAGAGTTACCATCCAATTTCCCTGATCCAGCTAGACGTAAAAATATTGTCAAAATTTTTGGCCAACCAATTAAGTAAAGTTATGACATCTCTTATACATATAGATTAGGTGGGGTTTATTCGGGCCACAGCTTTTCTAATAACATCATGCGTCTCATCAATATCATGTGGTCAGTGGCGAATGATCAGACTCCAGTCGCTGTCATCTCACTTGATGCCGAAAAGGCTTTTGATATGGTAGAATGGGATTATCTTTTTAAGATTTTGGAAATATATGGGTTTGGGAATACTTTTATTGGATTGATTAAGTTACTTTATAGAAACCCGGTAGCAGCGGTACAAACAAATGGATTAATTTCAGATTATTTTACTCTGGACAGGGGCACCTGGCAGGGTTGCCCTTTTTCCCCATTATTGTTCTGACTTGCCCTGGAACTATTAGCAGCCGCGATAAGAAAGGAAGATGATTTTCCAGGGGTGGTGGCTGGAGGTGTGGCGCATAAGCTTTTGTTTTACACAGATGATATTATATTATTTGTCTCCGACCCCACTAGATCTATGCCTTGCCTCCACATAATTATTAATTCCTTTTCTAAGTTCTCAGGATACAGAGTCAATTGGTCTAAATCCGAAGCTTTGGCTCTGACAGCGTACTGCCAAGTAATGGCTTTTCAGCCGGGTGCCTTCCAGTGGGCCAAACGGGGCATTAAATATTTGGGCATTTTATTCCCAGCAAATTTGTGTGATTTAGTTAGAGCTAATTTTGACCCCTTAATAAAAAGTTTTTCGAGCGATGTGGGCAGGTGGGCTTCATTACATTTATCTATGATTGGGAATGTTAATGTTATTAAAATGAATTGTATTCCAAAATGTATCTACCTGTGTTGTGGAGCATGGACAACTTTTCTTCCCTCTCTGTAAGAAAAATCTTGAAGTCAGGAGTTCCAGGTGTCAAAGGTTAGAGTTTATTGAGCAAACCAACAAACCCGAGATGTCAGACTGATTCTCTTGAGAAGAGAGATCTGACTCTCTTGGTCAAAACCAATGGATTCTGTTTCCCACCATTATTTCACAGAGCCTCTGACCTCTTTTTAATGGTGGAAACTTGGCTTTTAATCCAAGAAAAAATAACATTTTAAATTCATTTATCATGAAAGTATACTTTCTGAGTAAATAATCACAATCTGAGCATAATATAGTTACTTTGATAATTGGTTGTGTTAATCTTTAACTTTGCTGTGCTTCCCAGAGTTTTCTTGTATCATTGTATCATTGTCTCTGCTACAGCTGAGTGCACAGTGTGCTTCTTGCAGCATAAGCATTTTTAGTTCCTCATATGCCCTCTCCTGGGTCACACAAAGTCCACACTTCTAGTAACCTCATAAGCCCTCTCCTGGGTCACACAAAGTCCAGGCTATTCTATATTAGTACTTTTCAACATTTGATATATAAAAATCTACTATACTTGCTACAATCTCTCCCTGCAGATGTCCCCCTCTCTTATTTCAAGCAATTTGATAGCATAGCGAAGTCCTTCATTTGGAATGGTAAGTGTCCCAGATTACATTTCAATAAGTTATGTAGACCGATTGACAATGGTGGACTAGGCCTACCCAAGATTTTTTTTATCATTATGCATTCGGTCTCAGACATTTGGCTCATTTGTTGCTTCCACCTGAGAGAGCCCCTCCCTGGTTTTGTATTGAACAGGATGTTCTTGCCCCTATTTCACCATTGCAAAGCCTTTTTATCAAACTAACCGGAGAAGTTAAATTACACCCCATTATCTCGCATTTGCACTCGGTATGGACAAAAGTGTCCAGGGTGTTTAATTCGGACATTTATTTAAACGATGTCTCGAGCATATGGCTGAACCCAAAATTATGTATTAATAAGTCCCCTTTCTGCTGGTCAGAGTGGATTGTGAGGGGGGTTGCTACATTTGGTGACCTATATGAGAGTGGAGTGTTGAGATCCTTTGAAAATTTGGTTCAACATTTTGGGATTCCCGGATCTCAGTTTTTAGGTATTTACAGCTGTGCCACCTACTCTGTACTATTTTGGGGAGTAGCATACACCCCCCTAAAGCGGCAGACACTCTGGGAGTGGTGATTACTGCTTTTGGAAAAGGTCATGAGGCATCAGTGTATTACTCGCTGCTAATTCAGAGTCTGGTGGACAGAGCTTTAACTTCTATCAGAGATTATGAGAGAAAGATTTTAACTTGGTATTAGAGGAGGGAGTGTGGGCTAGGATTCTAAAAAACGTCAAGTCTGTATCTAGAGATGCAAGGGTGCGCCTTATGCAATTCAAGATTTTACATAGATTCTATTGGACCCCCTCTAGATTGTATAGGCTTGGTCTTAAAGAAACACCCACCTGCTGGCGATGCCAATCGGAGGATGGAGACGTGGCCCATGTTTTTTGGTAGTGTGCTGAGATCCAGGAATTTTGGTTGAAGGTACAGAGTTTTGTGTGTGACGTGTTGGGCACTCGGGTTTCGTTTTGCCCCAGACTCTGTGTTTTGGGCGATGGGGCGGTCATCAATATATGAGATAAACACATAAAATTTCTGTCCTGACCAGTGTTGTGATAGGAAGGCAGATTGTTTTAAGGGGATTGAAGTTGGTCGGAGCGCCCTCAATTTGGGAGTGGTGCAAGCAGATGGGGAGGGTGGCAGCTTTCGAGGAGGTGTCGTGTAGAAGGGGTAGAAGTGGGAGTTAAATGTTGAGTCATTGTATATATGTTTTGTTTTTCTTTGTCATTTCTATGAATCAATAAACCGCTAATCTTAAAAAAAGATGGTCTTTCGCCATTACTTGCTGATATATTATTAGATTAAGCATTAAGTGTCCTATCCACTTAAAAACAACAACAGGTAATTACATCTTTAAATACAATTTAATAGAGTATACATATTATAATATTGAACATGCCAGAGTTTGATATGTTTTACACATTTAACGAGCATCGGCTGTCCAGACCAGTATCTGATATGGGCTGCATTTAAAATGTCATGTGAATTGGATTTGGGTCACATTCAGCTGTGGTGTGAATGTGATGTCACACTGTGGTATACATTTGCATCTGACCGCCTCCACACCAGTCTGATTTTTTCTTCTGTGCAACACAAAATGAGAAATTTGAAGAACTGTCATATAGTTTTTTGCTAGTCAGTGATAATGAATAGTGACTCTGAGCTGTCAAGGTCTGAAAAAAAAAAAAAAAAATTGATACATTTACTATATTCTAAGTCTTCTGAGATCATATGAATGCTTTGTGTAATGAACAGATTGAAATTTAAGATATCCACTCAAATAATTTATAAAACTTAGCATGCACCTCCCAAATCAAATTTGGCACAGGTTGGACATCAGTAACATCAAATGTCATTGGTTCTTTTGTGTCTCGTGAGTCGTGAGTGATCAAACATTATGATGTCGAACCCACGCCATAGTTGCCATGATTGATTTGGCCAATGCAAATGGGAGTTGATGAATGATTTGATTGGAGTGAATAAAGACTTACATCTGTCTGTTCATCACACGAAGTGGTTGTATGGCTTTAGAAGACTTGGAAAATAGTGTGTGTTTTTTAAAATCCTGAGGCACTATTCACTTTTATTATTTGGCCCCCCAAAAAAACAAAAAACTGGCTGTTCCACAGAAGCAAGTAAGTCATTTGAGTTTGGAGCAACATGAGGGTAAGTAAATAATTTTCTTTTTGATGAGAACAAGGCAAATGGGATGAACCTGTCTTTCCTAAATTGAAAAAGGGGTTGAAATACTTTGTAAGAATCATATTGAAACATACTAGAGTCTCAGGGTCCTCATAAAGGTAGATGCAGAATCCTCTGATGAAAAATTCTCTCGCCGCCTCGATGTCAAGCTTAAAGATAAACAATCAATGCAGAATGAAAAAGGTCAGCTGTAGTAACTCAGCAAGACAAAATGTACTAACAATGACTGTGATGTGGGATATACACAGAAAACATCCTCATTTAGTAGACTATGATTCATTTTAACTTTCAACAATCAGAGATTTAAAGGAATAGTTCAGGAATAGTTCACACGAATATGGAAATTCTGTCATCATTTACTCACCCTCATGTCATTCCAAACCTTTTTGACCTTTTTTTTTTTTTTCTGGAACGCAAAAGGTGAATGTACGATGAATAGCTTATCATGGGCCACGTTTTCCATGTAATGAAAGAGAGTGATAATTGGGACTGTCAAGCTCCAAAATGACAATAAAAAAAAAAAAAAGCACCATAAAAGTATTAATTGGTCGAAAGAACTTGTGCACTATATTTCAAATCTTTTGAAGTAATTTCATTTGTGGGAACATATTTTTAAACCCCAAACTCGATTTATTTAAAAAAAACAAAAGAACGAATCTGTACACTGATCAAAAGGAACTCTCATGGGTGGAAATCTTTGAGCGGCGACGTGTAAAGGCCTTGGAGAGATCAACGGACGGAGACAGTCAAATCTTCTGGGGAGACTTGTTTTGAGAAAACATCAAGACAAATCAACAGATTCTGAAAAGGACAAAACAGGAACGGTTCTTGGGTTGAAGTAGGTGGACATAAGCTATGACTCTTTGGATGGTGGTAATCAAGATATGGAGTTCCAAGAAGTACAATATAATAAAAGGCATAAAGGAAATAACATGGGTGATGAGTCTGAATATAAGCAAATGCATACAAGTAAAACCAGGGATACAGGGCGAAGGGTGATGAGAAATAGTGAGGGAAAAGACATAAAAGTTATGATCACATTTGTCAAACAAGCAGAACAATACATGCTTCCTGTTAAATTATCAAAAGCGATAGATAAAGAAATAGGATCAGTGAAAGGGGCAACATGTCTGAGCAATGAAAGGGTCTTGATTAAGTGTAAAGATGAAAATCAGAGAGCAAAGGTTCTAAAACTAAAATCACTGGCTGGTGGTAAAATAAGCTGTGCTGAAGTAGATGTGAGGAAGCGTGGGGTAATATTAGGAGTGCCCTTAAATGTAACCATGGAAGAAATAAAAGGAAACTTGATTGGAGACAAAGTTGCTTCGGCTAAAACATTGATGACATGGAAAGATAATGAAAAGTGTGATAGTCTTTCTGTGTTGATACATTTTGAAGACAGCAATTTACCAATAAAGGTGAAGTTAGGTTTCATCAGTTATGTGGTACGGGAATATGTACCCCCTCCTTTGCGTTGTTATAAATGTCAGCGTATAGGACATACTGCTGCTGTTTGCAAAGGGAAAATGCTTTGTGCAAAATGAGGAGGAGAGCATGAATATGGGAAGTGTCAGGAAGGAGCTGAGATAAAATGCTGCAACTGTGGGGGAGAGCACAGCGCTGCATATGCATGATGTCCAGTACAACAGCAGACTTGTAAAATCCAGAAGGTAAAGTCCACCCAGAATTTAACATATGCAGAAGCAGCTCGCAGAATGAAACATGTAGAAGAAACAAGAGTACAAAATGGACAGGTGCAAACCTCTCAGACTAATGAGCCAATGAAACAGCTGAACTTGTTAAAGAATGACTCAACTGACAATATTAACATGAGCAAAACTGATTTTGTGGCATTTATCTGTGCAGTGGTGAATGGCACTGCGCAGGCAGGAAGAAGGGTAGAAATGTGCAAACAAATTCTAGGCCGTAATATTAAAAATGTAGTTAAAGGCATACAGGAGTCGATTAAAGAAGTGGAGGAATGGTCACTGGATTGGGGTCTAAATTTTTCAATTTCAAAAACACAATATATGCTATTCACAAAGAACAAGAGGACTGAACATTTAGATCTGAAGTTGTATGATCAAACATTGGAAAGAGTACCCGTTTTTAAATATCTTGGTTTATGGTTTAATTAAAAATTAACATGGAAATTGCATCTGAGTAAAATTGAATCAAAGTGTAAAAAGATCACAAATTGCATGCGTACGGTTGCTAGTCACTATTGGGAAGCTAGTCATGGTGCATTGTTGTGCATGTATCAAGCATTGATTAGTTCTTGCTTTGATTATGGATGCATTGTATACGGGTCAGCAACCAAGTCTTTACTGAAAAAACTAGATGTTATTCAGTCCAGAGCATTAAGAATATGTTGTGGAGCAGTTAAAACATCCCCTGTAGATGCAATTGGGGTAGAAATGGGAGAGATGCCTCTAGATCTTAGAAGGGAAAATCTGGCAGTGACATACTGGGTGAATCTTCAACGATCAACGAATAATCATCTTACTCGCAAAGTATTAGAGGAGTGCTGGGAATATTCATATGATGGAGGACATAGCTTTGGATGGAAGAGTAGAATGTGGGCTAAGGAATATGGCATGGACAATAAGATCTTCTGTCCTAATGTACTGCTTACTGATGCTCCACCATGGAGAGTCCCTGAACCGCTGGTAGATTTGAGCTTACTAGACAAGTCCAAAGAATACATTGGAAACGAGATTAATGCTATTTTAAATAACAAATTTGATTCAGTTTTACAAATATTTACAGATGGTTCTAAGGAACCTGTCAGACAACAGGTTGGAATAGGTTTATATATTCCAAAATGTAAAACACAAATTAGTTTGAAATTGCCTGATGAGTTATCTGTGTATACTGCAGAGTTAACAGCTATAATAATAGGACTACAGTGGGTTGAACAAGTCAGACCAAACAAAGTAGTAATATGCTCAGATTCTTCTTCAGCTTTAATTAGTATAATACATGCAAGATCAGACAGAGAAGATTTATTAATGGAAGTATAGTTATCATTATACAGACTGAAAGAGGCTGGAATAGTGGTGTATTTTTGTTGGGTACCAGCACATGTTGGGGGTATCTGGTAATGAAGTTGCTGATAAACTAGCAAAAAAGCACTAGACAAGAGGGAGGTGGATGTTAAAGTACCTATGGGGGAAAAGGAGGCAAAATCGATTTTAATGAAAAAGTTAATGAATAAGTGGCAAATTAGATGGGACAGTAGTAACACAGGGAGATGGTGTTATAGTATTACACAGACAGTAGGGAGGATACATTGCCAGGGAGGAAACAGAAAAGAAGAAGTATTGCTGTCTAGATTAAGACTGGGACATACAGGGTTGAAATCAACACTGGCACTTATGGATTTGCATGAAAATGGATTATGCGATGTGTGTGGTTTATCTGAAAATGTATGTCATGTGCTTTTAATATGTAGTAAATATAATATATATCGTGATATATTCTTTGGTCACTTTAAGAATGGGGAGGACAGAATGAAGAATGAGGATATTTTAGGAAAAGGTTTAATGGACAGACAGGTATACAGAGCACTAATTAAATGTATATATGACTCAGGTCTAGGGTCTAGCATATAATATGTGTGGATGGAAATACTCTACCTAATCTGGAGCATGAAGAACTAATTGTGAATGTTAGAGGAGCTGAACACGCAGCGATAGCATGAGCATGCACTCTGATTGGTCCACGAATTGGGAAGGAGTATGAAACATCCAAACAGATTTTAAACTTCAGACTCATCACCCATGCAAGTTTAATTTGCCATCCAGTACAGTAGGTTGCGATAATGCTCCTAAAGAGTTGATCGCCATTAAACAAGAAGAAGAAGAAGAAGAAGAAGAAGAAGAAGAATCTGCAGTCGCCCTCCAATCCAGTTGGGGGCGGCAGGTTGTCGTCTAGTTGAACCAGCAAAGAACTGACGAACAGAGATACTGCTCGGTGAAAAGTGTTTTGAAGTAAAGACAATATTATTATCGATAAAATAGATTTCGGAATGTCAAGCGAATTCTGTCTAAAGATGTGTCATTATCATAAAATGAGAAGCATGTAATTTTTAAAGGGTTTTATTTTTTTTGTACACTAGTTTGCTGGCGAAGTCTTTGTTTTTATTGATTTAGTCCACTTTGACACGGTGATTCTTTACACAATTGAAGATATTTTGAGAACGCATCATTGCTGTTAAACTCCACTTTAATTCATTATATGATGGAGATCGCTTATGTTTGCGAGTGGGAGAAGAGACCTAAAAGCAACCACTGTCCCTCAATTCCCCTGGTGTGCGCATGGTCATGCAGAAACCTCATCGCTTTCACAACTGATCCGAAAAACGAGGAGGATGACAAAGGTAAGAAAATCTGCCCTAGAGTTATAAATGTCAAAAGAGGAGCTTGATTTAAGAAAAAAAAAAAAAAAACACCATACACTGTTAATTGGTACTCAAATAGATCCAGGATACCCAGAGCTGCATGTGTGTGATGAACGACAGTACATCCGGGTTTTTTGTTTTGTTTTTTACTTTTATCAACAATAATCACAAGTCTTTACTATAAGAGATCAGCTCTAACTAACAAACTGTGAACAATTTTCTGTGCTGCAGATCTCAATCTTATGATACATATCATTGACACTGACCACCCCTGGGATGTGTACTCCATCAACACTGGACATACTGAAGTCATTTCATGCCTTGAATGGGACCAGTCAGGTCAGTCATCGTGATTAAATCATGATTTAATCACGGTCATGTTGGTCCAAACATAGTTTCCTGACCTGACTAGATATAGGTCTGCAAGATCTACTAGTGATCACATTTTTAATAATCTGAGTGTGTGTGGTGTGATGGCACAGGTTCGAGGCTGCTATCTGCTGATGGTGATGGTCAAATCAAGTGTTGGGGGATGACAGAGCACCTGGTGAACAGCTGGGAGTGCACGCAGACCAGTTTTGTGGATGGAGACCCGATCGTAGCTCTCTCTTGGTTACATAACGGAGTCAAACTTGCTTTGCATGTCGAAAAGGCAAGAACATCTCCTTAATAACTCAAAGCATAGTTCACCCTACAGTTAACGACTAACACTACTTGTATTTTGTTGCTGTACAGTCTGGCTCTACAAACTTCGGAGAGAAGTTTTCCCGTGTCAAGTTCTCCCCCTCTCTCACACTCTTTGGCGGGAAGCCCATGGAGGGTTGGTTAGCGGTGACGGTGAGCGGGCTGGTCACAGTGTCGTTGTTGAAGCCCAACGGTACTCTGCTGACGGCCAGTGAGAGCCTGTGCAGGCTGAGGGGGCGCGTGGCCCTCGCTGACATTGCCTTCACGGGTGGCGGGAACATAGTGGTGGCGGCCACAGATGGCAGCAGCTCCTCTCCTGTGCAGTTCTACAAAGTGTGCGTAAGCGTGGTGAATGAAAAGTGCCGCATAGACACTGAGCTACTGCCCTCGCTATTCATGCGCTGCACCACTGACCCTGTCAGGAAGGACAAGTATCCTGCTGTCACACACCTTAAATTCCTCACACGTGAAAACTCTGAACAGGTAAGACAATGTACATGAGGCACACTTTCACAAGTACTTTTTCTTTATCAGAACTAAAAAAATAAATAAATAAACAATCTCAGTTACTGATGTCATTAAAGTAATGCACTTTTTCCCAGTCAGCCATGATTAGTTTATTCAGAGAGTGAAAGTGTCCAAATACAGGGGATTATCAAGATAAAGGTTATATTCAACTGGTCATAAGATCTCAACATGGTGGAACTAATGAATGTGCGGCCAGCACCATATGTAGAATAAAGAAGCTTTTTCCTCTAAGAATGATTTGACTGAGTGTACATCATTTTTAACATATTGTTCAAAAATACTGTTAATTTCTTTCTGTTTAGAAGTTAAGCAATAACCAGAAAATCACTTTTTGCACCTTTAATTTATTTTTAGACAAAAATGAATAATTACAATATCAGCCATTTACAGTTTATGAGCCATAACATGAAGTTAAAGGAATAGTTCACCCAAAAATGAAAATTATTACATCATTTACTCACCCTTATGCCATCTCAGATTCTTTCTTCTGAACACAGACAAAATATTTAGAAGAATATTTCAGCTCTGTAGGTCCATACATTACAAGTGAATGGTGACCAGAACTCAGAAGGTCCAAAAAGGACATAAAGGCAGCATAAAAGTAATCCATAAGACTCCAGTAGTTAAATCCATATCTTCAGAAGCAGTATGAAAGGTGTGGATGAGAAACAGATTAATATTAAATCCTATTTTACTATAAATTCTCCTCTCTGCCCAGTAGATGGCGATATGCACAAAGAATGCAAATTGCCAAAAACCCAAAGAGGACAATCTCTGAAGGGAGAAGCACGCTTAGGAGGGCTGTTTAAAAGTGAAAATGTGTTGGAAAAAGGACTTAAATATTGATCTGTTTCTCACCCACACCTATCATATTGCTTCTGAAGACATTGATTTAACCACTGGAGTTGTATGGATTATTTGTATGCTGCTTTTTATGTGCTGAGATACAGAGTTAAAAATACTTCTAAAAATTTTCGTTTGTGTTCAGCAGAAGAAAGAAAGTCATACATATTTGAGATGGCATAAGGGTGAGTAAATGAGAGAATTTTCATTTTTAGGTGAACTGTTCCTTTAACTATCAACTTTTGGTATTAGCCAACAGTAATAATTGGTGCATCCCTAATTTCCATGCAAAAAGCATTGTAACATTTTACCTTATCTTGAATTTTACTTGATCTCTTTACTGTTTCTGAAGGTGCTACTCTGTGCGTCCAGTCAGATGGGCAGCATTGTAGAGTGCTGGTCACTGCGGAAAGAGGGTCTCCCTGTCAATAATATCTTCCAGCACAGATCACCTGTTGGTAGGTTAACTATTCCTTTAAAGGATTAGTTCACCCAAAAATGAAAATTCTCGCATCATTTACTCATCCTCATGCCATCCCAGATATGTATGATTTTTGTTCTTCTGCAGAACACAAACAAAGATTTTTAGAGGAATATCTCAGCTCTGTAGGTCCATACAATGCAAGTGAATGGTGACCAAAACTTTGAAGCTCCAGAAAGCACAAAGGCAGCATAAAGTAATCCAGATGACTTCAGTGGTTAAAAACAGACCAGACTATAACTCATTTTTCACTAGAGATTAAACCACTGGAGTTTTATGGATTACTTTTATGCTGTATTTATGTGCTTGAAGCTTAAAAATGTTGGTAATCATTCACTTACATTGGACCTACAGAGCTAAAATATTCTTTTAAAAATCTTAGTTTGTGTTCTGCAGAAAAATATCTGGGATGGTGTGAGGGTGAGTAAATGAGTAAATTAATTTTCATTTTTGGGTGAACTATTCCTTTAATGCTGCATTTAGACTGACTGGTCTATAACATCATCAGAAGTGAAATGTATCTTGCTATTTAACTTCAGTTGGTGAAAAGCAGCCAATGATCCTGAAGTGGCGGATCCTCTCAGCAACTAATGATCTGGATCGCGTGTCTGCTGTTGCTCTGCCTAAACTTCCCATCTCCATCTCTAACACTGATCTCAAAGTGGCCTCAGACACCAAGTTCTTCCCAGGCCTTGGTATGACGTTATGACCTGTGCTTGCCACAAAAAACCTTTGAAGTAGCTCATTTTTGGATGATCAATATTTTGTTGTAACTATCCGCAGGTCTTGCTCTGGCGTTCCATGATGGCAGCATTCAGATTCTTCACCGTCTTTCCCTGCATACTATGGGAGTGTTCTACGGTTCCTCTGGTTCCTCTCAGCGTGTTGGCGAGGAACCTGCCATTAAACGACAGAGAGCGGGTGGCCCGACGCTACACTTCAAAGCCCTTCAGTTCTCTTGGACCTCTCTCGCTCTGGTGGGCGTGGACAATCATGGCAAGGTATGGAGGCATGACTGCTACCATGACAGAGGAATAACCCCCAATCTTTAATGTGATCTGATGTTTTCTCCTTCTCCTACGACATTAGCTGCACATGCTCCGAGTGTCCCCATCCATGGGCCAAATGCTGGACATGAACACACTGCTGCGCCACCTGCTGTTCCTGCTGGAGTACTGCATGGTGACAGGATATGACTGGTGGGATGTGTTGCTGCATGCACAGCCTAGCATGGTGCATAGCCTGCTGGAGAAGCTTCATGAGGAGTACATGAGACAGAACCAGGCACTTCAGCAGGTTGAATTGTCCTGAAAAAATCCTTACTCCACAACCACCTACATTGAATAATTCAGTACCTATTATATAGAGTTTATATAAATGTATGTTGTTACTATATATATTATTTCTTTCATGGTTAAATATTCTCAATTGAGTTAGTAGGTGACATACTGTGTTGTTTTGTATTGGGCTGCTTTAACTTTTTCTTGGTTATGATGCAGGTTCTGTCAACTCGTATAGTAGCAGTGAAGGCATCTCTGTGTAAGCTGTCATCTGCCACTGCAGCGAGAGCTTGCGACTTCCATGCTAAACTGCTGCTCATTGCCATCAGCTCCACACTGAAATCTCTGCTAAGACCTCATGTTCTCAACACACCTGAAAAAAGTCCTGGAGACAGACTGGCAGAGATCTGTGCCAAAAACACAGACACCGGTATGGCCTGCCACACAAATACAGTTTCAGAGATGGCTTAAAGGGATAGTACTCACAAAAATGAAAATTCTGTCATTTACTTAACCTCATGTCATTCCAAATCTGTATCTGTATGGAACACAAAAGAAGATATTTTGAAAAATGTCTCTTTGTCCAAACAATGGAAGTCGGTTCCATGGATGCATTTAATTTATACGCAACTTAAGATACCCAACAGAATTTTACGGATATAATGACTTCATTAGCATCTGGTATTGAGATGCGTTTCGGTGGACAGCGCAACATACAGGTTTAAACAGTCCAATACAGTTTGTGATTGGATCACAAAAACCCACATACGGAGTTATACAAAAACGCATGTGACTACATCGCATTTGAGGTGTAAAGGCTAATCTGTCCTGATGCATCCCGGACAACAACGGAAATAACCATCCAATCGAAAAAATTAAAAATCCACTAAAATAATTCTGCTTGAAATTCCACATCTGTGCTTGGTTAAAAAAGTGTATCAAGTGGATCTTTGTCTTTTTTTACTTTTTTGTGCTTCATCGTCATGCAGTGACACGCTGATGTAGTGAGTGTATGCCGTCATGAAATCAGAAACCCTCCCGTCGTAATCCAAATGAAAGTGGTCACAGGAGACGCCTGAATGCACACCAGATGTAAACAGGGCCAATGACTGTTTTCAAACGCATTTCCCCAACACTCCTCTGTCTGCCAAACAGATCCCGCCCCAAACCCATGTCATTGATTGACGCTGTGTAGGGTTGGTCAGAGCAGTGTTTCCCAACCCTGTTCCTGGAGGCCCTCCAACACTACACATTTTGGAAATCTCCCTAATCAAACACACCTGATTCAACTCATCAGCTCGTTAGTGGAGACTCCAAGACCTGAATTGATGTGAATTGGTGTGTCAGAAAAGGGAGATTTACAAAATGTGCAGTGTTGGGTGGCCTCCAGGAACAGGGTTGGGAACCACTGGGTCAGAGCAATGTTATTTATAGAGCTACAGTGTTTTTCAGGGGAATTAATTAAATATTAAAGGGTTAGTTCACCCAAAGATGAAAATTCTCTCATCATTTACTCGCCCTCATGCCATACCAGAAATGTATGATTTTCTTTCTTCAGCAGTCAAACAAAGATTTTTAGAAGAATATTTTAGCTCTAGGTTCATACAATGCAAGTGAATGGTGATCAGACCTTTTGTAGCTCCAAAAATCACTTAAAGGAAACATAGAAGTAATCCATAAGACTCCAGGGGTAAAATCCATATCTTCAGCAGCAATATAAAAGGTGTGGGTGAGAAACGGATCAAAATTTAAGTCCTTTTTTTTTCTGTAAATATCCACTTTCACTTTTATATCTGAAAGTCACATGTGGTGCGTGTTTAGTTTCACTTTCACATCTGAAAGTGAAAGCTAAAGTGGAGATTTAGAGTAGAAAATGACTTAAATATTGTTCTGTTTCTCACCCACACCTATTATATTGCTTCTGAAGATATAGATTTAAACATTGGAGTCATATGGATTACTTTGTTTCCTTAATGTGATTTTTGGAGCTACAAAGGTCTGATCACCATTCACTTGCATAGAGATGCAAGTGAATGGTGAGATAGCATGAGGGTGAGTAAATGATTGAAGAATTTTCATTTTTGGGGGAACTATCCCTTTAAGCTGGAATAGAAGGACGAATTTTAACATTGAAAATATTACACACACCACTTTGAACTTCCATCCATCCACCTTTGTTGTTTTTAGCTACTAATGGAGATTTCTGACTTGTTATTGTTTTCAGACATTGATAAGGTGATGATTAATCTGAAGACGGAGGAGTTTGTTCTGGACGGCCCTCCCCTCCAGTCCCTCCAGCAGCTCATTCAGTGGGTGGGAGACTTTGTGCTTTACCTGCTGGCTAACTTGCCCAACCAGGTGAGCTCAACTGGACTACCTTATCCATCAGTCATAAATCAGATTTTTTTAAGTTTAGTTAAACATGTTGTTTTTTGCCTTAATATCTCTTAACATTTAAATGAAGTGTATCCCAGTTTACTGAGTAAATTGGGCATTCAGGGTTATATCATACATTTTTCTTTGCTTTCCAGGGCTCTGTTGTGCGTCCAGGGTTTGGGTTCCTGCGGGATGGTGCATCTCTGGGCATGCTCAGAGAGATGCTGGTGATGATCCGTATTTGGGGCTTACTGAAGCCCGGTTGCCTGCCCATCTACACAGCCACATCTGACAACCAGGACAGCATGTCCCTGCTGTTCCGCCTGCTCACCAAACTCTGGCTCTGCTGTGAGTCTGACCCTTGGTTACTCTGTGCATCAACACTTCAGTGAAAAAGCTGTTATTCTGCTGATCTTTTAAAAAATAAAAAAAACTGTCTTGATTACGGTTTTCTTTCTGCTGGCAGCTCGAGATGAGAGTCACCCGCAGGATCCAGATGAGACGTTGATTGATGAGTGCTGTCTGCTGCCCAGTCAGCTCCTGGTACCCAGCATGGACTGGCTGCCCATCAATGATGGAGTTATCACTAAGATTCAGAGCAAACACCCACTCAGACTGCAGTTTGGCAAACCGTACACCCTGCCTGGGATCAACCCCAATGCACAGGTGGAGGTGTTCAGGTGAGAGATTATGATTTTTTTCATCTTAAACACTTCATCATTAGTTCATCAGTTGCTTAAATGACACTGAAAATTTTCAGATCAAAAGACAATAATTCCTGTCAATTTCTTATTTTTATTTGTCTTTGTTACAGAAGTCCAGCATCTCAGAGGATGGACCACCTGCGGTGCTTACATCTGGGCATCTCTCCGACAGAGGACAGCAAAGCCTGCACCAGGTACACATGTTCTCCATTTCAGAGAATGAGCTTTAAAATAATGCTTCAGTGAAATTTTTAATTTATGCAAAAAATCAGTTCCCCAAGCCTTTAAAATGTATTTTAAAAATAATGTAAAATGTGTACATTGATGATTTCAGCACTTCAAAAACATCTTTCATTATGTACAGTTTAAAATATGTAATAATGCAAAGGGAGGTCCAACAGTCTGAGGCCACTAGTGAAAATGCTTCTATTTCGCATTTTTTTCTAATTTAATGCAAATTTTTCTTCATTTTTTTTTATTTTTTTATCAGCATAACAATTTGAGTGAAAAGTTCAATTGAAAAGTTAACATGAATTTCAGATCCTCTTAGTATTTTTTTTTTTTTTGTACCCCTTTTTCGTTAATGGCAACATGATCTTGAGCTGGCATGGTGACTTGATGATCCATTTTATCTCAGCATGGTTAAAGCAATGAAAATTCTCCCATGATTTACTCACTCTCCTGGCTTCCCAGATGTGTGTGACTTACTTTCTTCTGCAGAACACAAATGATGATTTTTAAAGGAATATCTCTGTAGGTCCTTACAATGCAACTGAATGGGTGCCAACATTTTGAAACTCCAAAATGCACATAAATGGAGCATAAAAGTGTGACTCCAGTGGTTAAATTCATGTATTCAGACACGATATGATAGGTGTGGGAAACAGATCAATATTTAAGTCATTTTTATCATAAATTCTCCTCCCTGCCCAATAGGGGCCGATATGCATGAAGAATGTGAATCACCAAAAATAGAGGGAGAATGTAAAAGTGAAAGTGGACATGAATTTGTAGGAGAATTTATAGTAAAAAATAACTTAATTATTGATCTGTTTCTCACCCACACCTATCATATCGCTTCAGCAGATATGGATTTAACCACCAGTTGTCAGAGTCGTCTGGAGTACTTTTATGTTACCCATATGTGGATTTTGGAGCATCAAAATTTTGGCACCCATTCACTTGCATTGTATTGACCTACAGAGCTGAACAATTCTTCTATGAATCTTCATTTGTGTTTTGCAGAAGAAAGAAAGTCATACACATGTGGAATGGCACGAGGGTGAGTAAATGATAGAGAACTATTCCTTTAAGAATGATCCAAACAGCATCTTGTTTGCTTCAGTGGAAGCAAGGAAATGTGACCTTCTGTACAAAGGAGGTAGAATGGACAGTGCCACAAATTTGCTTACATTTGATTAGTGACCAAGGAAATAGTGCAGAATCTTAAATATATATATATTTTTTTTTTTTTTTCAGGAAAAAAATTCACATATTTTCAATGTGATCTCAAACCTTTTTTTTTCTTCTTTTTTTTTACCCCATTGTATATTGGTTTAGTACTTGCTATTTTGTCTTCTGAAATTTGAAAATCTTCTGGAAAATCTGTGGCAGGGAATAAAGAAAACATTGACCAAAGTGGTGCAAAGTAGACACGGTGCTTCTATTAGTGCAACAGGCCTCGTGGTATTTCTTGATGCATGCACTGAGTTAGGCCTGCAAACCTTTTATCTCCACATTCAACACTGACAGCTGTACTGAGACTGTGCCTTCACAAACCCTACATTTAGCCCCAATGCTCAATGAGCTCTCTTCTCTCTGTGCTGTTTAGGTGTGGCTGTGTCACCATGCTGAGATCTCCAAATAAAACCAATGCCATGAGACAGTGGGAGCAGCGCTGGATCAAGAACTGTCTGTGTGGAGGTCTCTGGAGACGAATCCCCTCCACACTCGCATGAAGGCCACACCGTCAAGAACCTGAGACCTGGCTAAATGTTAAAGCTGCACATATCCCTAATTATAAATAAACTGTACAGTATCTGTACAGTAAATGTTTAAGCCAACATTAGCTGAAAACTTCACCTAACAACCTTCGTTTTCTTAAAAAAGCCCAGAAATGAAAATCATTTATTCACCCACATATTGTTCCAAATGCAAATTACATTTTTTTTCTCGTGGAACACAAAAGGACATGTTGCAGGCATTAAGATCACTCACTCTAAGGTCACCATTCACTTTCATTGCATATTTTTTTGTGAATAGTGACCTGGGCTAACGTTCTGCCATACATCTTTTGTGTTCCACAAGAATGGAAGTCATGCAAGTTTAGAACAACATTTGAGTGAATGAATGATGTCAGAATCCTTGTTCCTTTAAAAATATAGAGGGATGTTTTTGTTTGTTTTTTTTGGTTTTTTTGTCTGCTGGAGAGCGAGTGAATAGTTATTTTTTTTATTTTTTTTTTAGCCTTTGTAAATATGAACCATGTATTTTCTTTTGTAATCTTGTATGTAATAAAAAAAATAATTAAATGTTACTATTGATGCAAATTTTCTTTGTCTAAAACAAAATACCGCTATGAATTGTATATGATTGTATAATTGGTCTGTCACTGTCACCTGACAGCCATAGTGAGGTGCTAAATTTATGAACTTGACACTGTTATATATCTCTCTTGTTCAGTGTCAAATCAGCATCATGTTACTTCAATAAATACAATAGGTGCCCAAATGATGGCTGCTTACACTTAGAAAAGTATGAGTGCTAGCCAGTGAACTTAAGATCCAGACCTCTGTAATGTAGTAAATAACTGAGTTACATGTGGCTGGCTTTATGTAAAACTGATAACCTGTAAACAGGGTAACAGATTTACATTCAAACTGCACTTCTACTGGCCAGTCCTGCATGCAGTTTAAAAATGAAATACTTGTCAGGCAGATTGACTTGATATGCATGAATATGAGCACATATGAGTGCTGTTTGACTGCATATTTTCTGGTCTGTTGAAGGATGTCCACAGGAATCAATAATGGGAAATCAAGAGGAAAATTGTACTTCCCAGCCTTGGTGCTTTGGCTCTTATTCAAGATGTCATCACAACACAGGGTGCTCAGCAGAGATCTGGCCCAGTGGGCATCTTTCCAAGCTTACGGTAGCAGCAGCTTGCTGGGGTCCACACTTCCACCCCTCAATGCAAACTGAGTTTATTACCATATTAAGACTATATGGGAGATCAGAGGATAAGCACCATTCATGGTGGATTATATAATCACATTATGGGCTCTGATGTACTTAGATGAATGTTACATGTACAGGTGCATCTCAATGAATTAGAATGTCGTGGAAAAGTTCATTTATTTCAGTAATTCAACTCAAATTGTGAAACTCTGTATTAAATAAATTCAGTGCACACAGACTGAAGTAGTTTAAGTCTTTGGTTCTTTTAATTGTGATGATTTTGGCTCACATTTAACAAAAACCCACCAATTCACTATCTCAAAAATTAGAATACATCATAAGACCAATAAAAAAAACATTTTTAGTGAATTGTTGGCCTTCTGGAAAGTATGTTCATTTACTGTATATGTACTCAATACTTGGTAGGGGCTCCTTTTGCTTTAATTACTGCCTCAATTCGGCGTGGCATGGAGGTGATCAGTTTGTGGCACTGCTGAGGTGGTATGGAAGCCCAGGTTTCTTTGACAGTGGCCTTCAGCTCATCTGCATTTTTTGGTCTCTTGTTTCTCATTTTCCTCTTGACAATACCCCATAGATTCTCTATGGGGTTCAGGTCTGGTGAGTTTGCTGGCCAGTCAAGCACACCAACACCATGGTCATTTAACCAACTTTTGGTGCTTTTGGCAGTGTGGGCAGGTGCCAAATCCTGCTGGAAAATGAAATCAGCATCTTTAAAAAGCTGGTCAGCAGAAGGAAGCATGAAGTGCTCCAAAATTTCTTGGTAAACGGGTGCAGTGACTTTGGTTTTCAAAAACACAATGGACCAACACCAGCAGATGACATTGCACCCCAAATCATCACAGACTGTGGAAACTTAACACTGGACTTCAAGCAACTTGGGCTTTGAGCTTCTCCACCCTTCCTCCAGACTCCAGGACCTTGGTTTCCAAATGAAATACAAAACTTGCTCTCATCTGAAAAGGAGGACTTTGGAACACTGGGCAACAGTCCAGTTCTTCTTCTCCTTAGCCCAGGTAAGACGCCTCTGACGTTGTCTGTGGTTCAGGAGTGGCTTAACAAGAGGAATACGACAACTGTAGCCAAATTCCTTGACATGTCTGTGTGTGGTGGCTCTTGATGCCTTGACCCCAGCCTCAGTCCATTCCTTGTGAAGTTCACCCAAATTCTTCAATCGATTTTGCTTGACAATCCTCATAAGGCTGCGGTTCTCTCAGCTGGTTGTGCATCTTTTTCTTCCACACTTTTTCCTCCCACTCAACTTTCTGTTAACATGCTTGGATACAGCACTCTGTGAACAGCCAGCTTCTTTGGCAATGAATGTTTGTGACTTACCCTCCTTGTGGACAACTGTCAGATCAGCAGTCTTCCCCATGATTGTGTAGCCTAGTGAACCAAACTGAGAGACCATTTTGAAGGCTCAGGAAACCTTTGCAGGTGTTTTGAGTTGATTAGCTGATTGGCATGTCACCATATTCTAATTTTTTGAGATAGTGAATTGGTGGGTTTTTGTTAAATGTGAGCCAAAATCATCACAATTAAAAGAACCAAAGACTTAAACTACTTCAGTCTGTGTGCATTGAATTTATTTAATACTAATAGGAACAAATTAGAGTAAAATTCCAGGTTCAATGCAGCATTTGTGGCATAATGTTGATTACCACAAAAATGAATTTTGACTCATCCCTTACAATGGAAGTGAATGTGGCCAATTTTTGGAGGGTTTAAAGGCAGCAATGTGAAGCTTAAAATTTTTATAAATTCTTCTGTTGAAATTTGTGTATTATTTGAGCTGTAAAATTGTTTACGTTGTAAATCGAGTAAATCAAAGACGATTGTTACGTCATGGCAACAAAGTTGTAAAATTTGACATAACTACACAAAAAAAGGTTAGTCGGTGATTTTATCACACTAAAATCATATTAACATGCATTTTGTTTAAGTTCATTGAGTATTTGAATGTTTAGGCTATACGTAAGCCTACTGGCCCCATTCACTTGCCTGCTTGGCCCCATATGTTCCTCGCTGTAATATAGATTTTTATTTGTTTATTTATTTTATAGAAAAGGAGGGACAAGTCGAATATAATTTTTGTTATTATGCAACCAATGCTGTCGACTGAGCTTAATTTGTCTTAAACCCAGAATATTCCTTTAAAGACCCAGTGAAATGACTTAATGCAGTTTTCTTTCCTGTGTTGATGTACTGCACATTGAAAAGGGAAGTTTGAAGTGGGACTTATTGAAGAACCTGACCATTAAAAAAAAAAAATAGCTAATAGCCTTTAGTTTATGATACAGCCATAAACCATATTTACTACAGTACTTGCTGCTGCTACTCAAAAAGCAAGCGGCATTGGGAGAAAGGCTTTCTCATTCTAGACTAGAGAGCATTTTATTGAAAAAAAAAAAACATTTGGATATACCCAGCCCTGAGTGCAAGATGAGTCATCCATTTTTGGTCTGGATAACACTGAAGAGAAAGACTGAGTAATTTTTATTGGTAGCTATATCTGCTAAAAGGTTCATTTTATATCTGCTCAAAGGCTTGTTCTGTTGTCCTAAGAGACTCATTGAAGGAAAGCGGTTCATGGGGTGTTCATAAAAATTCGGCTCCCATTCTGCCCTAAGACATAAATCAAAATCTAGCCTGTCCAATGAGCCAATACTCTCCCAACCGCACTCTGTTATCTAAACACATGTTACCTGGCTGTGCATCTCCAGTCATATTTGCGCACTGCTGGAGGAGATTACTGCACTTGCGCAGATCTCTGCTTTGAAGATCAGATAGAGTAGAAGATGCTCAGGAATGCTGCCACCACACATGATGACTGGTGATGACAGACTGATTTTATATTAAGATCAGGATGCTGCTTGATACACTATTAAAAAATCTTCGCATCTCTGGTACTGGGGCTTGAATGATTGGGGGTTTGATATTGGATGTCTGACTTCAAGAAGAGCAGCTCTGGAAGCTCAGTGAGTTGAGGTATATTGTGGTTGGCTCCAGCAGTCAGAGATATAACAGGAGTGCCCGGCTGCGTGATTGCTCTTTGGAAAACGTGAGCAGAAAGAAGAATATGAACTAAGAGCCGCAGTCTAAACCCGAGAAGAAAGAATAACGTATACGCTATTATTATCCTGTAGAAAAACGCAGGTAATTTTCACTCAGGACATCACCGTTTATTTAAAGAATCAACTGTTTTCACAGTCAAGGTGAGATTTTTTCCAGTTTTCTACCTGCATGATGAGCAGTGGCAGCTTTGTGATAATGAACAAACGACGCGACTAGAACGCTCCTTTCATAACCAGCAAAGCAGTCTGCACCGCAAGCACGCGTGTGGATCCGTCATTGATTATAACGGGAGCGTTCTAGCGTTTGCGCGACGTCGCGCGCTCGCAGTGTAGACAACTTTGTTGACCATAAAGGGAGCGTTCTAGTCGCGTCTCGTGTAGTGTTTATGGGCGTTTAAGCGATATATGAGCATTTAGAGTGTCGCAGTGACGCTACTGTAATACAGCACCGATTATAATGTACATAACAAACACCCCCTCTCTCCATTTCATTTGAAAAACTATTTTTAACAGGCAAAAAATAATGAGCACAGATTTGTCCAGTGTTATTATAGTTTTGGATTTTTAATTTAGTTTTGATTTCTGTTTTATATTCAATTTGTCATTACAGTTTTGTTTAGTTTTCGTTTGTTTTCACAGTTTGTCTGTTAGTTTTAATTGATTAATTAATTAATTTATTTATTCAGTTTTTCTGTTTCAGTTTAGTTAGTTTTTATTTTTACTTTTAGTATTCTTTTTTATTTTTTTTACTGTAAATATTGACATCAGCAGTTTCCTTGGCGATCATGATTTCAAGCTTGATAATATATCCCAGTGCCATCTAGCATTCTGCGAACTGTACTAGTAAGTTTATTTGAGCTTGAGCTCATGATCGTTCCTGTAGACTACAATTGCAAGATGTAAAGTAGTTACATTTTCGTCTGTTCTCACCCAAAACTGATTAGATCACTTCAGAAGACATGGATTAAATAATTTATGGATTACTTTTATGCTGCCTTTATGTGCTTTTTGGAGATTAAAAGTTTTGGACCACATTGACTTGTATTGTATGGATGTACAGAGCAGAGACATTCTTCTAAAAATCTTCGTTTGTGTTCAGCAGATGAAAGAAAGTCATGCACTTGTGGAATGGCATGAGGGGGATTATACGATGAGAGAATTTTCATTTTTGTGTGAACTATCCCTTTATTTTATTTTTTTGAGATTTCAAATTCAAAAGTTCTTCCCAGTACTGAATATTTCTTAATTTTTGCTTTTGACTAGGGTAGAAGTTATCCTAAGCTTTCTTCAAAGGTATAATGTTAGGTTATGTGGCGTTTGGATCATAATTCAAAGTGTCAAGAAAAGTAAAATTTCCATAAGTGTCCCACTTTGCCCATCTTCAACCTGTTATATCAAAAACTAAAACTAAAATGAATTTGAGATCATTTTTATTTTATTTTAGTTGATTTTGTAGTTATGAAAAGGTATTTTAGTTTAGTTAAATTTTTTTCCAATAATTTCAGTTTTTATTTTTATTTTTGTTAACAAAAATGATTTTAGTTAGTTTTCATTTGAGTTTTCTTTAACTATAATAACACTATATATATGTTTTATACTTTTGGCCACATGCAATCATTTCAGGATTCTTATGCTGATGATCCTCCTGTTATACAACAATGGTAGCCCATGTTATAATGTATGAAACCTGAATATTGATATTGACATATATCTGTCTGTCTGTCTGTCTGTCTGTCTGTCTATCTATCTATCTATCTATCTATCTATCTATCTATTTATTTATCTATCTATCTGTCTGTCTATCTGTCTGTCTGTCTGTCTATCTGTCTGTCTGTCTGTCCTGAATGCATGACCAATATGCAAGATTTTGTGGTGTGAATCATTGTAATTGAAATCATCCTCCTCCTTATCATCAGTGACTTCAGTTCTTGCTGATATTAGTGAGACAGATGCAGCTTATTCTTATCTCTGATTACATTATTGATTTTTCCTAGGTCACTTTACTTCAAGTGTATAATGGCTTGCAATGACTGGTTATTGTGGCTTTAAATTTTTTACAGACCCATGCAAGTGTCATGGGTTAATTTTGCATTCATATTTTTGGACACACACCAGTGTCAAAAAGTAGCACACTTTAACCCCACTGTCACAGGAAGGAATGTGTGAAAAATCCAGTGAAGTTTAATTATCTTTCGCCACAGTCAAAGCCTCTCACTGTAAAGCTTTGTGAACACAAACACACTCTGTTTAAGAGAGAACTCAGTGCCCATGGATTCCTCCCTAAAACCACACACACAATCACACACACTCAGCACACAGAAATCTTTTGCCTGTGAGGCATATGTGGCTCTTCGAGATAAACAGAGCCCCTACTTTTGAAAATAGGCTTCCTGCTAATTTCAGCGAAGCCTCACTCACTCCCACTCGAGAGTTGGGAGAGTGTCTTCAGGACAAGTGCCTTGTTCAGTCTCTGTTGATTTGGCAGAGAGCACAAAACACTATTCTCTCATTGCTTGCTCAAACAATAGCCAACATCAACATTTGCTCATAATACTCTTTTGAGAATATTCGGAGAAGAGCTATTTTTTTCCTCAGGCACACAGTCTGTCATCTATTAAATCAGGAGGGCTTCATTCTCAGTTTCAGATGAGAAAAAAATTATATTTTAAATATTTCTGTGCTGGCCTTTTCTTGAAAGTAGGATTTAAAGCTGAAGTATGTAATATCTGCGCAACTAGCATCACCAAACTGAAGTGCACAAAATAATGATTGTTTTCAAGCTGGTTACCTCATGCCAACTCATAATAATTCATACAAGATGGCAACATGTTAAGATATTGTATGACTTGGCTCATCCAAAAGTGACCTTTTTTTTCTCATAGAGACCAACCAATCAACAAACAGAATTTCAAAATGATACAATGCCAGCATCAAATTTTAGCTAGCCTTTTATCCGTCACTTTATTTTAAGAAAGGAAATGTCTGAAATGAACAAATTTGGTGTCTCATTCTATGTTTATTTATGCAATAAAAATAACTGATGTCAACAACCTTAAATACACTTTCCTTTGTCTCATTCCAAACACAATGCTTTCTTTCTTCAATGGTACACAAAAGTTATTTTCGTACTATAATCATGGTTAGGTTTAGGGTTTAGCTAATGGATTAGAATTTATGGTTAGGTTTAGGTTTGGGGTTTGAGTTAGGAGTTAAACTTCGTAAAACCCCTTGTTGAAAACCCAGATGTTTCTCTTTCTTCTTTTTTTTTTCTCTTCTATATAATTACAACAACTGCAGTAATTACTAGGTACTAACCCTAAACCTAACCCATATTAAGTATATACAGTTATCTAATATTAATCAGTACTTTCTTGGGTAAATACACTGTAAGTATTCCGAAAGTACACATACTGTAAAATAAAGTGCAACCGATTTTCCTATTAAAATCATGGTTAGGTTTTAGGTTTGGATAATGGGTTAGACTTTGGAAAAATCATAATAATATCTTTTGTTGGTTCATTGATTTCCCTCTATGGGAGTAAAAGTCATACGTTTTTGTACCAATGTACGAGCTAACTCGTGTGATTTCTTACGATTTCACCAGAATGTACTATTGTTATGACTTGTCATAATAAGTCATAAAAAGTCTTCCAGTAAGGCCCCCCTTTTTCCATTGGTCAGATAAACTGATAATCCCACACTAAAGTCATGCCACTGGTTGAGCCAAAGTTCATGTTTTGTGCTGGTTGTAATGCTCAAACAAATAGAGAAATGTTTTTATAGTGCCGCAAAGCCACAGTTTAAACTTTTTGAGGAAATCAGCCAACAAATGGCTATATAGTTGGCTCTGCATATTAAGCTGGGATAGGAGAAAGATAGGAAGGTGGGATAGGTATTTTAATGAGAAAAAAATTACATAATTTAGTGTTAATACTAACTTACAGTATATAGAAAAAATTGTCAAGTAGGTGTGCACATCCAAAACCCAAGTTGTGCTCAGGGGCAGGACAAAAAATGTAAACGAATGTCAAAAAAAAAAAACAACAAAAAAAAAAAAAAAAAGAGAGAGAGACTGAAATTAAAGCTCCAAACTTTATTACAAAAAGGCAATGTTTCGACCAGTTAGGACAGTTGTGCCTGATGAAGACCTAACTAGTCAAAATGTTGCCATTTTGTAATAAAGTTTGGAGCTTTAATTTCATTGTGCGGACATCTACCACTTAATTTTAACTTATATGTCATTAAAATAGCTTCAAAGGAGTATCATCATGATGACTGCACGTGAAAAAACCAAGAAGAAACCTCCCAAAGACAGCCTGACGCTGCTACCCTGCTTCTATTTTGTAGAGGTACGTGCCACCATTTTTTTTTTTTTTTACCAGAGTTTAATACTTCAATAGAACAATTAATGTCTCAGGAAATTACATTACACACTCCAAACAACCAGGCTTTCTCATTTCCTTTTAAGACATAATTGAAAATGCATTATGACAGCTTGAGTGTGCTACTGTGAATACATTTCACTACACTGTCAGCCCTTCAGAACTGTACTCAGTGTTGACATTTAACAGCCATCTGCGACAGTCGCTCTACAGTAATTAACCTGTGCTCTGATCTTGATATGCCTGTGTATTATGAATCTTTAATATCTGTTTGTACTATATGGAAAAGGAAATTAGTAAATATACTATATAAAGACTGTCTCTGTATTATTACATTGTGAAAAATTTGTCATTTCCATTTCATTTTACACCTCTCTTGCACGTTCCCTCCTCTGACCCCCAGCTGCCCATAGTGGCTTCCTCCATGGTTTCACTTTACTTCCTGGAGCTCACGGATGTGCTCCAGCCAGCGCAGGTGGGATTCCGCTGCCATGACCGCTCTCTCAGCATGCCCTACGTGGACAGCGGAGATGAGCTCATTCCTCTGCTCATGCTCCTGAGTCTGGCGTTTGCTGGCCCTGCCGCCTCTGTAAGATGGGAGATCGGCAATCATTGCAACTTATTGTTTTGTATTGTGCATGATTCATTAGTCAAATAACTATTCAGTCATTGTTTTAGCCTAATGTTATAGGTAATGCAGCCTTTCTGAAATATTGCCAATAGGTAACACACTAATTTAATCCCATATTTAAAAAATGTAATCGCATATTGTTTTCTTTTTTTGGGGGATTTTTCCCCTTTTTCTCCCAATTTGGAATGCCCAATTCCCAATGCACTGTAAGTCCTCATGGTCGCATAGTGATTCGCCTCAGTCTGGGTGGCGGAGGACGAATCCCAGTTGCCTCCACATCTGAGACAGTCAACCCGCACATCTTATCACATGGCTTGTTGAGCGCGGAGACATAGCACGTGTGGAGTCTTCACGCCATCCACCGCGGCAACCACGCTCAATTCACCATGCGCCCCACCGAGAACAAACCACATTATAGCGACCATGAGGAGGTTACCATGTGACTCTACCCTCCCTAGCAACCAGGCCAATTTGGTTGCTTAGGAGACCTGGCTGGAGTCACTCAGCACACCCTGGGATAGCAAACTAGCGATCTCCAGGGGTGGTAGCCAGCGTATTTTACCACTGAGCTACCCAGGCCCCTCGCATATTGTTTTCTAAACATTTGAAACTTATGTCTCATCATAGATAGATACGTCAATTTTATCAATTCATTAATACACATTCTCAAGATTGAGAATTTATGACCTCTTACCCTAAGAATTAAATCAACATCCAATTCATATGAAAAAATGTAATAATATTTATCAATTTAATAATGATAGATTTTGAAAAAGAAGCGTTTTGATATGTTAAGATGCTCTCAATGGTTAATGTGAACTTCAGCATCCATGTCAAGTTTAAAAATGCTCATCAAAATTGAATGTCGGCAATGCAAACTCGCATTCAGATCATGCTCCATTCTGGTATGCAACACTTTTCATGATTGATAAAATCAAGTCCTGCCCTACATTTTTCTCTTTTTTAATATGGTGTTTCACTCAGAAATGCATCATATCATTGAAGGTAAATAGGTTTCGAATACCGTTTCATGTTGACTTTAAGTTAATTTTTTTGGTTTTATTTTTAGTTACATATGACCCCAAGTGTGTGTATTTAAACGTTTAATATCTGTGAGTATTATATTTTTTAAATCCTCTAATTAAATTTACAGAGGACAAGATTCTGATTTCTGAAAAATCATATGATTCGATGTGGTTTCTGTTCTTGTCCTGTGCACAGATCATGATAGGTGAGGGTCTGCTGTATTGTATGCAGTCCAAACTTAAGGTCCGCTCAGGGATTGAGGGGAGCATCAATGCTGGTGGCTGTAACTTCAACTCTTTCCTGCGGAGAACTGTTCGTTTTGTTGGTATGTAACTCTCTGCCCATTGTAAGGCAATTTTATTTTCCCCAAATCATAAAAGGACAGTACATTTCAATTATTAGTATCTCAAATGTTTATTTTATTAAAGAAATAAAATAAATGGAGGGCAAATGGAGACTTTTCCTTCAATCGTCTATTTCTATGATTTTTCTTCTAAGAAAAAAACCCCAATAATCTCATGTCATGTGTCCCCTTTATAGTTTCAGAGGAGATCTCAACATGTCTTAAACTGTGCTCAGATTTGCCAAGATACCAAAGTCTGCAATTAAAAACATTTCTAATCAAATACTTCCAAGATAACATTCTCTTTCATGTTATAGTTCTTTGGTAACAGAACAATAAAGTTCTGTTTGTTAACATAATGCATTAGGTATCATGAACTTACAATGAACAATGTATTTTTACAGTATTTGTCTATAAAACTGTTAATTATGCTAGTTCATATTGTGTTAATTTATGTTAATACCGAACTTTTAATTTAAAAAAATGTATTAATGCATGTTAAAAATTAAAATGAACCAAGATTAATAAGTGCTGTTAAAGTGTCGTTTATTGTTATTTTTTGTAACGAATATAGTTAACAAATACAACCTAATTGCTGTAAAGTGTTACCAGTTCTTTCTCTTGTTGTTGCTTTGTATGTCATTTGTGTCTATTTTCTTCTCCTAGCGACTTAGGGAGAAACATCTGAAATAGAGGTTATATTTAGATGAAGCAGAACTGAAAATTCTCCCGAGCTATGAAAGAGCACAATCTGAACAATAAAACATTGCTTTCGGTTACTACAATCAGAGCAATGAAGTCAAAAGTTTTATAATCTATCAGAGCTGCAAAATGAACACAAAAAATCTGAACAGGAATGATGCATATGGACATTACATAACATGAGTCAGGCACAAAGTGTTACATGAAAGCCTATAAAATGAGTCATCGATGTTTCATTCCTCTTCATCTGTCTGTTTCCAGGTGTTCATGTTTTTGGTCTTTGTGCGACAGCACTGGTCACTGATGTCATCCAACTGGCCACTGGCTATCACACGCCATTCTTTCTTACAGTGTGCAAACCCAATTATACTGCCCCAGGTGTGTCCTGTGACAAGAACCCTTATATCACCAAAGACATATGCTCTGGCCAGGATCAGCATGCCATTCTCTCTGCCAGGTAATGACATGCTTTAGTTCTGGGAAATTAAGCTAGCCTCCGATAATGTGATTAACTGTAACAACTTCAACCACAATTTTCTTTCTCCCTTTTGTAGTTTTCTTCCTGTACTACACACTCCCTACTCACCCTTTGTCAAAGACAAAAATGTTTGTTAGTAACTACCATTGCATACCTGGTATAGACTTACTCGAGATGTTTGCTTTCCTTTGTGACAGGAAAACCTTCCCCTCCCAGCATGCAACCCTCTCTTCCTTTGCTGCTGTTTATATTTCAGTAAGTCTCTTCGGCACCCTCTCAGTGTGTTTATGTCTGTTTGTCTGTCTGCTGGGTGTTTACTGCTAAGAAAATACTGTTTATATGGAAACCTCATAGGCTGCTGTGGTAAACTGCTCTACTAGCAGGGTGATATCATATGTATTTGAAGGTTTCATGCAGAAAGTGTGAACACATATTTTTGTATCTTTGGATAGACACTGAAACATACAATTTCAGTATGTTTACAGGATCAAAAACGTCAACTTTTTTTAAAGGGATAGTTCACCCAAAAATGCAAATTCTCTCATTTACTCACCCTCATGAAGTGTATGACTTTCTTTCTTCACCAAAACACATTTGAAGAAAAATAGAAAAATATCTTAGCTCAGTAGGTCCTTAAAATTCAAGTGGATGATGATTTCTCTTTTGAAGCTCTAAAAATCACAGACAGTCAGCATAAACATCATCCATACAACACCAGCTGTTAAATTCTAACAACTTAGTTTTCTAAAGCATCACGATCGCTTTTGGTGTGAAAAAGATAAATATTTAAGTACTTTTTTTTTTACTCTAAATCATTCTTACGTTCGGCAGCGGTATGCACGTGATAATCGCATTGGAATTTGAAACACGCGAGAACTGAGGCAAGTGCATTACAGCTGGAAGAGCAGTGCTGTTTACAAGTGAGGAGGAACTCTGTACAGTAACTTGGTTGGTTTTGGTTTAGATCTGTATTTATCTGTTTCTTTACTCACAATGGTGTGTTTGTGTGCTCATCCTAGATGTCTCAACCGAGTGCAGAATGTGAGATTACCTCTGTATCATGGCAACGCGAATACATCACATGAGAGACTGAGTGATCTCACCCTCTCCTGAAGCTTACCGGAAGCAATGATTTAGAGTTAAAAAGTACTTAAATATTGATATTTTTTCACACCAAATGTGATCGTATCACTTTAGAAGACATTGATATGATTTCAGTGGTCAAATTAATGTCTTCTAAAGTCTGTGATCACTGTCTGTGATTTTTGGAGCTTCAAAAGAAAAATCACCATTCACTTGCATTTTAAGGACCTACTGAGCTAAGATATTTTACTATTTTTCTTCAAATGTGTTCTGGTGAAGAAAGAAAGTCATACACACCTGGGATATCATGAGCGTGAGTAAATAGTGAGAGAATTTTCATTTATGGGTGAACTATCCCTTATATGTATACTTTTGAGAGACACAATATGACACAAAGTTATATCTAAATGGCAGTGAATTACAACAGCTACAGCAATAAATTACAAATACTAAATTGGAAGACATTAATAGGCCTATATTTAATCTAATTGATTATAGATACAATAAAATCACCCAATGAATTCCATAAATTCATTTATAGTTCTCTCAAATTGTCCATAAGTAAAAGGGTTTACGTTTAAAATGTTGATATTGTACATTTCAGTGTCTTTCAAAATGTATGAAAATGTTTGTTTTTTGTGCTACCACACTGTGTAGAAACACACTTCAAATTTATAAACCTTTGAATTTGAATGAGATCACATTGCAACCAGTGAAACAGAGACTGTTATTTCCTGTGATACTGTGATTGTATATTACTCTTATGAAAACCAACACAATATTGTACTATAATTTAGATGTGCATGGAACAGACATATCACACATGAGCTCACTCAAGAAATAGATTTCAACATGGGTCATATGTTAAAGTAAGGTGTGATTATTTAAATGCTCAGCTGCACTTGTTCTCTGGATTAGTAAGAATCTAAATATAGGTAGCGCTTCACATGTCTACGCATTTGGCAGGATCCACTTCAAGTGACAGACATGAAGATAAGTTGTTGCTGCTTCCCACCTTGTGCTTGTCAGACTGTCAGAAGCTGCAAGGCAGAAATGTAATTCATTTGTGCAAGACATTTGGAAACCTCTGCTGCTTTCTGCTCTTCTAGATGTACTTCAACTCAACAATCTCAGATAGCACCAAGCTGCTTAAACCCGTTCTGGTCTTTGCCTTTGCCATTGCGGCTGCTTTGACTGGACTCACTCAGATCACCCAGTACCGAAGTCACCCCATTGATGTTTATGTCGGGTTCTTTATTGGCACCGGGATTGCTGCATACCTGGTGAGTGTTTGGCTTCCAGATGTGTATTTGCAGATTGCACTGTGGTTTAATGTACTTAGTCAGCTCTACACACTTTGGTTATTTACCCATTTTCTGGGATCAAGTCAACTTGTATAGTGTTGTATATTGTTCAAAGCAGCTTTAAAGAAAATCATGACTTAATATCTTAAAGCCCCTTAAACTATGAACATTAAGCTACATTACCTAAGTGCTTTGTTATGTTGTAATTGGGTAACCATGATTTTGCTCATTCAACATAATTTGTTGGTCCTAGAACAACATTCCTGTCAATCATACATACCCCCAACCCCATCCCTAACCCACACCCTAACCCTAAACACTACCCCTTAAATTTGAGAGAAATGGTTGGTTAGTGTGGGGTGAGGGCGTGGTCGAGCAGTCGTCTGGGGAAAGAGGAAGCAGTAAGGGGTTTCCACCTGAGATGAATTGCTGATAATTGCTGTTTCTTTGTTCGCAGTGAGAGACGGGGGAAATAAAAGGGGCCAGACCTCAGAGTGAGAGAGAGAGAACCCAGCTGAAGCTACGAGTGTGTTGGCCACTGCCAACCCCACTGTATTGAGCGTATTGAGTGTTGTGTGAAGCTTTACCGTTACGCAGTCAAGCGAACGTGTTTAATGTGTGAAGAATAAAATTACCTTCGAGTTGGATTCGCCGTCTCCCGCTTCCTCATTCCACAAACTTGTTACACTGGTGCGAAACCCGGGAATAGAGGAAGAAGGATACGCTGTCATGGAGTCGTCGCCACTGGAGGAAGTCTTCTGGTCCCTTGCCAGCATCCACCAGGGCCAACACCAAGCCCTCATGGAGCTTCGTAGAGAGCAGCAACAGTGCTTTGAGGTGCTCCTTTGGGCCCAGGAGGAGGACCGGTGGGTGCTGTGGAGCTTTGTACCCCAGGAGGGGCCAGCCGCCCGTCCCCGACAGCAGCACACCCCAACATGTTGCTCACCAAGATGGGGCTTCAAGATGATCCGGAGGCTCACCTTGAGCTCTTTGAGCGCACCACTGAAGCTCTGAAGTGGCCACTGGAACAGTGGGTGGTCCATTTTCTGCCACTACTGACTGGGGAAGCCCAGATTGTGGCACAACAGCTTCCGGTCGCCAACCTCATCGACTACTCGGTGCTGAAGAAGTCCATCTTGCAACGGGTCGGCCACAGCCCAGAAGAACACTGCCAGCGTTTCTGCTCCTTAACGCTGAGCGAGGTCGGCCGCCCGTTTGCCTTTGCCCAGCAGTTGATGGAGGTCATCAACCTGGTGGTGCTGGAGCAGTTCATCTCCCAGTTGCCGAAGGGGATGGCCTAGTGGGTCCAGTGCCACCGACCGGCATCGCTGGACGAAGCAATCCAGCTAGCGTAACACCATCTGGCAGCTTATCTGGGGGCCGGCGCACCCCACGCTCTTCCCCCCCTAGTGTCTCTTCCCCTGTTCTCTCTTCTCCTCCTCCTTCCTTCCATCATGTTCCATTTCCCCTGAAACGAGGGAACATTCCCCCAAGACCGGTTCTCTGCTTCCACAAACCCCGTCTCTCCCCTCTCTTCATCCCAGGTGAAGCAGTCCACTGCCATGTGTGTGGGCGGGAGGCTTGGGCCAGTCTGCTGGAGTTGCAGGGAGCTGGGTCATGGTCGAGAGCAGTGCCTGATAATGGAGGTGGGGGCCTTGATCTGGATCCCCGACACTCCACAGACCGCCCCCGATTGGGCAGGGATGTACAAAATACCTGTGAGTATTAAGGGGGTTACATACCAAGCCTTGGCAGATTCAGGTTGTTTATTCATCAATGCTTGGTTCAAAACAGGGCATTGGAGACAAATAATTGGGTGAAGGAGAGGTGTGCGCACGGGGATATTCATGATTATCCTAGAGTGACCATCACGGTAATATTCCGGGGACAAAAGCATAATATTGAAGTGGTGGTTAGTCCTCGCCTCACCCATCTGCTAATTTTGGGAACTAATTGGCTGGCTTTTCAATCATTATGGAAGCAGTTGTGTGGATGGGTCCTGTGAGAAAGTAAATTGGTGACACCCTCCCCTTCCCTTAGGGAATTCCTGGTAGGGGATTTCCCGCTAGAGCAGTCACGAGATGAAAAACCTGAAGCAAGCATTTGACAAAGTGAAAGTGATTGATGGTCAGTGTTTCCAGCCGATCATCGCACTCATATATCCATATTTTTCATTTATAAAAGATTGGTTGTATAGAGTGACATAGGACAATAAGAAATTAAAATACAACCCAGTTGTTGATACCAAAGAGCTGTCAGGAAATGTTATTCCAGGTGGCTCATCATAATATGATGGCAGGTCACTTGGGACAGGGGAAAACACTAAGCTGTCTCATGGCCTGTTTCTATTGGCCAGGCATTCATGGGGATGTTCACAGGTGGTGTACGGCATGCCGTGAATGTCAGCTGGTGAATCCGCAGGCCGCTCCAAAAGCTCCATTGCGCCCCCTTCCATTGATCGTGGTTCCTTTCAAACGAATTGGCATGGACCTCGTCGGGCCATTAGAACAGACAGCACATGGGCATCACTTTGTGTTAGTTCTGGTGGATTATGCAACATGATATCTGGAAGCAGTGACGCTGCGCAACATCTCAGCAAGTAGTGTTGCGGAGGCACTCTTCAAAATTATCTCCCAAGTGGGGATTCCAAAATAAATCTTCACTGATCAGCACACAGCTTTTATGCTATGTACATTACGCGAGCAGTACGAATTATTGGGTATTAAATTGATTCGGACAAGTGTGTACCGATTACTGATTATAGGAAAGTCAATGTGGTTGGATGCTTATCCAATGCCTGGTGTTGATGAACTGCTCAATCGGTTGTGCATGGCTCGCTTTTATTCGACATTGGATTTAACAAAGGGATATTGGCAGATCCCCTTAAAGCCGATGTCTCTTGAAAAAAACGGCCTTCTCCACACCGTTTGGTTTACACCAATTCGAGACCCTTCCGTTCAGTTTGTTTGGGGCCCCGGCTACATTTCAGCGTCTTATGGACAGAGTCTTCAGACTGCATGCTGCGTATGCTGCTGCCTATTTTGATAATATCATCATTTATAGTAATGATTGGCAGTGGCGCATGCAGCATCTGGGGGCCATTCTGAGATCGCTGTGATGAGTGGAGCTCACAGCAAAACCTGCTGAAGTGTGCAACTGGATGGGTGGAGTCACGGTATCTGGGGTTCTACTTGGGTCATGGTCAGGTGTGGCCCCAAATTGATAAAACCGCAGCAATTGCGACCTGCCCGAGACCCAAGACCAAAAAGGAGGTGAGACAGTTCCTGGGGCTGGCTGGCTATTATCGAAGATTTGTACCTAATTATTCAGATGTCACCAGCCCACTGACTGATCTCACTAGAAAGGGAACTCCAGACCCAGTCCAGTGGGCAGAGCCATGCCAACAAGCCTTTACACTGGTAAAAGCTGCACTTTGTGGCGGGCCGCTTCTGCATTCACCTGACTTCTCTCTCTCTTTTGTTTTGCAAATGGACACATCGGACAGGGAGCTGGGTGCGGTAATGTACCAAGTGGTGGAGGGGGATACCATTGGTATCTGGCACTCCAGCCGTTTAAGTTCAGGTGGTCCACAGGCCGGGGGCGCAGATGGCTGTCGCAGACTTCCTCTCCAGGAGGGGGGGGGACTTCCCCCAGCAGTTCGAGTCGGGAGGTGAGGGTATGTGGAGGCGAGGGCGTGGTCGAGCTTTCATCTGGGGAGAGAAGAAGCGGTAAGGGGTTTTCACCTGAGATGAATTCCTGATAATTGCTGTTTCTTTATTCGCAGTGAGAGTTGGGGGAAATAAAGAGGGCCAGACAGAGTGAGAGAGAGAGAACCCAGCTGAAGCTATGAGTGTGTTGGCTGCTACCAGCCCCACTGTTGTGTGAAGCTTTACCGTTACGCAGTCAAGCAAACGTGTTTAATGTGTGAAGAATAAAATTACCTTTGAGTTGAATTCGCCATCTCCTGCTTCCTCATTCCACAAATTTGTTACAGTTAGCACCAATGTACTCAATGGGAAATCGAAGAACGAACCACATGCATGCAGGGTTGGGAAGGTTACTTTTTAAATGTATTCCTCTACAGATTACAGAATACATCCTGTAAAATGTCATTTGTAACGTATTCCGTTAGATTACACAAGGTCAGTAACATATTCTAAATACTTTGGATTACTTCTTCAGCACTGGTAGATTTTTTCACTTGTTTTGACTAGAAAAACTCTGCCGGTACAATAAGACAAAATACATGTTAAAAATTCATTCTCTGAAAAACCTAAATATCTTATGCAGTGTTGTTTCTAAAACAAGATAAATCAATTTGATCTTGTTTTAAGGATTTTTAGATATTTTTACAGGGAAACAATACAAAAATTATTATCAAGAATACGATTTTTGCCCTAATATCAAAAGGTCTTACTAGGAAAAAAGAAATTATGATCCAACGTGAATTTTCTTGATAAAAAAATATGATCGTGCCTGGTAACATGTGCATGTAAAATGGCTAGAAATAGCATTTTAGCTTAGCGTAAAGCTGACAATTTACACAAGGGTTACTTCTATTTCTTCTGCTACAATCTTACTTCAAACTTACTTCTCTGTCTGCTTGTATGAATGTAACACATCATAAGAAAGTGTTTTGCCACTGTTCAAATGCACTTTGGATCACACCATTTATATGTATACATTTTTCCATCTGAAAGGACTAAATATTAAATGAAACAAATTAAAATAAAATGCAAAGTAATCTCTTCAGTAATCAAAATACTTTTTTTGAATGTAACTGTTGTAGCATCTGGACCAATCAGTCACACAATTATTCATTATTTAATTAATTGGTGACTGATTGGTCACAGACGTCTCAAGACTGTAACAAGCAAAGGTCCAAGTAGGCCCAAGCAGACTCTGAGATGTCTACTCTCCCACTAATCATTATCAGCTCTTACTCCCCCTTTGCTGACACTGGTCCATCAACTAGTGGACCTCAGAGACATTCCAGGTGGGGGAAGGTAGCCACATGCAAAAGTAAAGGAATGTGGGGAAAGTTACTCACTCCATTCCCCCATAGAAAAGACATATAAGCCCATAAAACAGACTTTTTTTCATTAATTTATAGACAAACTGTTCTATAAATGAACATGCATATCCTCAGGACATTGTGTGTATGATTATTACTGTTTCGTATAGTGTCTTTTGTATTGTATACCATTTTGTGCATGCTTTATGACAGAGCCACTAGATAATGTAAAATTATTGGTATCATGCTTCCTATCAAATTAATCCTAGTGTGATGCCCTAAACATTGGAGTATAGCACCCCCTTATAGCATGCATTGTATGCTTGTTATATTAATCAGAGCATAAAGGGGCACAAACTGATAGCTTACTCCAATCATGCAAATGAGTCAGCTTCCAAACAAAGGAACTTTTCCCGCTGGAAAATTGCACCTTTCTCATTGGTCAAGCCAAACTCGAGAGGAGTGACCTACCTCAGGAGTTAAAGGGCACTATCGGAGTGACCTCCCTCTCTCTTCCCTCTTCTTTTTCTCCCTTCTGCTCATGGTTGCTGCTCGTGTGGGACCGGAAACACCCGGTCTGACCGCGAGGTCGCGGGCCGGCAGGCCTTAACACATCAAGCCATGTATAACTTCCTCAACCATAATGGAGTCAAACTAACACCGCAAGTTCATCATCATTTCTTCACTCAACATGGAAGAAATTGATTGCAACTTCAACACCATTGACTCAAGGAACCATCAAGACTTTCTCCTGAGACTGCATCCGGGTTCTCAACAGCCAGGCATTGCAAGTATCGTACAATTAACTAACTAAACAGAGGTTCCCTATCTGTCACTTGACGTTGTGTCGATGTAGTGACACTAGGGGTCACTCTTGGGAGCCCGAGACACCTCTGGTCTTTGATAAAAGGCCAATGAAAATTGGCGAGTGTATTTGCATGCCACTCCCCCGGACATACGGGTATAAAAGGAGCTGGTATGCAACCACAGATTTTCTCTTCGGAGCCGAACGGTCATGCTCATTGAGCTGAATTCTACTGTTCATTCACCTCTGCTGGATCTGACGGCACATTTCAGCAGCTTCTCCCTCCTCTGCACTGGTGCACTGCAGAGAACGCCCCTGGGTGCTTCGGCAGAAAACAAGAGAGTATATTTTCTGAAAGAGCGTTTTTCCTCTAAAAGAGTATATATTTCTCTAAAAGAGCGGTACACACGGAACGTCTTTTTAAAGACGCGTCTTTTTAAAGATGTCTTTCCGATTGTATGTTATTCCTGGTTGCGGTCGTTATCTCTCAACATCAGATGGTCATGATCGCTGTCTTTTGTGTCTGGGCGCGACCCACACAGAGGCAGCGTTTGTGGATGGTTCATGTTCGCATTCAGAGAACATGACCATGGCAACGTTGCGGTCACGGCTTGCTTTCGTAAGAAAGCAAGCCACTCCAGCGGCTCCCCACCTAGGTCCTTCTACCTTCAGGTATGAGGCCAGTGCAGCTAGCACTGGGGGCGATTTGCAGGGATCGCCTCCGCCGGGTATCCCCCCGCGGACCTCCCATTCCCCAGCACACTCGTCTGCCCCAGTCGGGCTTCCGGATGAGTTCGTCAGCTCATCTCAGGGCGAGTCTGGCTTCTTGTTCGGAGCCCGCGAAGATGATGAGCTTTCGAGCGCAGCATCGGAGAGCGGGCTTGTCCAGTCGGACGCAGAAGCCTCAGCTGGGCTTTCCCCCTCAGGGACGATTGCCCAGTCACAGGCCGATGCCAAAATGACGGACATGCTTTCTCGGGCGGCCACGAGTGTCAGGTTAGAGTGGAACCCTCCACTCTCCCCTTAACCCTTGCGCTTGATGATTGGTTCCTGGGCTCGCGGCGCCGCTCAAAGCAGCCACGCCCCGCTCCAGTGCCATTCTTCTCGGAAGTGCACAAGGAGCTGATGAAATCGTGGGAGGCACCTTTTACTGCCCGGCCCCGATTCCGCAGTTCCCCCGCTCTCACTACCCTCAATGGTGGGGCGGCCAGGGTCTATACAGTGATTCCCCTGGTGGATAAGGTGCTCACAGTGCACCTATGCCTGCAGAGCGCCGCCATCTGGTGCGGACGCCCTAAGCTCCCGTCCAAGCCCTGTAGGCTCACGTCATCCCTGATGGCTAAAGCCTACAGCACTGCTGGACAAGCCACCTCTGCCCTGCACGCCATGGCTCTCCTGCAGGTCTACCAAGCCAAGGCATTGAAAGAACTGCACGAGGGTAGTTCCGTCCCAGATTTGATGCAGGAACTGCGCTCGGTGACCGACCTCGCTCTCCAAGCGACAAAGGTCATGGCGCAGTCTCTCGGGCAGACGATGGCCACACTAGTGGTCCAGGAGCGCCACCTTTGGCTCAACCTTGTCGAGATGGGTGAGGCCGACAAGACACGGTTTCTTGCTGCCCCCATTTCCCAGGCTGGCCTATTCGGCAACACCGTCGAGGACTTTGCCCAGCAGTTCTCGGTGGTGAAGCAGCAGATGGAGGCGATCTGGCACATCCTGCCCCGGCGCGGCTCAAGATCCCGCACCCCGTCTGCTCGTCGCCAAGGGCGTCCCCCTGCGGTGACTGCACCGGCTCCGCCGCAGCCCACCCCTTCGGCCCGGCCCCGGCGTGGAGCCCACTGCAGGAATCAGATGCCACCCGTCTCATAGTCAGTGCCAAAGAACCCACGGAGGTCGTCAAAGCGACCCTGAGACGGGCAACCCAGGGATGAAGGAACCCACTCACCTGGAGCTGGTAAGAAGACCACTCCATCCCCTGGTAGAGGGCCAGGCGGAAAATCTTTTGTTGCCTTTTTGTTTGATTTCACCGCATGCCCAAGTGGCTGCGGTACCCAATAGTTCAGCAAAAGAGTGGTTTCCTTCCTCCCTGGGTCACATACCCGGTGTGCAGGGTCGACATCATGACTACCGTCCACAGGTTTTTTCTTGCAGGATTGGCGCTCCAACGGTGGACTTTCCGCCCCTGAGCGCCCAGCTGTGGCACACAGCCGACCCCGATGTGGCAGTCTCCATGGGTTATGAGGACAGGCCTCTTCCTCCCCCATCCCAGGCTGTTCCGGGGGTGGTCACAAGGAGCCAGGTAAGGGCAGTTGAGTTTTCATGCACGTGCTAACTAAGAGCCCTGTTCTGGGGTAGGTGCTCCGCATGTGGCAGTTCCCTGTAAGGCTAACCCCATGCGATATATATCTTCCACTAACTCGTTTCCCTGTTGGTAAACTGTGTCTTCCTTGGACAGAGCCCCTCTGCCCCAGTCTCCATGTTTGTAGTAACTCCTCCCCCATTGGGTAGGATCTACCTTGAAGACTCTCCACATGGTTGGAAAGACCATGTGACGTATTTTTCCATTTAAATATCCCCCCTCACTTTGGGCGAGGTGTGGTCTCTGCGGTGTCTTCCCCTTGGGAGGGACACCCTCCGACTAGACCTGGTGGCCCAGTCGGATAATCCCCCTTCTTTTTTAGGGAGTGGAAAAAAGAGAAGGGGAAAAGAGGCCACGACTGGGTTGAGCCTGTCTCTGTCTCTTGGGTAGTCAACTTGTCCCCAAAGTGCCGTTCGACACTCATAACTATGTTGGGGGAGGTTACGTGTCGACCTGGTGTGCTGGCTATGAGGCACACAGTAGTCTGCCCACCACACACCGCCAGTTCATGTAACACAGTTCAGCCAATTGTGGAGTTTCGTATAGGGACCCCTTGTGTCACTACATCGACACAACGTCGAGTGAGTGACAGATAGGGAAGGTCATGGTTACTTGTGTAACCTCCGTTCCCTGATGGAGGGAACGAGATGTTGTGTCCCTCCTGCCACAACGCTGAACTACCTGCTGAAATGGCCGGACCTTATATCGGTTCCTCAGCATAAAACCTGAATGAGTGGTTGCATACCAGCTCCTTTTATACCCGTATGTCCAGGGGAGTGGCATGCAAATACCACTTGCCAATTTTCATTGGCTTTTTATCAAAGACCAGAGGTGTCTCGGGCTCCCAAGAGTGACCCCTAGTGTCACTACATCGACACAACGTCTCATTCCCTCCATCAGGGAACGGAGGTTACACAAGTAACCATGACGTTTAGTATAAGCTGTGAACCCCATTGCTAACAAAGGTGCTTTGAAGTAAGAAACTGATAGTTCTTTCAGATGGTTAAATGACTCTTGTCATAGCTTCTTTCCCCTGTTCTGTTCCGGTTTCATTCACTTTCATTTTTCCATTTCCCATGTATGCGTGATTTGTGTGTATGTGTTTGTTTAGATTAGTTATGTGTTCGTGATTTAGTTAAATAAAGCTTTTGTGTACATTCTTGCGAGTTTATTCTGGTCTGCTTGTACATCAATGTCAATTTAACGATTTGATCACAGCTACATGCTAAGAAAGAGTTATTTTTCTGTGGCCACGATAAATAAACTTTCTGAGAGACAGATAGATGATCAATACTGAGTGTTTGCTGGACGAACAGATTAATTGATTGTAATATTAATTCAGCTACATCAAGTTAATTCTATTGACTGATCCAAATATTGATAATTAATTATAACGAGTTATGGTTATTTATTCATATTCCCCTTTTAAAGATAACTTGACAGTGGTATATTTTGATAAATAATCTCATCCCTGTTTTTAAAAGATTTCGCTTAAAAGCTGTACCTAAATATGTGTAATATTATTTTCAATAAGCCATGAGAATAATATTACTCCAATAAGAGTATTAATCATAATTCCCTTATTAAAGCTAATTTTATTCAGACAAATAATCTAGTTATTTGCCATTTATCTAATTTATAATGGTTGTCGAACGCGACTAATTCCATTATAAATTTCCTTACATTATAATGTAGAATAAGGACAGTTTAATTTAATTCCTAGCTCACACATACTGTTTCCCTACATATAATGGTGGAGGTACACGGGCACTTCAACCATCCCGTGTACATTTATACTACCAAATTCACTACACTGTATTCCAATTACCAATGATTTAAATTGTAACTGTAGTGGAAAACAGTTACTAATATTTTGTATTTTAATTACGTAATCCCGTTACATGTATTCCGTTACTCCCCAAGCCTGCACATATGACACCACTTCTAACAAAATCTGGCCAAAACAAAGGTATTTTTGAGATCATTACAGTGGTTTGAAACAGCTTTCCAGCATGAACTTTCAGGAAACACTGAACATGTTGCACGAGCAATGCTACCTCTATGTCTACATTAATCCGGATACATTTGAAAACTGCATTTTCGAAACGCTCTCCATCCACACTGCCATTTCCAAGCTTTTCCAAAAGTTGCTCATCCACACTGAAATGTATGAAATCGCTTAAATCTCCTTAATGTGCTTGTGAAAATTCGCCGTTGCATGTACGGTCTGAAACGCGATTGTCTTCGTGTTCCATCGCTGGACACCAATTCTGAGTAAACTTCTGTCACCTTTGACGGAATGCACTGTGATTGTTGTACAAAGTAGCATTTATCTTTAACAATGCTATCAATGTGAATATCAGGCACAATAGCACCGCTATAACATGGGCCACCATCTTGATTGTTTTGGTTAAATGGATCACATGACTGCATCACATGACAACAAATACATCATTGTTTTCAGATATATCCATTTTCCCAGTCCACACTACAACGTGAAGACAGAGTTTTCAAATTTATCCACTTGGGAAAGTGTTTTCAAAAAGCTCAATTTTCACTGACAAAAACACTGTCTTAGTGTGGATGGAAGGCCAAGTGTACTTTTTTCAGTAGTGTCCATTTTCATTGTTAAAGAACACCCACTTATTCACAGGCTTGCTAAAAGTCCACCAAAGATTACGTAATTTCTGTTTGTGTTGTCAAAGACGCATCAGTACACATGTGCCATTCACACCAGAACTGGAAAGTGGGCATATGTGTCCCTGATCACCCCCCGTTGTGGTTTGAGTGATCTGATCACAAAGCATTTTGGACCCCATTCACAATTGTATTTTGTAGCGCTGTTCACTAGTGATCGGATCACCTGAGACAGATCACCCGAGATGGAGGTGCAGAGTTGCCATGCTGGTGTAGAAGATAAGACCACATATAGCATGTTAGCGTTAGCATTTAGCGCCATGAATGCAGAATGTAAACATGAAAAATTATTATATATTATTGTATATCATCATTAAACTGGTTCAAACAGCTTCTTTTACAAACCTCATGTGGATTCTATTAATAGAATGAGGCATGTAGTAAATGATAACACATTTTAATGTCACATTGGTTCATGTTTTACATGTAGCATTGACAGAACAGTGTGCATGTCACCCTAAAATTCTCCTCTAAATGCCTCCCCCAGCGGCATGGCCAGTGTCTAAATGTTTGCAAACAGTGTACCGTGGATCAGTTGTTTAAACCTTCTTTTTAGCACTGAGAAAATACAGAAAAAGTTCATTTTTTCCAAAGCCTAAACCAAACCTTGACTGGTTGATAGGAATGTTGTTCCAGCAGCAACATGGATTTTGATCACAGTAGGTGTATTGACTGACTTAACGTAGATGTTTTCTTTAAGAAAGACATATTTGGTGTAATGTGGTCTGATGTACAATTTTTCAATATTTTCCAGTGGTTCTCTACATTAGGAGTCAGTTTTACATATTCCTGTGTCATTGATCTAAACAATGTAATAAAGTTATTGTAGCCTAATTGTTGATACCAATTTAAACTTCGATTCTGTCCAGGCTTTCTATGCTGTTGCCAACTTTAAATCTCCAGAGGACACTGCTGTCCCGCAACCCCCTCCTCTGCAGAAGGATGCGCTGAGGGCTCTGGCTCAGCGAGGTCATGACTCTGTCTATAACAAAGGTCATGCCTCTGAGAGCAATGAGGAAATTACATCCCCAGCATCTCTAGATGGTCTGAACCAGCCTGTACAGCGAGAGAAAGCCTCCCTGGGCAACTTAAAGAGGGCCAGTGCAGATGTGGAGCTGCTAGCACCCCGCAGCCCTATGGGTAAGGAGACCATGGTTACTTTCAGCAACACATTGCCCCGTGCTACAGCTCCAGAGGAACCAACAAGGCGTCTGGTGACGGTACCTGTGCCTGTACCACTGGACCCTGTGAGGTCGCAGCAGTTGGTGTATGAATGGAAGCAAAAGTCAATGGAGATGCGAGGTGGAAGCTTGCCAGATGAAGACACCAGTGAGCAGGGCTCAGACGGTGGTGACGACACCACCACAGAAGAAGACAGCATCCATTCCTCAATCTATCCATCTGTACCACAGCCTACCAAACCAGCTAACCCACCAGCCGGAGCAAGAGTAGTGATGCCCCCTCGTCCCCCAGTGCAGCCCCCTTTACCCCCACCTGTATCCCCTAAAAGTGCAAGCACTCGGGCCAAATGGCTGTCCATCACTGAGAAAAGTGGTGCCAACATTCCAGCCCTCAAGGGAGGAAATCAGCCTCGGCTCATGCAAGTCATCAACATGTCGAAGCAACAGGGACTCCTGTCTGTATCGGCCAAATCCTCTGAGACATCATCCTCTTCCGGTACGTCATCCATCACAGGTGAGTCATCACCCAATCGCACACCCTCAGAGCGTGACAGCGGTTCTGCCATTGTCACCATAGATGCCCATGCCCCCCACCACCCTGTGGTTCGTATGAACTCTAACCCCACTAACCCCTGGGAGTGGAGAGGATCTTCTGATGGAAATATGACCGAGTCATACGAGCTCAAGAGTGTCAATCGTGAGGGTTCCCGCATTTACCGTCACATCAGGAGCAGCTCTCCTTGTTCTTCTACCAGTGAGGCTGACCATGCACCACCCCAGCCCCCTCATCACCCCCATCCACCACTTCCCCCTCAACTCCCACCCATGGGTCAAACCGCAGAGGGTCGTAGTCTGCGCCACAAAACCCCTCTGGTTCTGCTGGACAGGGAGAACAGTCAGAACCACCCTGAACAGGACAACTACTACAAAAAGCTACAAAGTGGCAGGCATTTCAAAGACTGACAATGCTCTTAGAATTGTTATTATAAGCACAACTACAGAGGATGGGGTGGGCATCACCATGCATTACCCTTAAACTGGAAATTTAATTAGTCCTGAAAGGTTTAGTTGACTCCATTGTGAATATTTGAAGGACTGGACCAACTAAACAAAGATTTGAGTTAATAGGGCTTTATGGGAGATGCTGCTTCTGACAATAAAATGAAAGCTGCCAGTTTTTTCATCTTACTGCATTTACAGTTGTGGCCAAAATATTGGCACCCTTGGTAAATATGAGCAAAGATCTAAATATAAATTTTTTATACTTTTGATCTTTCATTAAAAAAATCAGAAGTAAAACAATTGAAACAGGGGAAATATCTCATTATTAAATAAATATTTTTCTCCAAAATGTATTGGCCATAATTATTGGCACCCTTTTATTCAATACTTTTTGCAACCTCACTTTGCCAAGATAACAGCTCTGGGTCCTCTCTTATAATGCCTAATGAGGTTGGAGAACACCTGGCAAGGGATCTGAGACCATTCCTCTATACAGAATCTCTACAGATCCTTCAAATTCAGAGGTCCATGTTGGTGGACTCTCCTCTTCAGTTCATTCCACAAATTTTCTATTGGGTTCAGGTCAGGGGACTGGATGGCCATGGCAGAACTTTGATTTTGTGGTCAGTGAACCATTTTTGTGATGATTTTGATGTTTATTCTGGATCATTGTCCTGCTGGAAGATCCAACCAGGGCCCATTGTAAGCTTTCTAGCAGAGGCAGCCAGGTTTAGAATTTTTATCTGTTGGTATTTGATATAGTCCGTGATGCCATGTATCCGAACAAGATGTCCAGGACCTCTGGCAGAAAAACAGCCCCACAACATTAAAGATCCAGTACCACATTTAACCGTGCGCATTTGGTACTTCTTCATCTCTGTGTGTGCCAAACCCTTCTTTAATGTTTGCTGCCAAAAAACTATTTTTTTGTTTCATCTGACCATAGAACCCAGTCGCATTTGAAGTTCAAATAGTGTCTGGCAAACTGAAGATGCTTGAGTTTGTTGTTGGATGACAGCAGAGGCTTTTCTTCTTCCATCCCAAACAACTTGTGGTGATGTAGGTGATGTCTGATTTTTTTTTTTTTTTTTAGACTTTCTGACCCCAAGACCCAACTAATTTCTGCAATTCTCCAGCTGTGATCCTTGCAGATTCTTTGGCCACTTGAACCATCCTCCTCACTGTGCGTGGAGACAATATAGACATTTGTCCTTTTCCAGGCTGATTCTTAAAATCTCCAGTTGATTGGAACTTGTTAATTATTGCCCTGATGGTAGAAATGGGCATTGTCTATGCTTTGGCTATTTTCTTATAGCCATTTTGTGAAGCTCAACAACCTTTTGCCGCACATCAGAACTATATTCTTTAGTCTAACCCACTGTGATTGATGATTAAGGGAATTTAGCCTGTGTGTGTGGGTTAGTGTTAGGATTAAGGTCATATTTATACCCCTGTGAAACAGCAAGTCATGGCTGAACAATTTCATGTTCATAGTCATCCAGGTGCACTAAAAAATGTAAAATATGAATGGGAATATACTTCAGATATATTTTACTCATAAGAATTTCTAGGGGTGCCAATAAGTGCCAACATATTTTGGAGAAAAATATTTATTTAATAATGAGATATTTCCCCTCTTTCAATTGTTTTACTTCAATAAAAGTTTAGATTTTTGTGAATTTTTTGAATGAAAGATCAAAAGGATAAACAATGCAGATTTTTTTTTCACAGCATTCTATGCTCATATTTAATATTTAATCTCACAATTCTAGGCAGATTGTAAAATATGGTTAGGATTTATTTTTTATTGCTGTTTTTTATGTTCATACTTGACTTTACAATCTAAAGCGTGTGGCTGAGACGTCAAGCTAATTTTATGTGTATGTGTGCATGCACGATTGTTTAGTGTATGCTGTAGTGATACAATGATATTAGAAAATATTTTATTGCTTTGTCTGCTGTAACACTCATAGTGACAACAATGATTTACTCTGTTTTGTTGGCTCTTCATGAAGGGCAGCAAGGGTAATATTTAAAGTAAGATTTGTGGCAGGGCCGGCCCAGACTCTGTTGGTGCCCTAGGCGAGATTTTAGATTGGCACCCCCCAGAACATTGTGAGGTTAGTGCCATCCATGTTTGGGTAGATCTTTTGCAGTAAATTTTTGTGCAAAAAAATCAAGGATCTGTGGTTTCAAGACTGCACACGCCTGGACTTAAAATAAAAACAGAAAAGATCAGATGCTATTTAAAATAATTTCTATACTACACCTCACACTTTTCAGTCCTCCTGCGTTACCCAGGAACTTTCCTGAAGATCAAATTTTAATGCCAAATGCTTTTTTGGCGTTTTGTGCTTGTTACATGTAGTATGAGTAGCTTTTTCTGATTATTTTTATCTACTGACATGCAAGTGCCATCTACACTATATTGCCAAAAGTATTCACTCACCCATCCAAATAATTGAATTCAGGTGTTCCAGTCACTTCCATGGCCACAGGTGTATAAAATGAAGCACCTAGGCATGCAGACTGCTTCTACAAACATTTGTGAAAGAATGGGCCGCTCTCAGGAGCTCAGTGAATTCCAGCGTGGTACTGTGATAGGATGCCACCTGTGCAACAAGTCCAGTCGTGAAATTTCCTCGCTACTAAATATTCCACAGTCAACTGTCAGTGGTATTATAACAAAGTGGAAGCGATTGGGAATGACAGCAACTCAGCCACGAAGTGGTAGGCCACGTAAAATGACAGAGCGGGGTCAGCGGATGATGAGGCGCATAGTGCGCAGAGGTCGCCAACTTTCTGCAGAGTCAATCGCTACAGACCTCCAAAGTTCATGTGGCCTTCAGATTAGCTCAAGAACAGTGCGTAGAGAGCTTCATGGAATGGGTTTCCATGGCCGAGCAGCTGCATCCAAGCCATACATCACCAAGTGCAATGCAAAGCGTCGGATGCAGTGGTGTAAAGCACGCCGCCACTGGACTCTAGAGCAGTGGAGACGCGTTCTCTGGAGTGACGAATCACGCTTCTCCATCTGGCAATCTGATGGACGAGTCTGGGTTTGGCGGTTGCCAGGAGAACGGTACTTGTCTGACTGCATTAAAGGCAGATGAGCGAATACTTTTGGCAATATAGTGTATAAAGGTCCCTTGCAGAGGTTGCACTACAATTATTTGATAGACCCAGTTGTAAAATTTCCATCATGGCCTGTTTTTTTTTTTTTTTTTTTTGTTTACCAGTCATATTAGTTTAAATTTCCCTGATACTTAGTATATTTGATGTGTTCTCGATACGGTCAACATTTTCAGTTGAAAATGACAATGCATGGCAAGCGCGAGTGTGATGAAACCATTGTTCTATTCAACAATTCACAAAGTTGGGGAACATACTTTTAAAAGTGAACTTACATTCTTGATTTTTCTAGCTGCACAGCAATCTGGCGATCTTTTTCTTGTGCACAGACATACAGCGTGTGCGCAGAGAGCAGGCAGGTGCACGAGCGAGAGACAGAGAACAATTAAAAAAAAGTACTTTGAAAGAGTATGCGCTCTGCCACAGCCGCTCTCAGCCAGAATAATCACATAAGAACACGTATACACTTAAAAGTTGATGCGCAGTAACAAATATACTGAATGTATGATATTAAATGTAGAAAGTACCTTAATATGAAGACAAATTTTGAAATCCCGGCTGGACGCTTTTTATCAGGTCAGAAAAAGAGGAAAAAAGGACGTATGGTTACCCTATGTAACCATTTATCAATAAAGTAAGGATATTAGTGGCACATTTTACTCAACACAGGTGTAGTGCGGCGCACAGTCATCATAAAAGGGTGCACTTCTGACAAAAAAAAATAAAAAAATCTTCTCGTGCAGTGCACTTTGTCACTTTGCACACTAGGTAACTGCCTATGTCACCTATGCCACGGGCCGGCCCTGATTAATGGGGCCAAATAAAATAGTTTAAGAATCATTTATTGAAAAACCTATATTGACCACAAATCGGAATATTGGAGGAATAGGCGGTACCCTGGTCATGTCATATCACATGTGCAATCTGATTATACTGCATTCAGGAAATTTCAAATCTACTGAAGACTCCATAAAATAGTGGTGGAACATATGGAAGCACTTCGAATAAGCACTTATAAATCACTTTTCTCTTTGTGCGTTAAGAGCTGAATCGGAATGTTGGAGACATTCAAGCTAAATTTAAGAATGAACTGGACTCTTCAAGGCAAGTATTTTCACATCTGTTTTTCATGTACAGTACCTTGTAAGGAAACAGCAATTGTACAACACATCCATGTTAAGAATTTATTGCATGTCTCATATTTTATATGTCATAATGAGAATATTTCCCCAAAAGAAAAGTTTTTTCCTGGTGTATATCACAAAATAATTTCTACAGTCTTTCTGGCACTGATCTTTGATAATTAGCCGCCTCTATGTTATGCTGTTTCCCAGACCAAGGCTCTCCTCTAGATGGACTTGATGCATGTTATGTGCGTGTGTTCAAGGTGGAAGTTAAGCCTTGTCGGTGATGAATTCAGATTTATTATAATGTAGATGTGCAGCTGTCACTGCAGTTTGAATTCTGTTTCAGCTCTCTCTTCACGGTGCTGTGGGCTGCTCCCTTTGGATGGTTGTCCGTAATGGATGCTTTGTGCTGTTAATGCAGTTTCTGAAAAAGGTGACAAAATAAAAGACATCAATAAACAAGCTGTTGTATATTAAGATGAATGAGTTCAGTGATTATACAAGATTTCCTCCCCACTAAGATGCATAAAATGATATAAAACACCAAACCTGTGTTCTATATTTCTGTCAGCATACTGAGGAATAAAAAAAAACAAAAAAAACAAAGGTTGTCAGGTGTTAGGATTTCCTTCATCTGCCTGTTGACATTGTGACAATAGATATGAGTATAAAAATATATACTATACAGCAACCTTTTTTACTCCAAGACACCCCCCCCCCCCACACTGTCCAAGACAATATTTGATGGCCCCCTCGCACGAAACTAGATGTGTCTGATTAAATAAATTAATCATGGATAATTTTTTATTCTAGAAGTTTCATAAAGAGTCTGTTTATAATTTGTAGGCATACATCTTAAAGTATTTTTTAGCATTAATAATTATTTAAATTATTTTAATATTAATAGTTTTATATTTGATAGTAATAGTTTTCATAGCGAACGCCAATAAAAGTTCTCAGCATATGAATATATCATGGTAAACATTTGAAGATTAGTCCATTTATAACCCTGTTTCAACGTAAAAGCATTTTATTCAGTGCGCTAAGGCATCTCCATTTACTTTTATTCAAACATGTCTCCTTTTTGACTGTTTCAAGACTGTGGCACGATTGACATATTCCAACCAACCAAATGCGGTATCAACAGATTGATATCTATGGCTCTTAGGAGGTCTAATGGGGTCTTATGTGGTTTGGGGTCTCATGTTTTGGTGTAATGTGGTCTGACGTGATCATTTATTGATCTGATGAGTTATAATGCTTACTAATGGGGATTGATTTGGTCTATAGGGGGTCTCATGAGGTCTGATAAGATCGAATGTGGTCTAGTGGGATCTGACATAATCTCTAGGGGGTCTGATGAAGTCTTATTGGGTCTCCATGGAGTTTGATGAAGTCTGATCGGGTCTAAAAAGGTCTAATGGGGTCTGATGTAGTCTCTAGAGGGTCTGATAAGGTCTTGTGGGGTCTGACATGGTTTTGATGGGGTTTGAGGGGGTCTAATGCGGTCTGAAGTAGTTTCTCGGGGGTCTGATGAGGTCTAATCTAATGTATATTATAATCTATCTATCTGCTCTTCAGTCTAAATGAAAGTGAACCTTTGTCTAGAAAAAATCTGTATTTTAAACACTAGCTATTGGCCAAAGAAGTCCCAGACCCTGAAATCATATCTTAGCCTGTTACAAAATTTTATGGGTGAAGGTGTGTTACATCTCTTTGTATTCTCCATCCAAATCATTTGGTTTATACCACAATCTCTCAAAGAGCCAGTGATTCACAAGAGCCCACCTTGGTCCAAAGAAACTCACTTGGCCCCAGGCAAACATGCTCCCTCTGCTCAGGAAACTCTAATGCCTACACATTCTCCAAACAAGAGCAGTGCCCACGCCATCTACTGCAACTATCATGAAGTCTGCAAAACGTGCAAACAGAGCTCTGGCTGTTGCTATAGTGACTGGGGTTGAGCACTGGGGCCTCGAGTGTTTGTGTGTGTGGAGGGGGGGAGTTGGTTCTGGGTTCTCAATCAGATAGACATTCAGTTCTTTTCATTACATTAAATGCATTGGAAAACTGAAATGGATTTTGAACATTTACAAAGTTTCCTTCTTATTTTCAGTTGTAAGGAGGGTAAGGCTGGAGTTACTTGCTGTCTGAAATTTGACTAAATTAAAAAAAAAAGAGTCAGATCGTTCAAATAAAATGTACTCAAAACAGTGTAGGGCTTTACTGGTTGTTTAGATCAGTGTTACTATCAGAATTAATTAATAATTATTTCTTTAGTTATTAATTAATATTTAAATTATTTAATTGAATCTAACTCATTAAAACTTCATATGGGGCTCCAGTAAATGTAGTGCGCTATGTTTAGGAGCGAGTTTGGTTATTAGCAATAATTAATAATTATCAAAGACAATTATTAATTATTAAAATCAATAGAACATTGATGAGAAGCAATGTTAGCTTTTTCTAATCCTTTAAATCAACAATTATCAAAGATAATCGTTAATTGTTAACATCGATGAAAAATTAATTAAAATTAACACTAGCTTATTGATCATTCAAATTCAACAATCATCAAATATAATTATCAATTAAAAAAAAATCTATAGAATATTAATAAGGATTAACATTGACGGGGCACCACCCTGGAATCAGGGACTAACAACCGAATATTAAAACAGTCTCAATGTTAGATTGTTTTCTTAGGAAAATCGACATCCGAAGAATATCCATTTTCGGGGGAAAAAAAAAACAATGAATGAAGGCTTGAATCCGAGCACTGACATCCCGTCACAAAACACTTCTCTTTGTAATATAAACAAAGTTTATTTATGCAGAAATATCAATTAATAATTAATACAATGCAGTCAATAAACTTCTGACTTACAACTACAAACTAAACAGTAATATGATTAGATCTGGAAATCAAAATAATCCTATAACACATGAGGGTGTGTGTGTGTGTGTGAGAGTGAGTGTGTGTGTGTGTGTGTGGTTAGTACGAGAGAGAGAGAGAGAGAGAGAGAGAGAGAGAGAGAGAGAGAGAGAGAGAGAGATTAAGTGACGGCCCTAAAGCCGATTTTGCGATCGTGGGAGAGAAAGCAGCTGTTAGTTTATCGCTCAGAGACGTGGTGGACAGCTCGTAAAAGTCCCGCGTTCTTTGACTCTTTAATGGATAAACTCAGTTTGCCGGTCTCACCCGCGATGGCGAAAATGCACAACAGTCCAATTTGGTTGGACCACAATACAGCAAAACAAATTTGTGATAATTAATACCCTGAGTATTTATAATGAGCGGACATGGCGGTCCGTAAACTGTACAAGCAAAAACCTTGAAACACAAGAATAACATACTATAATATTCTATCTCTGCCCAGACGTAAACCTCTTACTTGAATCGCATGAGGATGCAGAATGTGTGTTCCTCCGTCCTTTAACTCTGACCCGGTTCCTTGAGGCTCATGTGATGACGAGAGGCCATTTCCTCGCTCTGTCAACGGGCGTACGGCTGACTGTTTCTCGGCGGGCTGGCGGAGAAATCAGAAATGTTGACTTGATTGAAGATGGAAGAGAAATCTTTAATCTCTTCACTTCTGCAGGCAAACGGATGAAGATGCGGATTGCTCAGCGGTCTCCTTCGGATCCATTAGAGTGTTCGGTTGAACACAGAGTAATCTCAACTCATCCAGCGAGATGGAGATTGTATGGCCACAGTTTCAAGACGGATGTTACTTCCTTGTGCCACGAGGTTGCACCTGAGAGCAGCGATGAGCTACGTCTATACTCGTCGAACAAAGTTGCTGGAAGCAAATCCCGGAAGCATTTCAGAGGTATTTCTACTCCTGATGATGTCATGGTTTGAGGGACGTTCTGTTGTGTGCCTCATCCAATAGGAGTTGAGAGTTTGATCCTTTAGTGAGCAAGGCTTCATCGGATTTGTAGTCTGTTTTGGACTCCCTTTGTTTGATTTTGGTGCGATTTTTATCAGTATAATTTATGACCTGGTATGTGGGGGCCTGAGTTAGGTTTTTACAACTGTGTTAGGCCTGCCTTTGTCTTCTATCTGAATACATGAGGCCCAACAACAGATTCTTCCAAATACTCTCACACACACTTTTTTAATTCCATTTAAACTACATTCAAGCTGATTAAATTTTCAAAAGCTTTAATAAAGACAGTGGCCCTTTGATCTCCAGGTGCTTCAACTGCTTGCAATGTTAAAGCTTTTATTTTACGAAGCACTTTTCCTGGCTCTCTCTCTAACTCAAATGACCAAAATGTTACAATTTCTGCAATGTAAACTACGGTGACACAAAACCAGGTACCGGGACTTGCAAAACTGGCCATATGATAAACAGGGACGGATTTAGTGATTTTGGGGCCCTAAACAAAATA